>NC_048220.1:12691740-12907603 GCF_002007445.2 Ailuropoda melanoleuca | reverse complement strand
CATCACATGTTCGCAAGGAGGTCAAACCAAAACTGGGTTGGGTTGGCATCTATAAGGTCCTTGCCCCAAGATTGAGAAGTCCCCTGACATTGCCCCGTTATTTTTTTCTATATTCCATTTTATCTTTACGTCATATTACTTTGTATCATTGAAAAACTTTTTAGAATTTTACTTTACGAAACGCTTAAGAAGACTTAGCTTATTAACGGCTTAATCTTTTTTTTTTCATTTAAAAAAGTTTATTTATTTTTTTAAAGTTCCATGATTTATTACTTGCGTATAACGGCTTAACCTTAAAACAGCACAATTTTCATTTTTAAAATTAGACCAAAATCCTTAAAGCCAATTCCTTCCTGTTTACAAATAACCTTCTCAGTAAATTTTCAGTAAGGCCAGAAAACCAATGCATATGAGTGAACTCATCTGTGGAACATAAGGAATAGCATGGAGGACATCAGGAGAAGGAAGGGAAAACTGAAGAGGGCGGAAATCAGAGGGGGAGACAAACCATGAGAGACTATGGACTCTGGGAAACAAACTGAGGGTTTCGGAGGGGAGGGNGAGGGGCCCATGCTGTGATGAGCACCGTGGGTTAGACGCTAATAATGAATCACTGAACACTAAAACCCCCCCAAAAAACCAAAACAAAACCAATGCAAAGCAAAGAAAAAGATGTATGTGAAAATAGATTTTGTTAGCTGCTCTAGTGAAAACATATTTTAAACCTGCTGAAAAAAGAAATCTGCTCTTTTACAATTTTCACCTTCCCTTCAATTATACTGGCTTTAATGTTTTTCCTTTGAATTCTCCTGGGTTACACAGCACTCTTAAACCTCAAGATTGTAAAAACAAGAAACCTTTCCAAAATCACATGGGTAAAGTCTCAACCTGCTGCTAAAAATACTGCGGATGGGCCAGGCCTTCATTCTGTGGGCAGGTTTCAGAGGCTACACGGACGCAGAGAGCCACAGTGAGTAGTGGTGAACTACAGGGAGCATGGCATTCTGCACCACCCTGCCCCCTGGAGAAATACTACAGCAGATCCTGGGAGTTGTCTGATCAACAGACATGCCCTAGCTCGTTTGCTCTTTCCTCTTTCTTTTTCTTTTTCTTTCTTTCTTTCTTTTTCTCTTTCTTTCTTTCTTTCTTTCTTTCTTTCTTTCTTCTTTCTTCTTTCTTTCTTTCTTTCTTTCTTTCTTTCTTTCTTTCTTTCTTTCTTTCTTTCTTTCTATTTTTTTATAGATTTTATTTATTTATTCATGAAAGACTGAGAAAGAGAGAGTGGCAGAGGCACAGGGAGAAGCAGGCTCCCAGCTGAGCAGAAAGCCCGATGCAGGGCACGATCCCAGGATGCTGGGATCATGACCTGAGCCGAAGGCAGATGCTCAACCAACTGAGCCACCTAGGAGTCCCAGCTCTTTCTTATTTCTTTAAAAAAAAAAAAATTACTTTCCCTTCCTCCCTTCTACCTGGGGACAGCCATATCATTAAGCTCTGGCTGAAAAGACATAAGAACAAGTTCATTAGAGCAGGGCATCTCCAATTTTACTGGATATATGAATCACCTGAGGATCTTGTTAATATGCAGAATCTGAATCGGTCATCAGGATGGGGCTTGGGACGTTGCATTTTAATTAGTTCCCAGGTGAGTGATGAGGCTGTGACATGCGGACCACAATTTGAGCAGCAAGGATTTTCTTCCTTGATTTGGCCAGCAGGGTGCAAGGAGAAAGCTGCTTCCTGTACTTCCAGCAGCTTCTGGCCTTCGAATGGGGCTGAAGAGGGATGTGAGTATGGGGCTGTGTCCGCTATCTTGTACTGAAGAGGAATGGAAACCAACGCTGAGCAAAGGACAGGAGTGGAGAGCATCTAGGTGTTTGATGACGTCATAATGCCGCTGAGGTCCAGGAATTTTGGAAACTTCTACGTCAAGACTTCTTATTTTACTGGGATAATAAATATCATGATGGCTTAAGTCACCATTGGTTATGTTTCTTGTGAACTGCAACCAAACGATTCTTAATTTATTATATGAACTAAGGTGATCCACTCAGGACTGGGCTTCAATCAATCGTCCCAGAGGCAGATGCCATCTTTTACAGTCCGTGGCCTGCAGAGAGTCACTGGGCCTGGGGTCTGAGAATTTGATGGCTGCAAGTCTTCTGGGAGAGAACATTCACTCATGGCTTCCAGAAAGGAAATTTACTCTGAAGATTGTACTAAGCTGGTTTTTAGCCCCTGGCACAGAAATAGGCAATAGGGGAAGGGAGAGATACAAAAGATTCTGAAGTGTTTCTTCTACTGTCTTATTCTTCTAATGAAACTATTCCGAAGAAGGAGAGAATCGGTTATTTCCCAGGGTTGGGCTCAGAACGTGAAGTTAGCTATTCGAATTCATTGGTTAACTACTGAAAAGTTAGCTATTGAAAAGCATCTTTTGATGTTCCATACTGAAGACAGGGGTTGCAGAATTATAGCGACTTAACTAATGTGTGTTCTTTTGGGAAAACCGCACATTTGCTTCTCCATTACTGAATAAACACAGGGTGGTGTAACTTTGTCAAAAATGCATTTTTAATTTCTTGCTTTACCTTAAGTATCTCTTACCCCAAAAGAACTCTGATCTTTCCAGTGCTTCCCCAAATCTTCGGTAGCTTTCTTTTCATTGTCTTCATTTTCTTATTATCTTATTTAGGGTACAAACAGATCTGCTATAAAAAAAAGAACAATAGGTTCACTTAGATGACATGTGTGTATGTCTCATTTAACAGTTTGAATGAAAAGAGTTCAAGACAGTGAAGCAGTTTCACAGTGTCAGGGACTCAAGTTTCTTGTAGCTTCTTGTTCCATCATCATGGGGCTTCTCTGCTTCATAGTCTGATGTGGCTGCTCAAGGTCCCACCATTACATCTCCAATCCAACCAGATGTAAAGGGAAAAGAAGAAATGGAAGAGACAGCCCCCCCATTAAAAGCCATGTAGGACTTTAAGGTCCATGTGCCAGGTAAAACTCATATTTTGCTACTAAATAGAGAAGAATGCATTTGGGAGATACACAGTCTGTGCCACACGCATTGGTCAACTGGCTCAGAGGGTTCGTGGCTGTGCTTTCGCAACAGCGATTTTAAAAAAATAGCTCTAATTATTGTCCTTTTTTTTTTTTAAAGATTTTATTTTTTATTTATTCCACAGAGATAGAGACAGCCAGCGAGAGAGGGAACACAAGCAGGGGGAGTGGGAGAGGAAGAAGCAGGCTCATTGAGGAGGAGCCTGATGTGGGGCTCGATCCCGTAATGCCGGGATCACGCCCTGAGCCGAAGGCAGACGCTTAACTGCTGTGCCACCCAGGCGCCCCTAATTATTGTCCTTTTAGATGAACTGGTTTATTTGGAGTATTCAGTGCCAGGACAGAGGTAAGGATGATTCACAGCATCACCTCGTTTCTGTCTGTCACTCTGGTCTAGCTACCAGGACCTCATATTTGTACTAAGAGACAGGTCTATAATGAAAAAAATGAATAAAAACTAACATGAGTGAGATTTTTGGGAGTCCATGACATTTTTATATTGATGGGAGAATCTTTTGTAACAATGCAAGGGGGCATTTGTATTAACTGCAACAGTCAGAATTTGGTTTAGGTGTCACTGTCCTGGGCATATGGCATTGCATGTTGGCTCAGCAATCGTGGTATGGTGGCAGGAACACTTCTGATGTGCACCTGTCAAAAGAGCTGCTTCTTTGTTCACTGTCATTGTCATAGTGGTTTGGAGCAAAAGAGAAGATCACAGATGGCACACTGAAGTCAAAAGATTTGGCTGCAAAACATGGCAAGAGTTTCCTGAGAACTTCCAGGACTACTTTGGAAGAATTTGACGGATGCTGGCTTTTCCACATAACAAGTGGAGTGTGGCCAGAAATATCCTGATGTGTAACTGTCCATTTTCATTCTTGGTTTGACTATTATGAGAATTTATTCTTCATTCAGTAGTCTCCACAACTCCACCTTTCCCAATGGCTGCTAAATCTGTATGGTGCAAGCCCATTTGATGCCATCTTCCACTGGTTAAGTCTTCCATCTGAAAGAGACATACATCACTTTCATTCTCAAATAACTGGCTAAAGTAAGTCATCATCTTAAGGAAGGAAGGAGTGAAATCACTACAACCTCTCCCCAAAGAGGAGAATCAGAAAATTCATAAACAGTAAAATGACGGCCACAGTACTTAAACAGTAGACTGCAAATGTCATATGATAGGACTGGAAATATTAGCTATGATGATATCTATAACCAAATCGAAACTAAATTGCTCCACCTAATTTTGGTGCCAGCAAATGCATTAATCACTACTCTCCCTACAGAGTACAACTCTTCGTGACTTTCTAAGACACAGGGTGTGCCTCCTAATACAGAGCCTAGTAGCCAAAGAATATAAAGGAAACCATGATTCTGTTGGTCTGTATGATATTGAGTAATGGGCCATGCAGCAAAAAAGGTCTCACATTTATGTTTAAAGTTATATTGTAAAGGTATTTTCTACTTTCCTCTAGAATGGCTATTGTGCACAGGGCTGGGATTAGGAAAATTTGTGCAGAGAGTACGACTGGGAACTATTTCATCGTCTTTTGGGGCTAATAATCTTCTTCTTCTTCTTCTTTTAAAGTAGGCTCCACACCCAGTGTTTAGCCCAGCATAGGGCTTGAACTCATGACCATGAGGTCAAGACCTGAGCTGAGATTAAGAGTCGGGTGCTTAACTGACTGAGCTACTCCGGCACCCCAGGGCTAATATTTTCTTTCCACTCTCCACCCCTGCTTCCCAAGGCTTCCAGAAGTCTAATACCCACACCTGGGTTTTCACATTCCAAAAAGAAACACTTTAGGAACTGTTTCAGTCTCAAAATTCACAATTAGAATTTAACTCTACTGTGATCCATTCTTTAAGGACACAACTCTTTGAAAAAATAATTTATTACAAATTGTTCACAGCTGAAAGGAATAGAATATGTAATCCTTTCCACTAATAAATTTACAAATTAACAAGAGCTTTCAATATTTTTAAGCCAAAGGAGAAAGAAACAATAGGAATTTCAGTTTTCAGAAAAAGAATTATGGGAGATCTCTTTGAACAACAGAACTTCCCTTGGGGGTTTCCCTCAAATCACGCCATAGATCTTGAAATGATCATTATAAACATAAATAATATCTTTTTTTTAATTCTTCTGCTGTTACAATAACGTAACAGATACCATCTGATGCTGGCAAGGATGCAGTTTAACTGACCTCTAATTCAATGCCTTGTATTAGGACAGGAATACTTTTGTGGGAAAGAAAGCTTGGATTACCAACTCAATAGATAAATCAAGGATTAAATCCAATTGCTCATGAATGTTAAGCAAAATGCAAAAGAAATGCTCAAATATTCCAGCCCACAATCCCCTCTCACGCACACTACTTTCTTTTCATTTTTTTATGCATATGAGCTCCCTTGCTTAGTGGTCTTTCAATGTTCCATGAGCTCTGCTTGAAGTATACTTACCTTCTCTCCCTATACTACTTTTGTGTGTGTGTGTGTGTGTGTGTGTGTGTGTGGTAGTTCCTTATTCTTTAGGATTTATTTAAATGTTATGTCTTCTAAGAAGCTCTACAAGACTCTGGGAGTAGGGGCGGAGTCGTATCTATGTACTTTCATAGAACATCTATTTCCCCATTCAAAGTACTGGCCTCCCTTTAGACTCGTCCATACCACCTATAGTAAAGAAAGCTTCATCAGGACAGAAGTGGTGCCTCCCTTGGTCATTGCTGCCTTCTTAGTATGTCAGGAATAGTACTTGACATAGTGCTCAAAAGGATACTTTGAGTAAATTAGTTACCATATTTAACCTTGTAGAAAATTGTCTGTTCCCAATATACTAACTGGTTGTACCCTTGCCTGATGTTAGGGCTTCAAAATTCAACTATCTCGGTAAAGTAATAATAGATATGGATAAATAGTCTATTAGACACGGACCTGGGCAGACTGATACATTATCTATAAATAGATAAATAATTCCACTATTAGGTTAAACAAAATATGTAAAATGCTATGAATACCAAGATGTTCCTAGGAGTCTTGTTTATCAGACTTAAATATCAGACGTATTCCAAATGTTCACCATTAGGGAATTATTTAAGTCAATTATGTGGCGCCTAAATAGAATAATATGTAGCCAACTGAAACGATGGTTATAAAAAAAGAGGGCTGAGGAGACTGTCACAAATAGAAAAACCATACAATAAAATGTTAACTAATTACAAAGACACTGAACTGTACAAACATCATTATTTTAACTAAGTGAAAACATGCGTGTGAAAAGAAATAAAAGAATGATTGCATTAGAGTGGTTGGCTGTGGGTTATTTTCTTCTTAATCCCACATTTTAAATTCACGTGCTTATGTTACTTTCATAATTAAGGTATATAAAAAAGATATCTTCTGGGCGCCTGGGTGGCACAGTGGTTAAGCGTCCGCCTTCGGCTCAGGGCGTGATCCCGGTGTTATGGGATCGAGCCCCACATCAGGCTCCTCTGCTATGAGCCTGCTTCTTCCTCTCCCACTTCCCCTGCTTGTGTTCCCTCTCTTGCTGGCTGTCTCTGTCTCTGTCAAATAAATAAATAAAATCTTTTAAAAAAAAGATATCNTCTGTATGGTGCAAGCCCATTTGATGCCATCTTCCACTGGTTAAGTCTTCCATCTGAAAGAGACATACATCACTTTCATTCTCAAATAACTGGCTAAAGTAAGTCATCATCTTAAGGAAGGAAGGAGTGAAATCACTACAACCTCTCCCCAAAGAGGAGAATCAGAAAATTCATAAACAGTAAAATGACGGCCACAGTACTTAAACAGTAGACTGCAAATGTCATATGATAGGACTGGAAATATTAGCTATGATGATATCTATAACCAAATCGAAACTAAATTGCTCCACCTAATTTTGGTGCCAGCAAATGCATTAATCACTACTCTCCCTACAGAGTACAACTCTTCGTGACTTTCTAAGACACAGGGTGTGCCTCCTAATACAGAGCCTAGTAGCCAAAGAATATAAAGGAAACCATGATTCTGTTGGTCTGTATGATATTGAGTAATGGGCCATGCAGCAAAAAAGGTCTCACATTTATGTTTAAAGTTATATTGTAAAGGTATTTTCTACTTTCCTCTAGAATGGCTATTGTGCACAGGGCTGGGATTAGGAAAATTTGTGCAGAGAGTACGACTGGGAACTATTTCATCGTCTTTTGGGGCTAATAATCTTCTTCTTCTTCTTCTTTTAAAGTAGGCTCCACACCCAGTGTTTAGCCCAGCATAGGGCTTGAACTCATGACCATGAGGTCAAGACCTGAGCTGAGATTAAGAGTCGGGTGCTTAACTGACTGAGCTACTCCGGCACCCCAGGGCTAATATTTTCTTTCCACTCTCCACCCCTGCTTCCCAAGGCTTCCAGAAGTCTAATACCCACACCTGGGTTTTCACATTCCAAAAAGAAACACTTTAGGAACTGTTTCAGTCTCAAAATTCACAATTAGAATTTAACTCTACTGTGATCCATTCTTTAAGGACACAACTCTTTGAAAAAATAATTTATTACAAATTGTTCACAGCTGAAAGGAATAGAATATGTAATCCTTTCCACTAATAAATTTACAAATTAACAAGAGCTTTCAATATTTTTAAGCCAAAGGAGAAAGAAACAATAGGAATTTCAGTTTTCAGAAAAAGAATTATGGGAGATCTCTTTGAACAACAGAACTTCCCTTGGGGGTTTCCCTCAAATCACGCCATAGATCTTGAAATGATCATTATAAACATAAATAATATCTTTTTTTTAATTCTTCTGCTGTTACAATAACGTAACAGATACCATCTGATGCTGGCAAGGATGCAGTTTAACTGACCTCTAATTCAATGCCTTGTATTAGGACAGGAATACTTTTGTGGGAAAGAAAGCTTGGATTACCAACTCAATAGATAAATCAAGGATTAAATCCAATTGCTCATGAATGTTAAGCAAAATGCAAAAGAAATGCTCAAATATTCCAGCCCACAATCCCCTCTCACGCACACTACTTTCTTTTCATTTTTTTATGCATATGAGCTCCCTTGCTTAGTGGTCTTTCAATGTTCCATGAGCTCTGCTTGAAGTATACTTACCTTCTCTCCCTATACTACTTTTGTGTGTGTGTGTGTGTGTGTGTGTGTGTGTGGTAGTTCCTTATTCTTTAGGATTTATTTAAATGTTATGTCTTCTAAGAAGCTCTACAAGACTCTGGGAGTAGGGGCGGAGTCGTATCTATGTACTTTCATAGAACATCTATTTCCCCATTCAAAGTACTGGCCTCCCTTTAGACTCGTCCATACCACCTATAGTAAAGAAAGCTTCATCAGGACAGAAGTGGTGCCTCCCTTGGTCATTGCTGCCTTCTTAGTATGTCAGGAATAGTACTTGACATAGTGCTCAAAAGGATACTTTGAGTAAATTAGTTACCATATTTAACCTTGTAGAAAATTGTCTGTTCCCAATATACTAACTGGTTGTACCCTTGCCTGATGTTAGGGCTTCAAAATTCAACTATCTCGGTAAAGTAATAATAGATATGGATAAATAGTCTATTAGACACGGACCTGGGCAGACTGATACATTATCTATAAATAGATAAATAATTCCACTATTAGGTTAAACAAAATATGTAAAATGCTATGAATACCAAGATGTTCCTAGGAGTCTTGTTTATCAGACTTAAATATCAGACGTATTCCAAATGTTCACCATTAGGGAATTATTTAAGTCAATTATGTGGCGCCTAAATAGAATAATATGTAGCCAACTGAAACGATGGTTATAAAAAAAGAGGGCTGAGGAGACTGTCACAAATAGAAAAACCATACAATAAAATGTTAACTAATTACAAAGACACTGAACTGTACAAACATCATTATTTTAACTAAGTGAAAACATGCGTGTGAAAAGAAATAAAAGAATGATTGCATTAGAGTGGTTGGCTGTGGGTTATTTTCTTCTTAATCCCACATTTTAAATTCACGTGCTTATGTTACTTTCATAATTAAGGTATATAAAAAAGATATCTTCTGGGCGCCTGGGTGGCACAGTGGTTAAGCGTCCGCCTTCGGCTCAGGGCGTGATCCCGGTGTTATGGGATCGAGCCCCACATCAGGCTCCTCTGCTATGAGCCTGCTTCTTCCTCTCCCACTTCCCCTGCTTGTGTTCCCTCTCTTGCTGGCTGTCTCTGTCTCTGTCAAATAAATAAATAAAATCTTTTAAAAAAAAGATATCTGCGATTTTAAATGCCAATTATTATGTATTATGGGTGACAAAATAAGAGTAACTGTTATAATTGAAAGTTTAAAACTTAAGAAGCTGAGACTGGAAACTACTATTGACTGGATAAAAGTAGATATTTTACTTAATGTGATAAACTAAAAGAAAATAAATTACTAGCCCAATAACAAAGGTTTCTTTCGCAGAACTCATTTCACCCAACAGAATGAAGACAATTGCATTACTTCCCAAGGGAAAAGGAAAACACCAGGAAGGTGGCAATTCAAGTCACAAGAGGAAATGCTTGGGTATGCATCAGTCTTCTCTGATCTTCCTAAACAGAGACACTAAATTTTCACGTGAAACACCTGAATGATTGGGTGCCAAAAAACGCAGAAGAGATGTAAAGGTGGAAGAAGCAAATAACTAAACAAGGCAGTGTTTCATGCCAGGCCTTGGCTCAGAAGCAAAAGTCTTTTTGTGAAGGGTTCACAGCATCTATTAAAGGCACAGTCAATCACAGAAACAAAACCCATCTGTTTGAGATTAACATTTGTAATAAACATTTTAAAGGAAGGAATGTGGAAGGCAAATATATATTGTGAAACAAAATCTACACTCCTGGGAGAAGTAATACTTCCTTTAAAAGAATTGTAAGGCTCCAAAACTCATTCCTTATATGGAAAGAAATAACAATTAGATGCAGACAGCACATTAGCAGAAGCATATTTAGTTCTTGAGAGGGAAGAATATTAAGCCAAAAATTAAGTACATGCTTCCATTGTATGGAATGCCAAACTTCCTTAGATGCAACCGACAGAATATACATATATATTATATATATATACACATATTTTTTTTTACTGGAGTGTATCCTGAAAATTAAAAACACAAATTATATGTTTTAAAACTATGGCTTAGATATATTAAGTTGTTTGGCTGCTCTAAGAAATTATTTAGCAAGCACTTCCACAGAGAATTATGATTTGCTCATTTATATTTGGACAATGGCATTAAATAAATGCATAAGCACATATTTAAAAAGATGTACTTGAGAGAACCAGGCTGGAACAACAGCATACTAAAGGCTAAAATGAGGGTCTTTTCCCCCCATTTTTTTCAATATTTTTATGGCTAAGTTGCATGCACATGGATACATACCATACTAGATACTTAGCAAGTGGAAAGAAAAAAAAAAATTCCTCTTTTTTAACTATTACTATTTTTAAATATCTGTGTTGAGCAACAAATTTTTTTTTTTTAAAGATTTTATTTATTTGACAGAGATAGAGACAGCCAGCGAGAGAAGGAACACAAGCAGGGGGAGTGGGAGAGGAAGAAGCAGGCTCACAGCGGAGGAGCCTGATGTGGGGCTCGATCCCATAACGCCGGGATCACGCCCTGAGCCGAAGGCAGACGCTTAACCGCTGTGCCACCCAGGCGCCCCGAGCAACATATTTTAATAAGTCTGTCCAGTTCAGAAAAAGGGTCCTCTTGGTCAATGCTGAATGGTCTGGAGCTGTGCTATCCAATATAACCACTAGCCACATGTAGCTAGTGAATGTAAATGTAAATTAATTAAAATTAAATGTGACATTTAATCCATTTCAAGTACTCAATAGCCACATGTGGCTACCATATTGTGTAGCTTAGATTATAGAAATTTTCCATCACAGAAAGTTCTATTGGATAGCACTGGTCTGGGGCCTGTTGAGAGAGGAGCTACTTTATAGGAATCTTGGATTAGGGGCCAGTAAACCTTTAAAGAATGAGTAATGAGATCTGAAGAGTAAAAGTGAAAGCTGCACGGTGGAGGGGAGGTTAGGTCCTTACTTTAGAAAAGAGGGCCTGTTGGTTATAGAAACGTCTAGAGTATTTTTATAAACACAGACATCTACCATCCACCCCATTCCACCCTTATTCGTGTTCCAAATCTTTGGGAAATTCTCCTCCACACACAGCCTTGGGTCAGTGGTATTTGGGGAAGCAAAAGTCAGTGTCATATATCACACGTGGAATGAGAGGAGATTAAAAATTCAATAGAAATAGGAATTTAAGCTCAGAGGTGATCAGATCTCTCATCAGAAACAGAGATAAGATCAGAGATAATCCCCTGGTAATCTCCAACCTGCCCCCAAGTAAGAAGCTCCAGAGACAGGTTTATATCAATTATCACAGGTGACCCCAACTGATCCCAGAATTATTTCGATTCACCAAGACAGAGGTAACGCATCTATGAAAAAAATTATAAATTACCATTCCTTTCTCTTTATTTTCTGAGAGACAATGAACATTTTATTAGGCATTAAGATGGATAAAGAATCCAAATGCATTCTCCTCCATTTATCCAGCTCAGAAAAGGCTTAAGTTAAAAAGAGCAAGAGCTCATTGTTTCGAGGGGGGAAAATCCCTTGACTGCCGATGAGAGATTGATTTTTGGAAAATACCTCTTAGCTTTATTTTATCTGTCTGCTCTTTGCTACCAGTTTCAGAAATGTGCAGAATAGAAGGGGCCTTCCTGCAGAGCCCACTTTTGGAGGTAGGTGTTCTAACTCAGAATAAGGCTTATGTCATAAGATTTCCGGGTTGTCAATACCAGAAAGGCCTTGAGCTTTTCAGTTGGGCTCAGGAGTGACTGTTCTTTTGTTTTTCAAAAACCAATAACATCCACCATATTAAGCAGGAATTTCATGTTTATTTGTGGATTTTTAAAAAAGCCTTTTGGTCAGCCCTGCAAATCATACAGGCTTCCAAAATTAAAGGAATACCAAAATAACTATGGCATTTCCTCAGTTGAACATAATGGTTTCTTCAGAGCAGATTTGCTTGCAGAAACACTGAGCGTTTTCTTTCCCTCCAGTAACATCTGTGAACAAGTTTCCCACTGGAGAAAATGAAGGGCTAATAACTACGTCCAAACATGGGTGGGTACAGGTGCCTCAACATGCACTTCCACAAACACATCCCAGTTCTGACAAGTGGGCTATTTCTGACCAAGCCCTTCAGGCTTCAGTCCCACGGTGTGTTGGGCCTGGGAGAAGGGCAATCCCCTGGCAGGGGTGTCTGCAGCAGCATCGAAAGGGACTGACTTTTTACTGCCAGAGCGCATTCCCTGAACATATTGACTCTCTGAACACAGAACATCAGACCAACAATTTATTAAAAGCAATTGTGTGTTTCCTAGGTCTAGCCAAACATTTGGTGCATGTTATAAAACCCTCCAAGACCCAACTTCAGTCCTACTTCTTTTAAGAAAATCTTCCCCAACTAGCCCGGATTATGAACCTCAACTTTCTCATGGCAACCGTTGTCTGGAATGCTCATTGGACACTTAACCATGCACTGCCTTATGAGAAGTCCCTCTTCCGTTTGTAACGAACAGTTATTTTAAATTTGTCTTCTATTTAATTTCTCTCCTTTAAAACTTGTGCTCTTAGCTCCAGCTACATCTCATACTTGGATGACAAAGGTTGCTTTTTTATAATTGTTTGTTTGCCTAACGATACTTAGTGTGACAGATTGTACCTGCTAGGCCTTAATATATTTTTGTTGATTTGAAAATAGAATTTTAGAGTGGCAGTTTAGAAAAACAGCATAAACTCCTGGCTCCTTATAAAGTTGTTTTGGGTGGCAAGATGACATTTGTCTAGCACTCTGGTAGTATGAGAGGAACAGAAATTAATTTTTATTAAAATAGAAAAGTTGGTGAATATGTGAAGGAGACAGAACAAATAATGCCCATATGAGAAGTTTCCGAGTAATCAATCACCTTGCGCTAGCTGGAGGAAGCCCACTGCACCCAGCAACTACTTGAACGCATAGTACCTCGCTTTATCACCAATCACCAAGGTAAAGATCAGGGCCTCTTCTCTGCCTTCTATTATCCACTGTTTAGATGCTGATTATTTCATAATAGTCTGTTAAAATATTTTTTCCGCTTAAAATTTATAATTGTTCACCCATTATTAGATTTTCAGTGTTCCTTATGAATTTTGGATACAAGTGCTTTTTCTGATAAATGATTTACACATTTCCCCCAGTCTCTGACTTGTCTTAACTCTCTTAAAAGCGACTTTTGAAGAAGTTTTTAATTTTTAAAAAACTTTTTATTGAAATTCTAGTTAGTTAACGTACAGGGTCATATTAGTTTCGGGTGTAGAATTTAGTGATTCAGCACTTCCATACCACACTTGGTGCATATCACAAGTGTGCTCCTTAACCCCATCACCTACTTCCCGCACCCTCCCTACTCACCCCCTCTGGTAACCATCAGTGCGTTCACTACAGTTAAGAGTCTGTTTCTTGGATTTCCTCTCTTTTTTCCCCCCTTTGATCATTTGTTTTATTTCTTAAACTTCACAAATGAGTGAAATCCTATGGTATTTGTCTTTCTCTGACTTATTCTTTTTAACGTAAAATTTTCTAGCTCCATTCATGTCATTGCAAATGGCAAGATTTCATTCTATTTCATTTATTATTATTATTGTTGTTGCTGCTGTTGTTTTGTTTATTTATTTATCAGAGAGAGAGAGAGACAGAGAGAGAACACAAGCAGGGCAGCATCAGGCAGAGGGAGAAGCAGGCACCCCACTGAGCAAGGAGCCTGATGCAGGACTCAATCCCAGGACCCTGGGATCATGACCTGAGCCAAAGGCAGATGCTTAACTGACTGAGCCACCCAGGTGCCCCAAGATTTCATTCTATTTCATTCCATTGTATACATATACCACATCTTCACCCATTCATCAGCTGATGGACATTTGGGCTGTTTCCATAATTTGGCTACTTTAGATAAAGGTTTTTAATTTTGATAGAGTCCAATTTACTGCTTTTGTGTGTGTGTGGGTCCTGCTTTTGGTGTTGTATCTAAGATATCTTTGCCTAAATGAAGGTCAAAACATTCTCCTTCAGTGTTTTTTTCTGGGAAACTTATAGTTCTAGAGTGTACATTTGAGTTCATTTTTGTATGTGGTGTGAGATATACATTGAAATTTGTTTGCATATGGATAGCCATTTGTTCCAGCACAATCTGTTGAGAAGATAATTTGGATTATGTTTGTATTGTTGTGAAAACTAACTGACCGTAAATGTGTGGGTTTGTTTCTGGACCCTCTATTCTGTTTCACTGATCAGTTTGTCTGTATTTAAACCAATTCCATATTGCCTTGTTTCCTACAGCTTTATAAATCTTAAAATTGGGTAGTGTTGGTCTCCTGCTTTGGTTCCTCTGTTTCAAAATTGTTGTGGCTATTTTAAGTCTTTTTCATTTCCATATGAATTTTAGACTTAGGTTCTTTCTTTCTACAAAAGTGCCTGCTGGGATTTTTTTTTTTTCTTTTCCCTTTTTTAGATTGAGAGGAACCTATATATCAACTGGGGAGAATTAACATCTTTACAGTATCTTAACATCTTCTAACCTGTGAACAGGCAATAACTATCCATTAATTTCAGTCTTCCGTAATTTCTCTCAACACTGTTTTAGAGTTTTCAGGACTTGAGTATCTGTTGTTAGATTCATCCCTAAGTATTTCATATTATCTAAAGATATTGGAAATGATACTTGTCGGGGCTGGCCGAGAAAAGGGGCCAAGACACCCAAGATGCCCGACTCTCCAGCCAAGATTTAAACCAACCCCCAAGATGGCCGAATCTCCCGCCAGAACTCGGGCAGCAGCCACGACAACCCCAGTAAACCAAAACCTAGGCGGGAAACCGAAACCCGTCCTACCGACTTTCCTCAGCTCCAGCAGTACTCAATAAAACCCTGCCACGACTCTCCAAGACAGACTTTCCCCCACCCCCAGCGGTGCCCAATAAAAACCCTCGCTGCCCTGCCCTGGGCGCGACTTCCCCAACTCCCCACTCCAGAGTCGTGGAACCTCGCCCGAGGGTGCACACAAGGACACCCTCGTTCCCTGCCCTGGGTGCGACTTCCCTGACTCAACGCTCTTTCCTGAGTCGCGGAACCTCCCCCGAGGATGCTTGCAATAAAGTTCATCCTCTGGACCACGTTTGCCTTTGTGGTCCTGATTTCATTAGCGATGAGAAAAAACCTAACAATACTGTTTTTTTTTTTTAAAGATTTATTTATTTGAGGGAGAGCATGAGTGAGAGGGGGAAGGGGCAGAGGGAGAGGGGGAAGGGGCAGAGGGAGAGGGAGAGAGAATCTCAAGCAGACTCTGTGTTTCCTCTAAGATGGAGCCAGAAGTTGTACATATGAGATGCCGCAGAAGAAAAGATCAATGAAATTGAAGACATAACACAGAAACAATACAGAATAAAACACACAGGGGGAAAAATAATTTTAAAAATATATAATGTGAGCATAAGATACCTGTGAGAAAACACCAAGCAGCCTAATATACACATAATTGGAGTCCCTAAAGGAGGAGGGAAGACAGAAAGAACATTTGAAGAAATAATGTGTGAAAAATTTCAAATTTGGTGAGAATTATGACTGGCAGCTCCAAGAAACTCATCAAACCACACCACAAAAAACATGATCATAATCATAACCATAATCATAGCCAAACTGCACAAAATCTGTGATAAAAAGATTTTTTTTTTTTTGAGAGCCAGACAAAGAAAAGAAACTTTACCTACCTAGGAACAAAGACCAGGATTGTACCAAACTTCTCAGTGAAACAATGCAAGTGAGAAGACAGTGGAGCATCTGTAAAGTTCTGGAAAGGAAAAAAACCTGTCAATACTGGCTTACCAGTGCTTCTGTCAATTTCTCTTTGGAAAAAACCCAAGGAAACGGCTGTCATATTATAAAGGAGACACCCATCTGCGGAACTGCTTTGTTTATGTCTATCCTTTAATAGGCAAACAAGGCCAAGAAGACATTATTAAAGCTACTTTGTGATTGACACTTGGTAGAGATGCATGAGGGCAGCAGGGGGCGGGAGGGGCATGTTGAGAATCAAGAGCTATGTTCCTTTGTTTTCTCAGGGTTAGAAATGAGGACTTATGCAAATGGTATTTCCATCTGAATCCCCTAGCTGTATCAGATATTGGACACTTCCTACCTTTTGGTGTTTTTATTACTCACTTCTTCAGTGTCCAGTTAGTTCACCCAGGAACTCAGCTTCCTAGGCATCTTTTATTGCTACTCCTTGGGTCAGAACAAGGAATGACTTTGAGCAGATGGGTATCCACATATAAACAACAGTGCTTGAAGAAGGCAGAGGGTCATATTTTACCTGGGAAGAATATATCTAATGGGAATTTTAAAACTACTACTTAATGTGATTCCACTCACAGTAATCCAGATTTCCCTCCCTTTCACTTTTGCCCTTTAGCAGCAATTCAGGCTAGATCCAAAGTTTTATTGTAACAGAAGAGTAGATAGATATTCCCCAGATCAAAAATGCCATTGCTGAGATTTGAATCTAAAAGCAAATTCTTTTGAGTCCTTTGTGAAATAATAGCATCGAAATCCAGGCCTCGTTGAAACAGAAAGTTTTTAAAAGTAAATCCTAAACTTCCCTTTATATATCAAGAACAAAATGTGAGGGTCTGAGCATATGGACTGTAAACCATAGTAAAAAAAGAATGAAGAATGGTGTTAAGGAGAGCCTCGATCCAACAGAAATAAGGGGAGATTCTTCTATTTGCTGTGTGGCAGAGCCAAGAAGGGGAAGAACTGGGTAGGGGGTCATGGCCAAGTATTCCAGCCCACTTCTTATGGTCAGCATCTCCGGGGTGAAAAGGGGAGATACCAAACCAGTTGAGGGATGATTCAAGAGCACTGGACCTGGAAGTCCCTGTTCACAGAACCAGTCAGGGAGACTATGTTCCTTAGCACCGTACCCAGAGGCCACGGCTAGAGCCATGCTCCCTAACCTGTGCACGCCAGCATAGCACCACAGCACCAGTCCATAAAAGACCAGCTACAACTCAGCAGACACCACACCCCTCTCCCAGGAACAAGGCAAGATGAGGGCATCTGAGCAAATGCTGGTGAGAAGGACTGCCTTCCCCCATGTTCAAAGGCTGCATTAGCTTCCCCTTATGCCCAGACATCAGTGTGGGCAGAAGGAAGGAAGGAAGGAAGGAAGGAAGGAAGGAAGGAAGGAAGGAAGGAAGGAAGGAAAGAAAGAAAGAAAGAAAGAAAGAAAGAAAGAAAGAAAGAAAGAAAAAGAAAGAAAGAAAGAAAAAAAAGAAAGAAAGAAAGAAAGAAAAAAGAAAGAAAGAAAGAAAGAAAGAAAGAAAGAAAGAAAGAAAGAAAGAAAAGGAGTAAAAATGTTGACAACGAACACGAACCTTGATAAACATTTTTGAATTTTAAGAGAATAACGTGTTTTTAATTGGCAAGTACAATTATTTTTCTGGCATCAGCAGGGATAGGGTTGCCAAGGCAAGATGAGAATTTTAAAGAACAAAGAATCTACATTTGGGGTGGATTTGAGTCTTGGTGTGTATTATTATGCATTCCTATGTGTTAGCAATCATCTCTGGGGCAGAATTCTCCGGAGAAAGCCTGGTCCCCTAGGGTGATGCGGATTCCTCCAATCTCCTGAAGTCAGAGCCTAGAGCCAGAGCCTGGAGCACCAGGGCTACTCCCCTCTCTGAGCAATGAATGTTGCTGCCTTGTGCACAACAAGACCTCTTGCAACAAGTAAACACAGATCACAGTGCTTTGTTGGATCAGGTCACCTTCTTCTTGCACTTTCTCTCACATAGGAGAGGACCAAAGAACTAGACTCTTGCTCCGTTTCCTCTTCAAACATGAATAGCATACATGAGAGACACAAAGAAAATTTATATGTCTCTAGTCCCTTCTGTTAGTCCTATAAATAGTTCTACATAGGATATATACGAAAATAACAAAATTCATACTTAAGCTCTGGCTTCTAGTTGGCTCTAGTCATTTACAGTAGAAATGTTGAGATAATCTGGATCAATAGTTGATTATTCATTTAAAAATTCAGTTCAAGCACTTATTCATAAAAAATTATACTTACCTTTAACTTTCCATTTCAAATTAAAAATAGGCATTTATTCACTGTTTATGAAAATGCATGCATATTTATTCACAATCTTTTGATGTATAACCAATAGGTTAAATGACAGAATACGTGCTGTTTTTTTTTTAATAAACCACTTCATCATGCATGACCTATAGTTTCTAATTTTTACTTCTTTAAGGTTGATTGAGATTTTGAAGATGCTTGTAAAGTAATCTAAGTGTAAAATCCTTCTAGAGTAAAAGATTCTCCCCTCTCCCTATTTTTACACTAACTGTCCACAGGTACTTCCACAGCAATTTTTAATGACTCATCTCTATCAAGTGTTTTAAAATCTTACAACTTAATTTTCATAAGAACAACGATTTCCCTTTTTTCACTCTTATTAATTTATGTAATAATTTATAAGTTAAAGTTGTAAGTACAGCTGACGTAAACAGACTGGAGAACAAATACAACGATCATAGATGGGTTACAGCTTATCTTGGCTCGTAGGACCTTGGTAGACTGGAGAAAGCCTGATGTCTGTGAACGTGCAGTAAGCTGTGGCCATTATTGAGTGTGCTTTACACAGAGGAAGGTAAAACCCTGGTTAGTAAGGCTGGTTATGAAGTAATCATAAGCTAATAAAGTTTCTTACAAACCATTCCTGGCAAATTTATATTGCATCACATAAGCAATTTTTTTTTTTTTTTACAGTGCCCACCAGCAGCAACCTTTATCGACAACGTCAACTGGGCTTTTATTTACTTGCTTTGTAGTGTTCAGAACCGGTACTCTTTCTACAGTCCTACTATGATTTTTTTTATAATTGTCGCTATAATCTATTTCCCACCTGGTCTTCTCACTTTGGAATAATGAGTAAGTTCTGTTTTTTTTTTTTTTAAGATTTTATTTATTTGCTTGTCAGAGAGAGAGGGACCATGCATGAGCAGGGGGAGCGGCACACAGAGGGAGAAGCAGGCTCCCTACTGAGCAAGGAGCTGGATGCAGGACTTGATCCTATGACCCCGGAGCATGACCTGAACCAAAGGCCCACTCAGGCGCCCCAGTTCTGGTTTTTTTTAATGCACATAGGGAGCCCTTAGCCAGGCTTTCTAGTTATCTCCATCCTGCTTTTCTGGCATTTTCCTTATTTTCCTGCCACAGTTTGTCCCACATTTTTACCTACTCCCTGGGTCAGCTCTATACCATCTTCTAAACTTGAACAGTTTCTCAAAATGTTTTCAGTCGGTCAGTCAGGGGCACCCAGCCACCAGATCAAGGCACTGCCTAGTATTAGAATAGGGTCATACAGGCTCTCAGCTGGGCTACACTTCAACCTATTAGGACCATGAGGACATCTAAGAGCTGGATGCAGTAGGAACACTATCAGGAGGCTTAGAACAACAACTTGTACCCCTAGTATCTTACTATTTTATCAAGTACAGCCAAAACTTACATGTGCTGACTGAATATAAGCTAACAGATTACAGCATTTTCTTACAATTCTAAAGCACTTTTCATTGTGTGTAACATCAGGAGTTGTTAAAAAAAAGTCAATATGGCTATTTCAGTAGACAAAAATAATTATTTTTAAATTTCCCATCATGGAGGTCCAATATTAACAATTCTACTCTGAAAATGGTGGTAATTAGAACATATTCTTACTTCTGATGGATAACTTTGCTTAAAATTGAAATGGTTTTATTTGGGCTTCATTAACAGCCTGGATCTGGTGAAATCATCAGTATATTCTAAATTCAGTGCTGCAAATTAAAAGAAACAAACAAACAAAAAGAGCAAGGAGAGCTTTAGAATTTCTCTCTGCTTGAGTAGAAGGTAGAGCTGATCATACCAAAGATGGAATAATATTTTTAAGGGTGAAATACCACTTCTGCTCATGCTTCACTTTGACTAGAAATACTAAGTTCAGGACAACCATCTATTCTTTCTGGCAAATTTTATATTTTTCATTAAAAAGTATGTTTGTTCTCAAGTATTTGTAAGATAAAGAGATATGCATTCAGGAGTTGGCTCCAAAATAATCCACTATAGATGAAGTGAGATTGACCATGGTTCACAGGTGCGGATGCTGACAGTGGATACCTGGGAGCTCATCCTATTATTCTCTCTACTTTTATTGATGTTTAAGTTTTTCCATAATAGAAAGATTTTTCTCTTCCATTTTTTGTTTTTTTACTCACAGCTAACAAACTTTAGAGTATTTCTGTTCAAAAATTCATTTAACAAATATTAATGGACCACCTCCTGGATACCAGTAAATGAATAGATAAATGGTAAATGAATAAATACATGTTCAAAATCTTGGTCTGAGAAACAGATATTTATCAAATATGTACTGGATTTTATCTTTTTTTCCTATTTGGAAGAACAAGGTGTACAGAACACCTTATTAAATATCTCCCAACATTTTGCTTTCTAACGGGAAACACACTTTTTAAAGATTAACATATTTTCACATTACTTTTAAATTAATTTCCACAAATAACGTCTCATCAAAGTGGGATAAATCGACAAGATAAATTAATTAGCTTTTCGGCATTGGCCTGCCATCTAACATACAGAAGGTGAAAACATTAATTGCAGAATGGTACCGTGTAAAAATATTTACAGCTTGTTGAGGAAGCTATTGTCAGGTCTGGGATTTGATTTTACCCCACTTATAAACTCATAAATGAGCCTGTTGCTGTTTCATTTCATGAGCGCTGGCTGAAGACTAGAGGTCCTGAATCAGAAACACAGGACTCTTTGACTCACGGCACAGCAAGCAGTGTGAACATCAGCATATTTATACTGGCTCCCCTGTTCCCAAGTCCCCCAGCATGACCCAGTATGCTCACTGGATTCAACAGTTCACAGTTCTTTGTATCACAGTTAAAGAACAGTGAACTTGGAAAAGCCACTCTACTTTTTTTTTTTTTTTCAAATTTATTTCCTTATTTATTTGAGAGAGAGAGATACTGCAAGTGGGGGGCGAGGGGGGTGGGGAGAGGGACGAGCAGACTCCACGCTGAGCATGGAGCCTGATGCAGGGCTCGATCACATGACCCTGAGGTCACGACCTGAGCCAAAATCAAGAGTTGTGAGTTTAACCGACTGAGCCACTACCTTTTAAACAAATAGTAAGCAAGTCTGTTCTTTGGGGGGATACACTTACCTCTTCCTCCCAGAAGAGATTGGGAGTTCAATTCTGTCCTTGACTAGAAACTGGACTTACAGGACACCTGCACTCACTCCCAAAGCTGGTATGCTAGGGTCTCTCATCGAAGATTGCGTTTTCCTGTTGAGTTACAAGAGTTCTTAATTCAATCACAGTTTTTAAACAGACTTATGAAGATAGGCTTTTTCAGTAATAAATTTCATGTGATTTCTGGTTCTGAGAACCTCACTCTGCCTGATGCCAACAACTTAAGGCAAAATGAGTAAAATGCAGCGATTTCACAGATACTGGAATTTAACACACAATCAGACTGGGGTGCCCCCCTTTCCCTGGGGTTTGAACCTCCTGTGGCTGGCCCAAATGTGGTGGCATGAGTGCGCATGGGGATAGGAAGGTGTTCACTTCCTGACCTGCTTAGAGCCGAATCTGGCTGCCCGTTCCCTATGTTCCTCTTGTCGTGTACAAGCAGGCCGTATGCAGCACCCCCTTGGATGGATGGTGAAGTCATGAGAAAAAGAGAAGAGCACAGCAGGTAAGAAACAGAAGTATGACTCCACCACACAAAGCTAACCAAACATTTCTTGGTGATCAAAAGTGCTGGGGTGAGGGATGGAGATAAGACCCCAACTCTTGTGAAATCAAGTCACTGGTGTTGAGGGTTCTTTCCTCCTTTGGGAAGCCAGGCACGGAGGACCTCTGCAGTTGGACCTGTCACATTTCAGAGCAAAGCAGAATCTAGAAGTAAGCTCTTGAACGTTACTCTCAGTGACCAGGAGAGGGCGCCTAGCACAAATGAATGAAAAAATGCTGCCAACTGCAGAATCCTCTGGGACTCTACAACCTGCATGTTACAAATCAATTTATTTCATGCGTCCCCGGCAAACGCCTTTTGATCTAAGGATGACTGGGGTTACACATTCTTCTTGGTGACAGTTCGGTTCTTTGTAATGTAGCAGGTAGCCAAGATACTGATTTCCACATACGGGACACAGAAACAAGTCCACATGAGTAAAAAATAATTTCAGAGGGAAGAATTTATTTTTGCAGACAGTTTCCCAAAATGAAGGCTTTGGAGGAATTGAAATGTATTTAAGGAATTTTTCAGAAGAGGGAAAACATACTTATTGAAACCTTCCTGTACATAAGGACTTCTGATCCATTCTCCCTCCCATTTCTTACACATGTACGTGGTTTGGTTCAGAATGGGAGCTCAAAGAATTCTTGCTCAAAGAACTCACCTCTGAACATGCTAAAACAGGGGAAATAATATTATTCTACCATAAAACAAAATGGGACGCAATATCTGCCCCCTACAACCCGCCCCACCAATAAAAAAAAAAAAAGAAAAAGAAAAAAAAAAGAAACTTGAATTTTATGTATTTCCTTTTAGGTCTCACACAGACATAAACAACAATAAATTGGCCAACCATATTCTTCAGGCATATAATTTTCTTTCTTCCCAAAGCGGACACTCCCTGGGAAAATACAAATAAGTTCTAATTGCAAAGCCCTTCAACAGAAAAAGAAAGTAGGCCACCTTGACCAGAGCGCAAAATAATCTTTTCCAAGAGGACTTGAATGAACACCTCATTACCCAAGGAAAAAATACATACCAAGATTTTTTACTACTTTATTTTGTTTCATTTTCAAATACTTTTTATAGCCAAGGAAAAAAACATATTGATGAATCGCTTTTTCCAAAACAAAACCATTATGTCTTTTAATTTTAGCATGCAAGTCGCTCCCCATCTCCAGTATTTGAGAAATAACAACACTGTGGCAGAGTGTGGCTGACGGACTCCCTTGGGGACACACAATGTGTCCAACTTTGGGGGTAATATTCCCACCCATGAGGCACTGATTTCACACTATAAAATCATCTACAAATTCCATACTATTTTTGTCCTACTGGATATAAAGAAATCTCCATAATCCAAAGAATTATGGCTGAATTTACAGAAGAGCCACTGTACCCAACTTTAGTTCAGGAACCTAATTATTTACCATTCAAAGGAAGTACATTTTGCTCTAGGCTGACTATTGTCCATGTTATTAGTAATGATAAACAAAGCCCTTATTGAGTGGCTGCTATGTGCCATTATCTTCTCAGTCATCTTCTAAGACAGCTTTTATTGTCCCCATTTTATAGAAGAAAAGAAAACAAGGGCCCAGAGAAGTCAAGTAAGTATCCCAAAGTGCAGAGCAATTACTGGCAGAAGGAGAGACAGAGCGAGTTGTGTCTGACTCTCAACCTTTCTGTCTCAACCACCTCTCACGTCTCCATAACTGCATATATTATTTTTCGAAATTGGAACATAGATGCCATATTCTATTCATAGCAACAGTAACTATTTTCCTAATTATTATTCAATTTAGGGCAGAAAGGGATTGCTAAACAAATTAACTGTGTATTGCACCTACTAAAAATCCAGAAAGTACGATGAATTCTTACAATAAAAAGTACACTTGTATTACTAGGTTGAGTACACGATACTACGTACATTTTTCTGAGACATCTTATTAATCAATACTTAGGCATTTTTTCCCTCTTTATTTATTTCGTTTTCAAGCACAGGTAAAAATCTTGTTGTTACATACAGCCCTCAGTGATCTAATAATGAAATTCTTGAAACAACAATATACGTCTCTTTATGATGAAATGTGAAATTTCAGGAGGTTTAAGTAGATTCTCACGAAAATCTGTCCGTGTGCTTATGCCTGGAGGACCACACGACTTTTTAAATGGCCTTTATACACTTTGTCAAGTTCAAACTAGGTGACTTTACATGCTTTAGCAAACCCAAGGCCTATTTTTCAAAGATTAGGTACATAAAATCTCAGAAGTGCATACAATCCTTTCTAAGAGCTGCCATCTCCCTGAGAATCACCAGTGTCAGAACAACAAGCAAGCTTTTTCATGTGGTTCCTGGCTGCCTGAGCCATTCCTTGGCAGGAGTGTTCAAGACCAGCTGAGACTTGGGGAAAATACCCACAAGATGAGGACAGAAGATAGAATTCTGGGGCTGCATGCTCCCCCCTGGCTCCTGCCCTCTCCCACAGGTTGTAGCAATCCGACCCCCTCTTAGTCCAGGTGTCTGGAGGAGTCCATTTAAGTGGCTGCTCGGGGGTCAGAGAGCTGGTGTGTTGAAGCAGATGCAGGAGACCGGCTTTTCCTGTGTGTCTCCCGAGCTCTTTGTGGGCATGGAGGACTGGCCCAAAGGCAGCTTAGCTGTCGGGAAGTGTGGGATGTGGCATTCCCTCTCACCAGCCCATGCACCTGTTCTCTTCGAACGTGATACTCCAATGCTGTGAGAAAGGGAATTCACCACATTCTGTTCTGCTGTATTCACCCCAGCTCTGTCCTCTACCTTGGGGGTGCCCCTGGGGTGTTAACAAGAGAGACAGCAGGCTGGGAGGACATGCACCCTAGAAGGACCCAGCTCAGGCTCCAGGTCACCCAAGGGCAGATTAACTGGTATCTGAGGGATAGGGGTATAAGGGAAATTTATTTTTCACTACATACCCTTCAACTGTGCCTTTTGAATTTCATAGCATGCGCACCACTTACTTTCGTCTTTTCCTTTAAAGAGTAGGGGCTTTGCTTTAAACGGCTCTATATCAAGTTTCATTTCTACCAGTCTAGACAGATGACTTAACCTCTCATCTGTACAAATGACGATAAGACCCTAAGCAGAAAGTGCTCACCGTTTTTTAAAAAGGCCAATCTTAAATAGCAGTAACGAGTTGCTTGTGGTAGATTTTCAGGCATTCTGATGGCATATGGGACACAGGGGCCATGGTTTCCCAGATGAAGCAACAGTTGTTTCCACCACCCATTCCTTTCTCTTCTTCCAGCAATCACATCCACATATTCCTTTGGAGAACTACCACCTTCCCAATTCTCAAACTATCTGTTTTGAGTGGACTTGATGGTTGGTACTGGGGGTTGACATGGAACTTAGACCTGGCCAACCAGAGCTTTGCATGTCCTGGTCATAGTGAGGTAGAAAGCAACAATTTTGCAAGACTGTCTTCAATATACCATGAATGGTGCTACTCCAGATTGCACTCTCAGGCCACACATACGTTGGTCACTGGTTGGGAAGAGATGTCCTCTTCTGTGTAGACCCCAACTCACAAGATACGGAGCTCCAGGTAGCCCCACAAGCGCTGTTTTCAATAATCCATTTCATTCTTCTATGAGGCCAGCCCCTTCCGTGCAGTGAGGTACCTGGTGAGATCTCCAAATCTCGTGAGTGTCAGCACATTTCTTCTTTAGTAAAATGTTGCAGTGTTTTGAAGTGCAAAGCACTTTTCTTTGAGGGGTGGCCTTGTTGCTGGGACCCTGTGGTATCTGAGATCAGATTCTACTTCTGGGTCTGGAGGAAATGGTGGAGATAGGATGGGACACGAGACAAATTAGCATCCCCGGGCAAGGTGACTATATCAGCAAAGTTCACTACAGGTATTGAAAGCAGGGGAAGACTAGAACATGAGGCAGAAGGGGCTACATTTGCTGTCACAGGAAGGTCGGTGGCTTTAGTTCGGGGTAAGCAGAATTTTCCAAATCCTCTCAAGGCTCACCTCTCCCATTCTCAGAGCCTTCCTCTTTCCCAAGCGATGCAGCTTCACATAAGAAACCTGGCAAGTCTGTGAATTCAACCTATTCTGTAATTTGATAGGCCATAGGGTCAGAATCTGTGATTGATTTCCAGCTACCAACAATCCACA
Source organism: Ailuropoda melanoleuca (assembly GCF_002007445.2). Classification (NCBI taxonomy): domain Eukaryota; kingdom Metazoa; phylum Chordata; class Mammalia; order Carnivora; family Ursidae; genus Ailuropoda; species Ailuropoda melanoleuca. Next base: position 12,881,421 of record NC_048220.1, on the reverse strand, counting down.
AAAAAGAAGATTCTTTAAAGGCTAAAAATTCCCTGGTTTCCTTGTAGTGAGTGGAAAATTTAAAGCCCTCAATTTCTGATTTCTTTTTTTAATCTCTCCAGTGCAGTTTTCAGTAGCCAGTTTCCCCCTGTCTTGTTATCCTGCGCCATGGCCCTTATCACTCAGTTATTGAAGCTATGTGGTTTTTGTGGAAATATTTTATTTATTCATTTGAGAGAGAGAGCACTCGAGCAAGGGGGGAAGGGAGAGAGAATCTTCAGCAGACTCCTTGCTGCGTGTGGAGCCTGAAACAGGGCTCCCACAACCCTGAGATCATGACCTGAGCCAAAATCAAGAGTCGGACGCTTACCTGATTGAGCCGCCCAGGTGCCCCTCAAAGCTGTGTTTTCTATAGGCACTTTATTTAAGGTGCTGTGGATTATTATGATGCCATCATTTCATGGTAAGTCAGTCCTCATTTCCTTCAAACCCAAGTAGGCTAAATACCTAACCTACTGTCTTACATGCCGTTATCAATCAGGGTGCAGCCAGAGATAACAGAAAATGCTCTATTTTAAGCAGGAAGTAACTTAAATCAGGGAATTGGGTCTTTATAAAATCCTTGAAAGAGATGGAGAATTGGATTCAAGCCTGGCCTCCAGCAATAATTGCAGAATGATTCTGCAACACTGGCTCGCCAAAGGAGCTGTTACCTAGACCGCATTTAGAAAAGCTGGGAAGCTGGAAGCTGTCCCTGGAACTATTGCTCTGGGAACACTTACCTTAGCTGCAGTCCAGGGATCTGGAAGGTACAGCCATGAGCTCCAGAGCCATCTTGCCCCTCCTGGATTCTGTGCTAGCCCAAGCCCCACAAAGCTATGGAATCAACCCTGCGACCTCCACAGCAGACAGCCCCAATTCCCACATAATCATGCTTGTCAGCAAAATCAGCAGAAATAGAAGGAGAAGCTCTGTCTTGCCTCCGTTTCAGGTTTTGTGCATCCCATGTGTTTGCAGAGACTAATTCTTGAACCCTAACTTTGGGGGGCTGTGAGAGGTACGGATGTGAGCGTTCCTACCTTCGAAGTTCAGGAGGCTCGCAACAGGAACGACATCCCCCATAAAATCCCAAAGCAGAATTCTAACAATCCTGAAACAAATGACCTCATTTATTCTTGGATTCGTAATAAATGTAGTTCTTGGATGCTTCACAGCTACACAATGTTAATAAGCCCCGTTCTGAGTCTAGCATCAGCTTAAGGACCATGTTTTCCCAGCAAGCTGCCATTCGGTTGGGCCTCTACGACTTCTTACGTTTCCTCCTCGATGTGGTCAAGGGCTGAATTCTAAGCAAAGCAAATCAACTCCGAGGGATTCATGAACTGAAAGGTTCTCCAAATATCCTTTTAAATTTATTTAAAGTAGTTTTGAAGGTTAGGTTTCATAGGTCTCAGTGGAAGAGGCACGGAAGTATTTCAGATACTACAGATGGAAGGGAGGGCTATTATCTCCTTGAGCACTTCTTGTTTGGTTGGTTTACCTGTTGCTTAGACAATGTAGTGATCTTTTTATTCACATCAATGGACAAAGAAGCCAAATAATATCCTGATTAAGTACTGTCATTTTCCAAAATGATGGCTATTAAGGGGACTTATATGAAAGGGGAAAATAAAATGGATGAGGCCCACTGAAGCCCCTAAACAGCCCCAGGCCCCTTGCACATGGAGCCACACACGTGCAAAATGTCCCATGAGATATGCGAGACCACATCTCATGGTTTAGGATTTTTAAAACTATGGACTAATTAAACAAGAGAAAAACTTTATACTTTTTCATTGCTCAGGTTAATGGTTTGACTTTTAAAAGCAACTGTGAATTGTTCACAGATAATGTTCAATGGACTGAAATAAATAGCGGGGGGAAACCAGAGGTATTGTAATCATGTTCAGAACCTCATAAAGGTGCAATCGTGAAGAACGTTTTAAAATTTAAAATTGTTCTTTAGTCATTCTCTACGTTTGGGCACATCCCAACCAATACTTCGGAGACAAACCAGCCCATTGGCAAAGGAATTTTTTTGTTACCTTTGGCACTCAGGGTATACCGTTTGCGATTTAGTTGCTGACCCCTGTATTCTGCATTTCTTCAGGTTTGTTCCACACACTGCCAGACTGAAAAGAACAGCAAGGAAATTCAGAGAGAAAATGTCAAAGCCCGGATCTGGACACTGGGGCTGAGAACCATGTATTCGGGGGTGCTTGGTTGAGCAGTGATGCTGTGGCCCCAGGGTCCCTGTCACTGCCTCAGTTCCTCACAGCATTGGGGTTCTTTCCAGTGCACGTGTGTTCTTAAATAACTGACCTTAATATGACCTCCGTGTGATCTTTGTACTTACATATCCAAAAGAGTATAATTTAATAGACAGTGTACTGTCACGGTATAAAGAACAACAAAAAAGAAAAGTAGAGGAAAAAAGGCAAAGAAATGGTTAAGAGAAAGAGAGAACCAAGAGCACAGACAAGTGAAATTCAATGTTCAGTTTGAAGAAAACATATACCCCGTTTCTTGGATGTGCTGAATGAATCCATCCATAAATCTCTTCTTCCAGCATATGGGCTTGACCTACCCACCAACTTTCCAACAGACGAATGTCTCCACCCAGCTACTCGTTCCAGAGTTATAGTTATTGAGTCAAATGCCTTGGCCATTCTAAGAAAATTCCACAAGTAACAATTACTGTACTTGGCAGGAGGCCTGGTAATACCCGGCTAGAACTTTATTTTTTTATTGATTTAAAAATACATTTCTAAAATATTTCTCAGATTTATGGCTACTTAGGAAAGTGTATTATCAAAATATAAAATGAAGAAAGAACCAGAAGAAGTAATTTAGGGTAATAAGTAGAAAATCGTGTTCCAAATCGATAGGCTATTGAATTAGAATCTAAATATAATTGAGTCCCTGTCCCCAAATGGCCTATTTTCAAATAGTAAATAAAAGCAGTTGGAATCTTTACGAAGTCTCTTGGTGGGGAAAATGCCTACAAACGGTTCGTGTGTTGTTAATATAAGCCACATGACTTAACATTCCTTTTAATGGATCGTTTTCTTACTCCTCATCTCTTTATAAACTTAACTCGGCCCCTTAACGTGATCTTCCCACTGCCACCCTCCCTCTCATCTGCCTGATTGTAGGGGAGGGACCCTCCTACCAGTCTCTTGCCAACAGCCCGGGCTGCCTACAGACACTCTCCCTGCTGCATGACTTTCCCTCTAAGTTCACTCTTGCCCTGGGCTTTGACTGTTTTTCTCATAAGAATCATCCCATCCTCAAACTCTGCATAGAAAATGAGATCCAACCAGAAAGAAAACAAAGGGTTGAGGGAGGCTACGGATATTTGCAAAGTAATTTTCTATTTTCTCTGTTACCTTTGGCCCCGTTAGATCTTTATTCACACTACCAAGAGAATGCCATATGTGTTTGTACAACTCACCACCACCACGCATCACACTCTGACATGCTTCTTTTCTTTGCTTGGGTCACACAGGCTTCCACCATGTACTGTGGAAAACTACCATGCTCGTGTCCATCTAAGTTTCTCCTACAAAATTGTAAAGGAAATGCATCAGCAGCAGGATTTTAATGCCCACCCAGGGTACTCATTTTCAGTAACATCAAAATGAAGGTGATTTTATGGGATTCTTCCTCTTCTTCTTTTTTTTGAAAGAGAGAGAGTGTTCGCACAGGAGCGGGGGTGGGGGAGGGGCAGAGGGAAAGGGGGAGAGAGAATCTTAAGCAGGCTCCACGCCCAGCATGGAGTCTGACTTGGGGCTTGATCTCACAACCCTGAGATCATGACCTGGGCTGAAATCAAAAGTCAGACACTTAACCAACTGAGCCACCCAGGTGCACCAAGAATTCTATTACATGGGCCCGTGACACCTAGATGACCTGCACCAACACAACTGAGACAGTACGGGGTCAAGTCAACACACCAAAGTTTTGGGGAATCAGAAATGGTCCAGAAATTTTTTTCTCCTATTCCAAGTATTATAAAATGTAGGGAATTAGGAAGCCGAAAAATTATACTGCTGTTAAATGAGGAGGACCCTTCCCAACCTGGTATCCCCCTGGTAGGACAAGGGTGCCTCAGGGTCAGAAACCTTACTTTAAATAAAGCATCCCACTTAGAGAGGCTGAGTCAGCCTTGCCTCATCCCTTCTTCTTCAAGTCCTCCCTACATCTGGGGTTTAGGCTCATTCATCTGTAATTCTCCTGCAGGGAACCTCTTGGCCCACATCAGCCCCAGTTAGCTTCACTAACCACAAACATTCAGGGAGATTCTGAGGAACTAGAGTAAAGTTGAAGACTGCTTAATGTATTCTGAAGTCTAAGATCTTTTAATAATTCTTCCTAATCAATCCTTCCCTCAGGAACTTGACCCAGGCAATTTTGAGCCTATATCAGACTCTATTGCCCCCTAGAGGATAACTCATTCCAATGGCTTTCTGTAAGAATGCAAGAGCAGTTTCTACCCACTCAAAGTTAGGAACTTGACATATGACCTCCAGCCACTCTCCATCCTGCTATACATTCATTCTTGAGCAGTGAGGAAGTCCACTATGGAAAGGGAAGTACTGTGTGGCTTGGAGCCCACTAGACCTATAGAAAACATTTTTCTGTCTCCAAAGAGGTCTACTAAAGCAGTTTCAAGTCATTTGCTAACCACACCTAAAATTCCATTTCTTGGGTTCCTGGTGAGACACCTCCCAAGAATTTCTGAAATTCCTAGTAGTAAGTAGCCTGTATCGGTAAATCCAGAAGCTGTTTGACTTCAAGTTTCCCAGTGGAAGCCCTGTTCTGAGGACATAAAATTTTTGGAAGGTGAGTAGAGACATTAAGATAATGAAAGCAGGTCTACTATTGTCTTCTTTTCTTTTAGGAATCGTTACAAGGAATGGAGAAAAATTCCAAGCAATTGAGAGTCTGTGGAGAATGGATTAAAAACTAAGCTCATAGATTCCCTCACTACAATGCTACAAAAATCCAGTTTCTACATTAGAGCATCTTGTCCAGCAAATTGACATTTTGCTTCAGTACATCTCCAAAACATTTCGCTGGATTTCAGTATTACTCTAAAACCCACTGGCACTTGTTTTGGGACCATTTTCTCCTTCATAACTATTCTGTTCATAGGCAGGCAGGCATGGGGTATTTAGTTCTTTCAATTATTATATACTAGCCTCAGAATTCTGAAAAGTATCTAGTCCTTAATATGTAACTCAAATAGAACTTGGGCTCCATACCAACTCAGTAGGATGTCCGTTCAATAAACAATAGTCAATCATTCTAACAGCAACGAAGCAATTAGAAACTAGTCAGTCTCCAAGGAGAACGTCAAAATAGGGGGTACATACTTAAGGAATAGACAGTTTTCTTTCAAAATTTCTTTAGGCATCACACAGTCTCAATCTCTAGCCAATATGAAATAAACCTTGAATATTTAAGACCAATCTCTATTCTCAGAAATTAAGTTGGAGTACCATCATGACAAACAAGTCTTTGTTAAAGGTGATTAAGCAGCACATTATAGCGGTATTTTATTTAGCGATCCCTTAGTATCACCAAGAAAGTATCTTATTTCTTTCCAGAAATAATCAACTTGGTAATACCTGTTTATTTATAAGGAAATAAGTAAAATGTGTCAATTTGTTCTCACTAATCACTTATTTAAAACTGATTATTAGTACAAGGTTATAGCATTGTAAAAATGTATTGATAAAGAAAACTAATTTCTGTTTATGTTTATTCTTTGTTCCTCTAGCTACTACTAGAGGATTTTTCTTTTTTGAAAGAAATCCTTTAATGGAGACACTTAAAGAAAAGCCTATTTGATTGTGTACATAAGTGTCAACACAAACAAAGTCTGCCGTAGGAATTTGCGGATTTCCTCTGTGGTTGGTTTAAAAGATCACTAAATGATCATTAAGCACTTCACATATGAAAATATTACCATTTGGAATGCAGCTGGAGTTGCTCTTAGCGGGGCTCTGTTATTTCCCAGGACAAGCCATAGTATTTTTAGGAACCCTATCTCAGTGCTCATGCATGCATTTTGCCACATAAACTTTGCAATTTAGTGTTAGATCATTGTAAAGTTCTTTCTCATCTCATTCACAAACCACTGCCCAGTTATTGTTGACCTGCCCAAACACTGTTCTCAACAAAGGGCAGTGCGTAAAATATCCAAGACTTCTAAGAAGATGTGAATAACAGCTCAGTTGAATGAATTATTCAATTTATAAATGATAATTTCCATAGGATAACTCTAAAATTCTTTAGTCTATCAGAAAACTGCTTTGTTTACAATGAAGTTACCCTTATCCTTTTTAAATTAAGAAACATGTAGATACTGGTACATGTCAGTGTGAGAGCCTGACTAAATTCAGTTTGGTGTGGTCGAGTATTGGGCAAGATTTCCCATTCACCACTGCCAAGACCCTGTCACTTTAGTGAGATTAAGGTTCCAATTGCTTCAGCCCAAGACCTCTGGAGCAGACGCTCTGCTCTTCTGGTTAAATTATGCCCATTTCTCTCCCAAGTTAGTAAATACTTCAGTTCCCATTCTGAGACAACTGAAGTGACTTTTCATTTGGCACCCTGATTCTGGGAGTGTAATACATGTTTGTTGAAACCATACCAAGCTGGGACAAAGTATTTTTATGATTACTACTTATTAACATGTATTGAGAACAGATACTGCACTTGGTCCACACACAATACATAAAGAAAGTCATCATTCCTACAGATGGAAATAAACAGCCTGGATGAATATACTGATGAAATTTATACCCTTATGGAAATGATAGTTCAGTTGGAAAGACAAACACTGAACACATAATTATGGGCGAGGCCAGCTTTACAAAGAAGTGCGGTATACTATGTATGTGCAAAAGACAAGGAGCTGACCTTGTCTTGGGGTTAAGGGAAAGTCTCCAGAAAGAAATGACCTTTGAACTGAGATTTGAAGAAATAGATGAAGTTGGCTAGCAAAAGAGAAGAGGAAAGAGTGGTTCACGTAAAAAAAGACCCTGATGGGAGAGGGCGTGACAGTTTGGTCTGGAAATTGCAACAAATAGCAGCAGGGTAAAGGAGGTAGGGCTGTAAGGAGAAGGGGGTGGAGGTGCCATTGAGCCTGCAGAGGCAGGCAAGAGCAGCGTCCATTAGGCCATAGCATGGATTTTCTCCTTTATCTTAAGGGCAGTGAGAATTTCCTAAATAGTTGTAATGACAGGAATGCCATGGTCAGAAGTATGTTTGTAATGAAATTATCCTGGCTGCTCTCTGGAATATGTGAATGGTGGGCATGGGTGAACGTGGGGAAACTGCTTAGGAAGTTATAGCCTAAGAGAGAGATAACTGGTGACAGAGATAGGGTGTTTGAAATGAAGATGGGGAAAAGTACAAATGCCTAAAAAATTAACACAGGTCCAATGTACCATTTGGTGGGCTGGATACTGAGTTAAAGGACTGATTGACCTGAGGGATGACTTCCCTGTTTCTGGACTAGCCAGCTGGCACTATGGTTAGTTACTAAGACGAATGACAGTAAAGGGAAAATTAAGGTGAAGAAAAATAATGTTTTGGACATATTATATATTTAAAGTTTTGGAATAGATATATATGTATTAATGTATTATTAACCATATATTTAAAAATTATTTCCTTCTTATCCAGGATTAAACACAACTTTCATACATACAAATACTGCTCCTGCCTCCTCTTATGCAACCCTTTTATTGATTCTGTGATGGGTTAAAATTATTTTAAAAGTAAATAAAATACCTTATAATTTTTTTTATCTTTTAGCCTTTTATGAATTACCATAATTAGTTGAAAAGTATTAATACATGAGATTAAATAGCAAGTGAATATTTTTGAAAATATCTGGTTATTTCCAGTATTGTGATCATGTGAAATGAATCATTCATGTTCTTTTTAATAGATTTTTTTATGGTCAAAATTAGTTTCCCTAATAAAATGATTCATTCACAGATAGACTAAGGTATGTATCCTATATATTTCTGAGACAAAGATATAACTAAATGTATCTGTATGAGTGAGCTCATGTGAAATAGCAGAAGTACCATTCACCTAACCCAAAGAATTGTGAAAGAACAGTAGGTTCTTTTAAGCACAATGTTTTGGGATGGTTTGTTATACGGCAGTAGTTAAATGATACGGTATTGTTTTTTCATTACCTATTTTCTAAAACTGTTTACATAAAATCATCCCGGGTATTTCTTTCTTTTATTTACATTCACCACACCTCTTTTGTGGTCTCGTTATTCTCCTCCTTAAATCTTAAGGAAGAAAAGTTTTTAAGAGGATAAAAAGTCAATATATAAAATCAGTTGTATTTCCACAAACTAGCAACAAACAAGAAAATTAAGTTTAAATACTCTCATTTATAATAACCTTAAAACACATAAAATACTTATGAATAATTAAAACAAAAGATGCCTACCTTCTCTACTGGACATTACAAAACATTGCTGAAAGATATTAAAGAAGATCTGAATAATGGGAGTGATATACCATGTTCATGGATTGGGAAATTCATATTATTAAACTGTAAATGGTCCCAAACTGATCTATATATTCAATGTAACTTCAGTCAAAATTCCAGTTGTATTTTAGGTAGAAATTAATAGGCTATTTCTGAAGTGCATGGGGAAATGCAAGAACCTAAAATGATCCAAATATTTTTAGTAAAACAATATAAAACTGAAGGACTTTCACTATCTAGTTTCAAGACTTACTATCTACAATAACCAAGTGGCATAAGATTAAGTAAACACATCACTGAAAAATTATAGGAAGTCCAGAAAGAGACCTATACGTTTAAGGTAAACTGATTTTTGACGTAGCTGCCAATGGACATCATAAAAGAATAGTCTGTTCAACAAATAGTACTGTATCAATTGGATAGCCATGTGGAAACAAATAAACCTCAACTCCTATCTCACACTATACCCCCAAATATTTTTAAGTGGGTCACAGAACTATAGATAAAGTTAACTTAAAAACTTTCAGAAGAAAACACAGAAGAAAATCTTGTGAACTTGGGCTAGAAAAAGATTTCTTTGACAGGACACAAAAAGCACTAACCATAAAAGAAAACAAACTGGTAAACCAGATTTTATCAAAATTACAAACTCCTGTTCTTCAAAAGACATCATTAAGAAGATGAAAAAGTAAGCCTACAGAGAAAATATTTGTAATACATATGACTCACATAAATAAGTGTGTCCAGAATGTATAAAAAAACTCTTACTCCTCAATAAGAATATTAAAAAACATGAAAAACTGAGCAAGGATTTGAATATATATTTCACAAATGTGTAGCACATGAAAAATAGCACATGAAAGAAATGCTCAAAATCATTAGTCATTAAGGAAATGCAAATTAAAACAACAATGAGATACTGCTTCACAGTCAATGGCTAAAAGGGAAAAAGACTGAAATATCCAAGGGTTGGCAAGGCTGAGGAACAACGGGAACTCTGTATGTGGCTGGTGTGAAGGTAAATGATACAACTACTAATAAAAAAATTTTACAGTTTCTTGTAAAATTAAACATGTATCTACCCTAAAGATGCAACAATTCTGCCTCTAAGTATTTACTAAAAAGAAATGAAAACTACATCCATAGAATAATTCGTAGATGAATACTCAAGCAGCTTTATTCATAATAGCCCCATCTGGAGAACACATAATTTCATAGCATAAAATACTACTCACTAAGAAAAACAAATGCTCTGATTGAGCAACAATATGTATGAGTTTAACAGATGCGCTGAGCAAAAGAACAGACACAAAAGGGTATTCTCTGTATAATTCCCACTTATATGAACTTCTAAAGGAGATAAAACTAGTCTAAGTGAAAAAAAAAATCAGAACTGTGGTTTTCTGGGGCAGGGGTAGAGTGGGCTCATGGGGATTTTATGAAATAATATGGAAATAATCTGTGTCTTCACTGTGGTGCTGGATATATATATATATATATATATATATATACACATCTGCAAAGATTCTTCAAACTGTACACTTGAAAATTGTACATTTTATTTTATGTAAATTTTATCTCAATAAAGTTTATATTTTATGGAATATTCCTGTTCCAAAGAAACAAACCAGGCACTTTAAGAAGTAAAGAAGAATGTCTCTGTTTCTGTGTTTATAGAAAGCCTTTTCACATGATTGTCTATATACAAAATAGTCTTTGTTGACTTTTAAATTCAAATGTCCAAGCAGCAAGTAGTAACAATAGTCACCATCTACTTAGTGCCTAATAGAAGCTAGACTCTCTGCCATACACTTAACAATAATCTGCAAGGTAGGTCTTACTATCTTTATTTTTGGTTGAGAAACTTGAGTCTCCAAAGAGTTAAGTAACTCGTCCAAGAACTCCCTGTTAGTAAATAGTAGAGGTAAGAGTTTCTCCAAGGACTGTCTGTCTCCGTCACCCATGTTCTTTCTCCTACACGTCACCTTCTAGATGACTTGTATATCATACCTATTCCAAAGCCATTTACCTAGAGGCACTAGGTAAGTAGTCATTGCTAATCTACTCATTTATTTGCCTTGGCCACAGTCTCCTTGTCATGTAACCTTGAATGAGTCATTCAGCCAAATTTCTCCAATGATTAAAACAATGAAAAATTTTTAAAAAACCTAATACCTCCCTTCTACTTCACATGGCAGGAGTTTAATATGGTGTGTGTTTAATAGGATAGATCTGGGTTCAAGATCTAGCTCTGCCAATTTATAACTGAGCATCTTGCTTTATCTAAGTCTCATTCCTTTATCCATAAAATGAAAGTACTAATAACCACTTTCACAGGGGTGTTGTGAGGATAAGTTGAGGTAATGCGCTTAAGCATTTTGAACTGTGCCAAGAACACAGTAAATGACAAGAAATAGAAACGAGTATTATTAATGAAGGGACAGGTATTGTCCCGTTAGAGAGGGTGCTTATTTTTCTTATTATTGCGTATTTCCTTATTATTTCCTTCCTCTACTTCAGAGCAATTTAGCAAGCTTGGAAAGGCCCTGAGTAGTCACCTCGATTATTTTGGCATTGGTGATTCCTTAGTTGCAGATCATTTTGAGGTTGCATACATTCATTTAAGACTTTTCACTTGGGGGGCGCCTGGGTGGCTCAGTCAGTTAAGCATCTGCCTTTGGCTCAGGTCATGATCCCGGAGTCCTGGGATTGAGTCCTGCATCAGGCTCCCTGCTCAGAAGGGAGTCGGTTTCTCCCCGTACTCCTCATCCCGCTTGTGTTCTCTTTCTCATTCTCTCTCTCTCTGTCTCTCAAATAAATAAATAAAACCTTTAAAAAAAAGATTTTCCACTTGGTATTTAATGTTTCCATTTCCATTTAATATTTTCCAATACGCCATTGTGTTATAGGCCCTTGTATTATTTCCAAAATCTTATATAGACCATGGACAAAAGAGTATAAAAGATATATCATTGGCAGAAAAACCTGTTTTATTCCCATAAACAGCTCAGAGGAATGGTCACACTGTCTAGTACCATTAGGTGACCTATATGAGACACTGTTCCCAGAGACTTTATGAGCTTCAGTTTTTCTCTTTTTATCAGCTACCTTCTGGAAGAAATGACTATGATCCATGTAATAGTTGGAAGGTAAGAAAATAAAACAGGTAGAAGGCAAAGAAACCCATCTTTACAACAATGTCCTAACTGGGCCTGCTTTAAGAGACTCTTACTGCTTTAAGAACCCTTACATATAAATCTTTGATTCTGTGCTTAAGGTGCCATATAATCAGGAGGAAGCAAGATGGTTTAAATGAGTAGTATTCCAGTAATAAAAACAAGAGAAACAACTGAGTCTCAAAACTGACCTTAAGTACAGTTAGGAAACAGGTTTTTCTCTTCGTAGTCCAACCAACATCTTCCTTTCACTCCGCCTCTATTCCAAACATGCATAATACTCTCAAATGTTCTGAGATCTATTCCTTTATAGGGGAGGGAAGAAAAAAAAAAAAACCTCCAAATAATTTGCGTTAGGTTTTAGTGCTTTGTCATCTTGTTCCTCCCTGGCCCCAAAAGAAAGCAGTACACTAGGGTTAAGTTAAAACAGACAGATGACTAATGGTTGGCGGATGAAGGAGATGCCCTAGTTAAGCATAAATGTCCTCCTAACCTCTATCCCACCATCTCAGAGGATCACACCCAAGTTATAGGAAGCTAAATGACTTCCAGGGTTCTATGGCTGTGAAGCTGAATCCAGGAAGAGCCGAGGGGCAGGTAGGCCAGGACGTGGATAAGGAAGCATGTTAGGCTATCCATTAGAAACAGGAATGACCCTTGTACACTGCACGGCATGAAGAACAGTTGCTTCTCTGTCATTGGAAAGTCCATCAGGCCCAATCCAATCACTTGGACTTCACTTGTGAGCAGTTCAGCCAACTGGCTGACCCCTTATTTTTGTGGTCAATATCACCAAATTACTTTGAACTCTGATTCAGTGAATTTCAAAGAGCCATTCTCCTATCCTAAGTTCATCTCTTCTCATTTTTCCATTTCATTATAATGACTACCATTATTTATTTAATCACATATGAATATGCAGAAAGACACTAGAATGAAATACTTTTCAATTCCCTACGGTTAAGATCCACATTTCCATTCCCTAGGTGGCCCAAGGGGATGGGTAACCAAAGAAGATATATTTAAAATTCATTATTTCTGGAATTCTTCTACTCAGTATGTTTACGGAATTTTTTTTCAGTCCATTCTTGACACACAGACAAGTGTGTACCAACTGTCTACTTTTTATATTTGGATGAGTACCTGGAAGTGGTATGTCAAGGAGACAAGAATGAACAGGGAACACAAGAGTACTGTAAATGTGAAGACTAACTCACTCTTCTTGTCCATTTTACTCCAAGTAAAATGAATTCTAGTTCTTTGTTTCACTCTGTTCACTTTCTTAATTTTTTTTATAAATGTGCTCTTTATTCGTCTCTTAAGTCATCCCCTTGTGTTGATGTCATACCTTCCTCTTTTCTCAATCATTTTCCCCCTACACACCTCCAACTTCCCATGTCCTTTATTTTATTTTCTGTGATGTTTCCAAACTACACGGCACCAAAGCACATAAGAGCATTCATCTTTACTAAGAAACAAGGTTGATATGAGCTTTCTGATCCCCAAAGAAAGAATTTATGCTCAACCTGCAGTTCTTTAGTGTTCTGGCCCTGGTCATTCAAGGGGCACTGTTCTATGGTTTGGGCTTTCTGCATAATTCTACTTTCCTCTTCTATGAATTATCCCACAACTATAAATATAGTTAACAAATATCACAGACATAGCTTGAGACAAATTTCACTTCTTGGTCAATGTGCCAAACATTGTTTCAGTTTAAATTCTTGATATTGAATGGGTTGTCTGGATGGCTCACCCGGTAGAGCAGGTAACTCAGGGCTGTGGTTTGTTGCATGGCTGTTACCCCATGTTGCATGTAGAGATTACTCAAAAATTAAATTTAAGGGGCACCTGGATGGCTCAGTCGATTAAGGGTCTGCCTTCAGCTTAAGTCATGATCCCAGGGTCCTGGGATGGAGACCCGCATTGGGCTCCCTGCTCAGCAGGGAGTCTGCTTCTCCCTCTCCCTCTGCCCATCACTGCCCCCCCACCCCCCTGCTCATGCTCTCTCACTGAGAAATAAATAAAATCTTTAAAAGAATAAACAAAATTCAAAAAAATTCTTGAGAACAATGGCCTAGAACCTAAAAAAGAAAATTAGTCTCATTCCAACACTCTTCTTCATGTGGTCTATACTGCAAGGTCAAAGTGGAATGAGCTATGGCTCTTACCAAAGCTAAAAAGCTAAAGGTGTTTTGATACAGCTGCTGCTGCTGCTGCTGCTGCTGCTGTTGTTGTTGTCTCAGTGTCAGTTCGAAGGCAGTGTGGTTTCTCCAATTTTGTGAATAGTAGTTTCATCATTGTGCAGACAGCACGATGTGTGGCTACAGGGTCTCTTATAGGCCTCGTACAAACTTTCAGTTGCCCCCCATGTGGTAGCCATATGCTTATTTTAAGCTGAGTCTTAGGCCAGAGAGAGTTTAGAGAAAGTGGAAGAGAGAGAAAACTTACTAGGATGTGTGACAAAAGGTAATATGATTTCTCCCCTAAAGTACTGTGTGTGTGTTTAAAAGAAAATGAATAGCGCGTACCACTACTGTTCTAGTTATTTATTTTATACTCTGATAACACATTTTTAAGTCTATTAGAGCCAATCTGAAACAAATGATAAAGTTCACTCAGCTATAAATTCTGCAAATGAGGGAATCGGTTGACATTCACTGAGTGTTCATGTGTGTAATTCAACATGATGGTGTACTACACTTCAGAGCATAAGTGTGATCAACAGACATGTGTAAAGCAAAAATGTCTACTGAATTTCACTGAAGGGAAATACATAACAAGGGAAAATAGCAGTCTGCAGACTCTAACTCACACATAAAATACACCCAAGGTTTTAAAGCCCAACGAGGGGCGCCTGGGTGGCAGAGCAGTTAAGCGTCTGCCTTCGGCTCAGGGCGTGATCCCGGCGTTATGGGATCGAGCCCCACGTCAGGCTCCTCTCCTGCTTCTTCCTCTCCCACTCCCTCTGCTTGTGTTCCCTCTCTCGCTGGCTGTCTCTATCTCTGTCTTATAACTAAATAAAAAATCTTTAAAAAAAAATAAAAATAAAAAAAATAAAGCCCAACGAAAAGAGTCATTGAATGAAATACTAATGATCATAATGCAACATTAGAGTGAATAAATGGAAAGTCACTGGAATTACTTAGACATTCACAAAAATCAGCAGCTTTAAAACTAGGAAAAACACTTCGGAAAGAACTTGGGTTAATCCTTGAATCCTACAGATAATGAAGAGCCAGGGAAAGTAAGTCAGCTGTTCAAAGATACACAGCTTTCTTAAAAAAAATTGAGCACCGGGATGGAAAACAAGGTTATTTTATCCCGCATCCAGCATAAACGTTCTACCCTCCCATTAGGGGCTGCTCGGGTCTGCCAAGTGTCATCTCCACAGAAGAGATCTTCCCTCAGTGATGTGTGGTCAAGCCCCAGCAGTTACGGGATTCTCTTTCTGGGGAATAAGCTGCTCATGGGCAAAGGAGAGATGAGAGATAATTACACTCTCTCCCTTCCTGCTTCCCCTATCATTTGGCCTGTCCATCCAAATTACATACACCTGCTTCTTTTTTGCTCCATCTTCTCTTAGTGGGTTTGGAGACATTGGGTACTTTAATTTTAAGTTCTGCGGCAAGTCTCTAAAATGTCTCTGACTTTCAGACAGAGGTGGGACACTGTTCACCTGCCGTCTGTGGGATGTGCACTTGGATTTTGCCTTCATCATCATATAAACAACAGATGTGTCAATCTACTGGCAAGCTTCCATCTGGAACTCCTCTGCTACCAAGAACACTGTGCGGTCATGAGCAGAGCAAATCTAACTTGACTGAAAAAGAGCCAAACCCATCGCGTTGGATGCAGAATCATGAGATCTGATTAGCTGAGAGAACCAATCACAATCCCCCTCGGTATCAGTCTGGGTTCTTAAAGTGGCAAACAGCAGCACTGACTGACCATGTCAAGCCACAAAGGAATGCAATGGAGAAAAGGAAGGAAAAGCTGAACAATCAGGTCTCGCAAGGTAGGGGTCTGAAACAGCTCAGGGGCAATCTGTGTAGCAAGAACTTGTAGTCACTTTCTTCGGTAGCGGGAAGCGTGAGCTCCAACATTTTTGAGCCTGGTGTCCATCTGCTCATGATTCCATTGGTAGGGAGATGTTTTGATAAGCCAAGCTGGGATCTCACTGCCACTGCTTGAAGTGGCAGAAGTCTCATGAATGCTCAGCCAGTCCCAACATGCAACTGGGTAGGAGAATCTTCCCAAAGGAAAATACAGTTGTTCTTGCTAGAAAACAAAGGAAAATGGATGCTAGGCATTCAAATCAGCAGCTGTCCACCACATTATCAAAACGAGGTGAATAAATGCAGACAGAGAGAGGTCAACATGGAGAGGGGAATAATGAAGTCTATCCAGACAAGAGTCCAGTGATGAGACCAGTAAAAAGGTTATTAAAATCTGGTTCTGAGTCACAGTTTTCACTCAGGCTAAAGATTTTTTTTTTTCTTTGAAATGCTTCCAGCACTGCCCCAACCCTGCGTGGTATGTGAATAAGGAGTCCATGGAGTCCATTAAGCATCTCTTTCAAGTCAGCATTACCTGCCTCCTACCCATCTGCTGCCCATTCTTGGCTGGCCCTCTCCACTCCCTGTCCTTACCATAATCTGAACCCCAAGGCTGTTTCTTCAGAAACCCCTTTGCTTACATTGGAAGATCACCCAAACATCATAGGATGTTATACTGATTTTTCAAAAATTTAACAAACGATGATTTAAGGTTTTTTTTTTTTTCTTTAATCCGAAGTCAAACTTCCTCGGCAGATGTAGGATGAGAAAAGTCAGGTAAAATGCTTCTTTGAAGCTGCCTCCAGAGTGCAATCCTAGGCAGACTTGGTAGAGCCCCCTTTACTGAAATGTCCGGGTAGATATTGTCCAGATGAAAGAGGCTTCTCCACTTCCCCTCAAAGTACAAATCAGGCCGGCATTTTGAAAAAGAGACAGGTTTATCCATCCCTTCAGTGTTAGATGGCTTTGTTCCCTGTAAAATTTCACTTTTGGTTATTAAAATATTCACTGTAGGAAACAAATTTGTAACCCATTTCTCATGTTACCTACACACAGAAAAACAAAATTTGATATCCTGGGGTTTATTTGCTGAGGGCGCTTCCCATAAAAGCGAGTGAGTATGCATTGGGAAATTTGTCTGGTTAACTCCTTATGGATAAACGTTAGTCACAAGCATCCCTCCCCGCCCCCCTCCCCGACTCTCGCCCCCAGCACCCTCCCCACCTCCCGACTTCCCGCCTCTCCAGGGCTGGTGACCTAATAGCATTTTTCTTCATGCATATTTTGGCGTCGCCCCATGGCCTGGCTGCCTTCGCCTGTCTGAGTCTTTTGAAATTCCTGCATGTTCGCCCCAGATTAAGCCGAGTGTGTCTCAGGATGTGTGTTCCGTTTTGTTCTTTCCCCTTAACGCTCCCTGTGCAACGTGTCTGGGGGGAGGAGGACAGGACGGGGAGGGAGGGGCAGAGGCGAGGAGCTGTCCGCCTTGCACGTTTCCAATCGCATTACGTGAACAAATAGCAGAGGGGCTGCCGGGCCAGAACTGCTTGTGTAACTTTGCAAACGTGCCAGAAAGTTTAAAATCTCTCCTCCTTCCTTCACTCCAGACGCTGCCCGCTCGCCGGGGCCGCCGCGCCGCTCCCCGTCGCCTTCCAGGAGGACTGGGAAAGAGGAGGCAGGCGGGTGCCACGTCCCAGCAGCCGCCTTTACTGGACAAGGGTCTACAGCCCACCCTTGGCACTGCTTGTAGGGACTGAGTTACCCGCGCTCCGCCCGCCTCCTTGGTTGAAGATTTCTCCCTCCTTCACGTGATTTGGGCCCCGTTTTTCTTTTCTGTGATCTACGTCCTCCCGGAGTGGGGACAATCAGGCAAAGGGAGCGATGCGCTTCGCCTGGACCGCGCTCCTGCTCGGGCCCTTGCAGCTCTGCGCGCTCCTGCGCTGCGCCCCGCCGGCCGCCGGCCAGCAGCAGCCCCCTCGCCAGCCGCCGGCGGCTCCGGCCGCCTGGCGCCAGAGGATCCAATGGGAGAACAACGGGCAGGTGTTCAGCCTGCTGAGCCTGGGCTCGCAGTACCAGCCGCAGCGCCGACGGGACCCGGGCACCACCGCCCCGGGCGCTGCCAACGCTGCAGCCCCACAGCCGCGCACGCCGATCCTGCTGCTCCGTAACCGCACGGCGGCAGCACGCGAGCGCACTGCAGGCGCGTCGGGGGTCGCCGGCCGACCCAGACCCGCCGCCCGCCATTGGTTCCAAGCTGGCTACTCGTCGTCCGGGGCCCGCGACGCTGGGGACTCGCAAGACAGCAACCGGACGGCGCCGGGAGAGAGCCCGGCGCTCAGTAACCTGCAGCCGCCCAGCCGCGTAGACGGCATGGTGGGTGACGACCCGTACAACCCCTACAAGTACTCCGACGACAACCCCTATTACAACTACTACGACACGTACGAAAGGCCCCGGCCTGGGAGCAGGTACCGGCCCGGATATGGCACCGGCTATTTCCAGTACGGTAAGCACTCCCAAGTCGCAGGAAGCAGCCGCGCACCCCTTCCCCAACTCTGTGGCTCCCCAACGTGGCTGCCTGGGCGCGGCAGGCCTTAGTCCCCGCTGATCCGATCCCTCCCCCTGCGCCTGCAGAGGCAGCCCTGGAATCTGGTGCAAACCGCGCGCCTGGCCCCTCCTGCTTTCTTTCCACTTTGCTTTGCAGCCCTGGGCGTCCCCCGGTCTCCTGCTACCCGCAGCCCGGTTGGGTGAAGGGTGAAGAGCAAGGGATACGGAGGGACCCGGAACCGGGGTAGGGGGCTCCGAGTTGTCTCACAGCTACCTACCCCCATCGCCTCCTGACGTTTAGGTCTCCCGGACCTGGTGCCGGACCCGTACTACATCCAGGCGTCCACGTACGTGCAAAAGATGTCCATGTACAACCTGAGATGCGCTGCAGAGGAAAACTGCTTGGCCAGGTACTGGCTGGGATCTCCGCGGCCTGGCTGCCCCATCTCGCTTCAGGCGCTGCTCCTGTGCCTGGTTCTGACCACTCGTGTTCCATGCAGACAAGAGTTGGGAAATGGGGCAAGAGCTGGGAAGTGGAATGTGGTTTCCTGGGCACGTGGACCTGGATGGAGAGTTAACATTTTGAAGATTTCTCTGGGTTCCGTCTTTCAAACCGTGACACAAATCAGGGAGATTGGGGGCAAACCCTTATCCTGGAGAGCTGGGATCTCACTTTCTTTTTCCAAGATCCTCAAACTTTGGAGCCTATGGTTTCCCATAACTTTCTATTAAAGAACTGTACAATAACATGGAAAAAATATTGTAATGGAAGAGCTTGTTAATGACCCCTTAAAATACAGAGGGCTAACTTGCCAGTGGGGCACCCCTCATCAGCAAAGTTTAGGTTTTCTTCTTTTGTTTGAGGCCACACTTTAACTTAGTTGTTTGGATATTTCTTCAGCCAGAATAAGAGCGTGAGCAAGAGCTTTGTTTTTGAATCAGTCCTAAAATAAAATCATAGCAGTTTGGGGAATGGAATTCTCTGACTTTGCTCCTGGGAAACCAGCAGAGGGAGCAAAAGATGTTTTGATAGGTCTCATAAAAATTTTTCAAGTGGAAAGTGAAAATACTCAACAGTATGTGAATGTATATTCACACAAAATATGTTAGGAGGGGCAGAGTAATGTCTATCTGTTCAGCTATATATTTCTCCCACTTTGACCCTTTATAACTGTCAGGCTAACGGAAGAGAAGAAAGCCGAACTTAGCATTTTCATTCTTGAGTCTTGCATCACTCGCTCCATTGCACTCCCTAGGATATTATTACAGTCATGCCATTGTTTTCAAGATAGCGAAGTTACAAAATTATTGATCTAATCTGGGTGTATGCTTCTGGAATTATTTCCCCAGTTTACATCTTAGGGAAGTGTTTAAGAAGAAACCTACTGCTGAATTCAAAATTCTTTGTAAGTACATAGGATTTTTAAATTTGGTATAATTTCTACTCATTCATGTGGTTAAACAAGAACTGATTATAAATACAGAATTTACTTACCACATGTACATGTGTAATGCTAATTTTATTATGCTTTTTCACTTTTTTAACTGCAGATTTCCACAGTTGTCATTCATTCACTCATTCAACAAATATTCACTGAACTCTGGCCACTTGCCAGGCACTGTTCTAAGACCTGGAGATTCAGCAATAAACAAAATAAGCAAAATGCCTCTTACAACTGATAGTCTAGTTGGAGATGGGGGTAGTTGCCATTACAAAATGGAAAAGGTTTTCCTTGTAATTTGTCTTCAGTTTAATATCCTGTGACAGTAATAATGTTTTCTTTTTCAAAATCACAGCACAGCATACAGAGCAGATGTCAGAGATTATGATCACAGGGTGCTGCTACGATTCCCCCAAAGAGTGAAAAACCAAGGGACATCAGATTTCTTACCAAGCCGACCGAGATATTCCTGGGAATGGCACAGCTGTCACCAGTAAGTGGATGGGCCTCCTGAGTACTTCGAGTTGAGTTTTCCTTTTTCAGGTAGTTCTTAATGTGCAAATGCAAAGTCTCATTTCTAGAATTTTCTCTGTGTAATGTGACATCATCAAGGGAGTCTATCTTTAAGAAAATACATCCACTACCAGATCCTGTTTTTAAAATGGAAATTCTAAGTCCAGCTCATTAAAACTGCTGATAGGATACAGCAATTGTCTTCACTAGAATTTTATTTCAGTATACTACAGGTAAGATTTATAAAAAAGCTTGTTGTAGCCAAAATCATCTACAGTTAGTTAGCACTTTTTTTAAAAAAAGATTTTATTTACTTATTTGAGAGAGAGGGACAGAGAGATTGAGAGAACCAGTGGGAGGAGGGGCAGAGGGAGAAGCAGACGCCCCATGGAGCAGGGAGCCCGATGTGGGACTCGACCCCAGGACCCTGGGATCCTGACCTCAGCCTAAGACAGACGCTTAACCAACTGAGCCACCCAGCACCCTAGTTAGCATTTAATAAAAACCACTAGTTATCAGAAGGATTCATACACCAATCTCAAAGAAAGATAGAGATGATATACTCCATGAGCTGAGAAGGACCTACCTCTATCTTTTAAAATGCCTGTGTCAAACCCAGGGTAATTGTCTGGTCTGTCCTAAATTTAAAGATCTTTGTATAAGATGATTCTATAATTTGCCTTGGTAACTTGCCCAAGAATCTTGGTAATGCCGGGAAATCCTGCTGGATGCCCTGAAACCTTCGGCAATTTGAGCAGTTTTTTCTTGTTCTTTCCTTATGTGAGAAGATACACAGCTCAGCACCCTTCCTTTAATGAAATGAAAAAAGCAGATATGAACACCTAGTTTGCTGATAAAATAGAATTATTTTAAATAAAATTTTATACCAGTTAAATAATAATGGTGGAGAAAACATACCAGTACTTCTTTGCATTTTAGTAATGGTTTTACATTTTTTAAAAACCTCTCAGAAACCTCCCAAGAGTCATGTGCTCTTCTTTTATTTGGAATGAAACATCAGTACTGGCAGCCAAAAGAAACAGACTGGAGAGCATATGGCAGGTTTTACTTAAACACAGATAATTTAGTGTCTATTTCTATTTAATATTCAAAGATAAAACAGAGTGTAATAGGAAAACAAAATACTCAAAATAACTCCTTTTTTCCAAGAAGCAAAGTTGAAGGTTTACAATTTTGATAGATGACTGTTCCTGGGGGAAAAAAGCTAGCATGAATCTGGCTTTAAGAAGATAAACCGGATCTCAGTTGTAATGTGAAAACAAGTGTGGGAGGCAGTGCGGAAGTCATCTAAAGTCCTCATGGCTTTCTCTGTATGTTACTGACCTCTGTCTCTGTGTTGTGCGGGGTATCAGACATTACCACAGCATGGATGAATTCAGCCACTATGACCTACTTGATGCCAGTACCCAGAGGAGAGTGGCTGAAGGCCACAAAGCGAGTTTCTGTCTTGAGGACACATCCTGTGACTATGGCTACCACAGGCGATTTGCATGTACTGCGCATACACAGGTGGGTTGGCCCCCTGACGTCAGGAACCCATAGGCTTCAGAGAGAAAACAGTGTGGTCTTCTCTTTTCTTTCCTCCTGCCAGTCTTTTATAAACTGATTTAGGGGGTCATCTAGTCAAGATGGAAAATAATTAGGAAAAGGAAGCTGGTCGCTTGATGATTCAAATTATTATTATTAATTTATTTTTAGAGAGGGCGAGAAAGGGTGGGGAGGGGCAGAGGGAGAGAGAGAATCTCAAGCAGACTCCATGCCAAGAGTGGAACCTGACATGGGGCTTGATCTTGCAACCCTGAGATCATGACCTGAGCCGAAATCAAGAGTCAGGCACTTAAGTGACTGAGCCACCCAGGCCCCCCAGATTCAAAGAATTTCATCATCATAGAAGGTCAATGTGTATAATTGCTATGTTCCACACTGAAAAGCAGCAGTTTAGTCCCTGAACAAATCTGACTGGTTTCCAGTATCTGCACTCATTCTGTACTCTTCAAGTGGCTTCACAAATAACGGTGGCGAAGACACTTCTGTTTTCTCACCTTCAAAACCATTCCTCCCTCCACCTCTTAAGCTACAGAGAGAATAGTGATTGGGGTTAGCCAAAGAGAGAACCTAAGTTTCTTAAAAAGCACTTTAAAACCAGTCTTTTTCAAGCATGCAAATGGGAGCAGAAGGACACAGTTTCTCTCTCCACGCATTATGTAGTTAAACCTACAGTATAATTGATGTCAGATGTCCTTTGGATGGATTTTTAAAAATAGTGCTGACCTAAGCAGTGTGTATGTCTTATAATGGGAAAATGTGTGTCAGTTAAAAGCCAGGCCAGTATTTCCATAAGAAATTCTCACGTGTAAGAGGACGTTATAATTTTAGTCCAGCCGGAATCTTGGCAAGGAGCAGTGAACGTACATAACGCAGGGCACAAAGGGATCAGCAACTGGCATCTGGCATCTCGGGGAACAAATTCCAGGGCTGTGGCAGGAAGCTTTTTAGTGACCAAAATGTTACCACTGCTTCTTTCTCTGAACTTAAAACATCAGAGCAATTGGAGGGGGGAAAGGTTCAATTCCACATGCTCTGGGGGCAGCACGTACTCTTTAACTAAAAGTTGATGCAACCTACCCACACATTACACATATGTGGGCAGAGAGATTCCCTTTTCGCTCGGTGATCTCCACAGTGGCTGCCCGCCTATGCAGGGGCCCTGGAGTTTATTCTCTCCATGTAGAGAAAGAGGCACTCTGGACAGCTCTCTGTTGAAATAATTGAATTTAGGTCTATAGGCATTTATCGAGCTTCTAGTCTTCCAATTCCTTGGGGTGACCCCACTTCATTTTCTACAGTAGCTTTCTTATTAATCATCTTCTGTCTATGTCCTATTTACACTGTTCACCAGGTCTTGCATTGCAAGTGGTTGACGTTTTCATGTTTTTCACTAGACTGGTGTTTCTCGAACATGGACTTCATTTAAAGGGGCAAAACAACCCTCACAAAGCCCCAGTGTTGACTTAGAATTAAGTGTATGACAATGTTGTTTGAATGTATCCAAATATAAAAGTAGACACAACTTCCTTATATCTATATGTCATATGACTCCTAAGTTCTTAGATAACAAATTTGCACTGTCAACACATATGAAACTAGAAACACATTAACCTCATTGATTTAATGTAACCATCGTTTCTCATTTGCTAAAACCAAACAGCTAATTTAGACAGCACTGGCTAAGTTTCTACACTTCTTTTTCTTTTTCTTTTTCTTTTTTTCTTTTAAGATTTTATTTATTTGAGAGAGAGAAAGAGAGAATGAGTTGGGGGGTGGGGAGAAGGAGAAGCATGTTCCCCACTGAGCAGGGAACCTGATGCCAGGCTCTATCCCAGGACTCTGAGATCATGACCTGAGCCAGAGGCAGACACTTAAACATCTGAGCCACCGGTGGGGGCGGGGGGGGGGTCCCAAGGCTCTACATTCCATCTGTTTTTAAAGTTTGACTTTGAATACAGGACATGCCTGTTTTTTCAAAAGCCTTAAAAATTCCTATTTTTTGTGCACTAATTCAAATATCAAAGTTAAAACTTAACTTAAATCCTTCCAACTGAAGTACCAATTTCAGCACTCTTTAGAGCTCTTTTGTTCTCTTGAAGGTACATGAGCATTGTGGCATTGTTTAAACAGTCTTAAATACGCAGCTCATCCAATGAAAGGACGCATTACAAAGCCATGCGAGGTGGTGGGACCGGCTGTTCCTGGCAGTAGCAACAATTAAAATAGCTAACGCTTACTGAGTATCTAGTATGTGCCAGCATCAGGATTAATGTGCTAGGCCCAGAAACTGAAAAATCTTCATATGGTTCTCCCTGCAGTGGCACAGGTACTTTTGAGGGTGGCCTGTCTGTGCCGTTGTGCACTGTATCAGAGCTTAGTGCTGTGCCATTCTTCCCCAATCCAGCAAGAGCCACACCAGCATTAGAGGATTTTGGCGTCTCTTTGGCGACCAAAGTGATCTTAAGCACCAAAGAAATTTTGGGGGCTGAAATGATATGGCAGTAATGACTTAAAATGATTCTAGCATACGCTTTTAAATTTACTTTAGATTAGTATTAGAGTGAAAATACAACCATTCAAACACAACCATTCAAACTTCTCAAGAAGAACTAATGGAATCAAGAATATACCTACAGACGCCAATCTGAGCAAATTTCCCCAGACTGTAACTTTCTGGAGAGCAAGGACCCGATCTTACTGGAATTTTTCTCCTCCCTGCCTGTAGAAGGCACTCATTTCCTTATGGAAGTGAGTATCTTAGCGAGTGGAGTGATGTGGCGGCGTTCATTTACTGAGGCACACATTCATCCCTTTTATTCAATAACATATTTCAGTGGCAATGCGAGAGAGAGAATAGTGTGGTGGTTAAGAATAGGGACCCTGGGCCCCGAACATCTAAACTCAAAACCAGCTCAGCCACTTACTAGCTGTAGTGACTCATTTTCCTCACCTGCAAAATGGGGATAAGAATAGTACCTATCTCATGTACTTCTAAAAATTGAATTTATAGATGTAACGTGTTTAAAATTTTTCCTGGCACATACTACCTACTTTATAAATATTTCCTACTCAAAAATGCAACAAAGATTCCACCCTAAGGGAGTTTCTAATCTCTAGTTAGATATATTCTTATGTGGTACCATTATGAGACAGAGCATTAGAGGACAAACACTATAGAATTAGGGCATTCAGAGTAAAGGAAGGTAATTTCCAAGGGAAAGTGGGAAAGGTTGTACTGAGGACATGTGAGCTAGGTGGATGACTACACGGCCTTTATTCCCGAACTGGTGATATTTTAGAATTTTGGTGGAGGCCTATTCTGTCACTTAAGATTGTATTTATCACTGGTGATTGATGACACTTTTAAGAAGCTAGATGTACCTCTACTTATATTAGTCCTGTATTTTTTTTAGCTGGAGGTGCTATAAGGCTGAGTAATATATACTTCTCAAAGGAGATGCAATATAAGTATAGTTTTATGTCAAACTCTTGTAAGTACTAACTTAAAATTTAATTTGCAAATAATAAGCACATTCTTTCGTATACTCTAACCACATACCATCTTTTTACATTTTGAAATTTTATTTGTTGTAGGGGTTGAGTCCTGGCTGCTATGATACCTATAATGCAGACATAGACTGCCAATGGATTGATATTACGGATGTAAAACCTGGCAACTACATTCTAAAGGTAGAGACCTTTGAAAATAGAAACCTTAATTTGTTTTGACTGCAACTCAATGGGCTTCCTCTTCTGAATAGAACATTAAATAATCACAATCCCGCAAGCAATTCTATGTCTCCTAGAAATATTTCTAAACCAACCTACCTATATAAAAAAAAAAATTTTAAGGAACTTCAGGGGAAAATATAGAGAGTCTCTTTCTATAACTTTTCCAGAATTTCACCACTTGCCTTACTTTTAAAATACCCTCCCTGCTTGATTTAGTTGAAGCATTTCCTTGTTCTAGCCCTGTGCAAATAGGAAGAAATTAACCAGCAAACACTGCTGATGAAATCTGAAACATGGATGATGTTTACGTTGCCTAGGTCAGTGTGAACCCCAGCTACCTGGTGCCTGAATCGGACTATTCCAACAACGTCGTGCGCTGTGAAATCCGCTACACGGGACACCATGCGTATGCCTCCGGCTGCACAATTTCACCGTGAGTCCTGTTTGCCTAGCTTAGTAATTCTCTTTTCAAAGAGTTTTAGTTCACTGACAGGCATTATACATGTGTCTGTTTCTTTTCTTTTCTTAAAGATTTTTATTTTTGTTTATTTGAGAGAGAGCAAGCGAGAGAGAGCGCGCGCGTGCACAAGAGGGGGGAGGGGCAGAAGGAGAGGGAGGGGCAGAAGGAGAGGGAGAAGCAGACTCCCCGCTGAGCAGGGCACCTGACTCTGGGTTCAATCCCAGGATCCTGAGATCACGACCTGATCAGGCAGATGCTTAACTGACTGAGCCACCCAGGAACCCTTACATGTGTCTGTTTCTACTCCTACTGCAGTTTCCTTGTAAAATGGTCCATGCTATCACATAATTAGAGCTGATCTTTCTTTGATGATGCTAGAGAAGGGGGTGGGGAGATGTACTCAGGTTTTTATCACCCTAAAGCTTAGCTTCTGAGACAAGACAAACACACAGAACACACTGTTTACCCCGAAAAGCCCGTGTGGTGGCTGAGTATGTAAAACATGCCATATGCCATGTGGATGACCTTGAGGGATCCCAAACAGTTGGATTTCCTGTCTCTTCGCCAGAGTCCGTGAAGCAGCTCTGAAGAAATTCCTAGAGTTCTTTAAAGTGCATTTTGAAAATCATTGCCTTAAAGTACTCCATGGAAGAGGTCAGACCGCCTGTTCTGTAGAAACCAAGATATTACGAATTTGAGTTCTAAAACCACAAGGACTAGAAAAATACCCTAGAAAAAGGAGGGGTGTGTGGAGGTTCCGCCATCATTTGCCTAGCCCCCAAACCCTTCCTTGAATGAAATCTAAGAGGGAATCCCAGCACATGAATATCAAAGGGGTGATGCTGTGATGAGAGTCACCGGAGCAAAATCAGGGGGTTAGATTGGCTTGTCTCTGTCCTTCTCCGTCCTGTAAGCCCGGCCTGCTCTAGTGTTGGTGGGTTGGCGAGCCTACCCCCTGTGCTACCTTCGACTGATCCCAACTATAAAAACACTATGGGAATGATGCTGAACATGCGTCAACGTGGGAGAGGCACCACTGCCTCCAGGGTCACATGGAGACTTGTCACAGAGCTACACCAGCAACTTGCTCTTAATACACATTTCTCCTGGATACACACACCAGGGAAGGGGTTGGCCACATGTAAATCTGTCGTCTGTGGGATTTCCCAAACTCACCTCAACCTAGCTGTGCAGATTCTTCCCCACCACTGGGCTCCTGGCCGGGGCAAGTGTGAGGCTTCCACAGAGCAGCTGGGTTCCATGGACACGGCCACGCACTGTGGCTCGGGCTGCATTCACCTTGCAGGGAGCCTTTTCATTCTTCCGTAAAGGAGGTGAGCCTGTGCTTGACAAGTGTCATCATAGCTCTAGGGACAGATGCAGCCTAGGACAGCAAAGGGACAGCACCAAAAAAAAAATCATCAAATGTATTTTTCTGAACGTGCCCACCATGCAGAAAACTGGGCTGGGTTTATGGCCCATATTGTGTGGAGCTGATCAAAGTATAAATGAAAATCCTCAGCACGTCAGTGTAACTGAAGCTAAAATAAACGAAAATAATGTAAAATACATGGATTAATTAATTTCTCTTAACTTTTAGGATTCCTTATTCACTCATTCCCTCTGTATTTATTGGCATTCTCACATTTGCACTGTGTATTTACTGAGGTCCTACACTAGGTATTAGAGAGTAAGGCAAAGATAAATATGATTTCTGACCCTTTACTGTTCCCTTGTAGAAGTATTACAATAATTCTCAATTAATTACTTGTGAACCTCCTGTATAATGTTTGTCTCTTATCCACTTTGACATGGCTGGGACCTAGACTCTTGTCCACCTCTGTATCCCCAGGTACAGGCCTGCCACTGTCTAGCCTCTCATTCAACACTCGAAGAGTAGAGAAATGACCCTCTCTTTCAGGGAATTTAGGATGTGGAATTGAGAGGCCAAGAGAAATACAACTATGACGGTAGTAGAGAGACACTATGAAAATTCTATGAGGGGTAAGATAAAATGCAGGGGAAACAGAAGGACCTCTGCTATCATCTAGGTGACCCCCAGCTATGACAGCTGACCTTGCAGTAAGAACAGGTCTGGAGATGTGACTCTTGTGGCATACAATGTTCATGAATAGAATCTACTGAATTGGATATTGCCAGGTATCTAGAACAAATAAAAATCATTATATTGCTCCAACACAGAGTTGTTCTTTTTTTTTTTTTTTAACAACCAGCTGTCACTGACTGTAACTAAATTTCAGAGTGGTTGAGGTAAAACTTTAATGAGCAATATAGATCAGATGGAAATATGGGAAGGTGAAAGGACCCATAGCAATTTGTAATCAAATAACAAGATCCAGTCTATGAGTGGAAACTAATGGGAGATGAGCAAAGACCTTGAGAGAGGAATCCTCACCTTCAGGAGAATGATGCCTGCCTCCTTTATTTTGACTTTCGCTTCTGGTCTTCCTTGCTAGGCGTTCCCAGGAAGGAGAGGTTTCCTCTGGCTGAGATTTAAGAGTGGCTTTAGGACAGCCTGTGAACTAGGCCTTGAAGGCTGAGGAGGATTGCACTGGGGGCTGTTAAAGAAGGACATGCCAGGGGGAGTCAGCATCACTGGCCACCCCATGGCTGGGAGAAACTATAGGGCATATTTGGAAAATCAAGTCTTCTAGTGTGGCTAAGGGGTTAAGATTTGGGCAAAAGGGATGGAAGTGTAAGTTGGGACCAGATCAAAGGGAGCATTGAAGAGCAAGCTAAAAAGTTTGAACTTCATTCTGAAGGCCATGGGGGGTCTTTGAAGTTCCTTGAGCAAGGACTGTAACTTGCCTAAAAACTGTGTGGTCAGTCTGGTGGCTCTGAGAGCAGCGCGGCATGTGATTCCCTTGGTAATGTTATCGTACCTTTTTAACTCTTCAAGACATATCATCCCTCAGTTCACTACTGTTTTCATGCTAATCACACACTGAAGAACATTCCACTGGTGCGTAAAAACTCCCCAGGAGGAAAGGGTGTGCCTTTGATATATCCACTCTCCCTCTTTTTTTTTTTTTTGAAGATTTATTTATTTATTAGAGAGAGAGTATGTGAGCAAGCACACGGTGCACGTACGTGCGCACTGGGGCCGTAGCACAGGGACTGAGAGAATGTCAAGCCGACACCACATTAAGCCAGAGTCCAATGCAGGGCTCAATCTCATGACCCTGAGATCAGGACCTGAACTGAAACCAAGAGCTGGATGCTTAACCACCCAGGAGCCCCACCTCTGTCCCTCTTTTTCCTCATTGTCAACAAAATGTTTTATGATCCTATGATTAAGTTCTCCTCTCATAAAACTTAATATTCGGAAATGGTTGGTTTATGATTTGGACTGCTTAGTTTCTTTACATGGGGATCTATGATCACAGTATAAACACCATGTTGGATTGGTTGGCTTTGACTCAGTCTCTGCCTGTTAAGGCATCCATCTACATCCAAAACCATTCTGGGAAAGGAGTAATGCGAGACAGTGCAGAGGACATGGACCTGCTTCTAGATGGACACGTCCCACTCCACGGAGTGAACACGCTCCATGGAGTGAACTCATCTGGACAGAGCTGCTGGTCCCCTAAGTCCTGCTTTACCCTTGATTACTTCAGAGGCTGCTTCTTTTAACTGTAAACATTAAGTCTGTAGGTATCAGGCACAGACTTTTGGCAGCTAACGTAGTCTCTTCCTTCAAATCATTATTAAAATAATGTATTGGTGGGTAATTTCATGAGGTGACTCTTGTGTAGGCATAGGGAAATTGCTACAGATTTTTTTTAAAGGGTCAACATTAAGCTTGTCTACTGTACTCATTCATAATATTATCAAGTTAATAATTTGTCTTATTTTGTTTTCTTAATCTAGGTATTAGAAAGCAAGCCAAAACTCCCAATGGATAAATCAGTGCCTGGTGTTCTGAAGTGGGAAAAAAATAGATTAACTTCAGTAGGATTTATATATTTTGAAAGAGAGAACAGAAAACAACAAAGGAATTTTTGTTTGGACTGTTTTGTAACAAAGCACATAACTGGATTTTGAACATTTAAATTGGCATTACTTGGGAAATTGTTAATATTATTCCTATTACTTTGTGAATGAACACAGTGTTTCCATTCTGTAGATGCACGCTTTGGCTCTTTGAAGGAGATCCAAATTTCTTATGCTCCTTTGGAAATTGTAGTGTAAAAGGGAAAATAACATTTCAGTGAATGAGCCATAATTACTATTAACTGAGAATTTTCTTAACTTCAGTGAACCATAACAATAACTGGCTTGTCTTTGTCTTAGCATAGATTAATTTAGAAAGGAGGGTCCTACTGTTCAAATAGATACAGACACATTTGGTGCTGAGGAAGGGACAAACATTACCATTGGTGTCAAGAAATATTACTATATAGCAGAGAAATGGCAATATATGTACTCAGATAGTTACATCCCTATATAAAATTTTATGTTTACATTTTAAAATTAGTAAACTCCTGTCTTTCTGCTAAGTGTACAATTTCATCCTGACTTAAGTCAGCTTTTGTTTTGGAACAAATTAAGTAACTGAGCTGCCCAACTCCTGTCTGACATTCGTTGATGCTGCCTCAATTCTTTAATTCTTCTGTGGGCAGAGACCTTTTAAGTGGCATTCTTAAAATCACCATTCTGGGGACTGGTGTATGGAGGACAACTTTGTCTATGGGAAGTCATTCTGATGATAGATGTGATATATTCAGAGAAACTATGTATGCGTTTAAGTATGTAGAACAGTTAACTGAAAAATTTTCCTGGTTGACATAAAAATCATACCAACAAGTCCCCCAAACCATGTGGAACTGTCTCTCAAATACTTTAAAACATTAATGAAAAACATCTTAGGATTTTCAACTTTTCAACATTTTTTCTAATGTTCAGCTTTAAAATGAAGAATGCTAAAAGAAAATTTTTAATTATCCAGAGTACATAACATAATATCTGGATATAGGAACATTATCAGGTCATCCAGGAATCAGTACTATGTGTTTTTTTTTTTCTTTCCATGTGTCTAAAGTATAAACTAAATTAGCAAAGCACGTAACAGTACATAGTTGAGGGGTTGGTGAATAAGAGAAAAAAAAAAACTTTCCATAAAACAAACGACTGTGCTGCATAATGAGACAGCTGTGATTTTATTTTAAAACTGTGAAACCACGTGCCACAATGAAATTTGGAAAACTCCTTTTTTCCCTAGTTCCAAAAGATGCAGAGAGAAATCAAATGACACTTTTAAGTTAGCGGTGCTTAGGCAGAAGTCTTCCTACATTACCCAGTATTAAAATCTCAAGCAAGGGATTTCTAGTTTGGTAGAATTTAAAGTGAGTTGGCATCCCTGTGTCGTATATCAGAGAGTTGTGAAGTCAACAGCAACTACTAAGAGTTGTCCCGCACTCACTAGTGCCTAGCGCGGCAAGAGGGGCTAGAGATGGACAGTCACGCAGGGGTGGATGCCGTGCTCACCTGCCAGGACACACACTTAACGACAGAGAATGCAGCTTGATAGAGACCCGGAACTTTCGTTGAGCTAGTATCTGAGCTATGGAGTAGCTTCTTTGATGTACCTCTTTGCCTTAAGTTGCTTTTTTAGTTTTAAGACTGTAGAATGATCCTTCCAAGTCATAATCTTTTCTAATAGAGATATTTTAATATACTTGCTTTTTAAAAAAACAAAAAACAAAACTACTGTCAGTATTAATACTGAGCCAGACTGGCATCTACACATTAAGGCCTATCATTTCATTGAGATTCTTACCCCTGTAAAACTGTATTACGGCCTTTGGACACATATGAGAAGACATTTAATATCATTCACTGGGCCTTCCATCTGTCTGTCCACCCATCACCATTTGACATATCAGCCACTTACATGCTAGGCCTTGCGATAAAAAAACAAAAACAAAAACAAAAAACTGTCCCCTAACCTCAATAAGTATTAAAAATGTCATTATTACCCTTTAGGTTCACCTTATTTCATTTTTAACAACTATAAGTACATGTCTAAAAATTTTCTATTTTTAGCACTATTGTTTTTCATGACCATATTTTATTTTAAAAAATAAGTTAAAATAAATAGTTATATGCATGTATGTGTTACTAATAATTAAAACTATATTTTCAATGTTTGAAATGTCTGCCTCTTAAATATAACACCTACTATTTGGTTGATTCTGAAAAAACAATGTTTCAGTTAGGAGGCTAAAGATTCTTGCTTATTCCTTATGTAAATATTCCTTCCTCCCACTACCCCTACACACTCCCAAAGAACTCCCAAGTATTGATTTAACACTCAATATTTTTGAACCTCAAGGGATCTCTCCTTTGCATAACCACAAAAACTCGCATATAATGATTAGCTGCTAAAAGTCATCCATGAATAAAATTTAAATAAAAAACCTAATCCAGTCTTACCAAATTCCACATAAAATATTTTTACAATAGGAAGTAGAAGTAATCCTAAGAATGCTGAGTACTGAAAAGGGACTGGCTTTCAGACTAATAAAGACTGAAAAAATGGGCTAAATAGGAACATAATTTATTGGCTCATTCCATATGCCATATTAGTGGCTTCATAATTATTCAAATTAAAGATGTCTCGACCTTTGAGGCTAGGATTCAGTCTCCCCACAGTACCATAACATGCGAATCCACACGTATCGACAAGAATCCATTGCCTATTTCCAGGAAATCTTTATATTTTTACATAGTAATTTTATTCACAATCTCTATCATCTAATTATTCACTAGGTATTATTTGTAATAATGAACAATTTTTTCTCTCTCTGAAATCTCATAGGATAATCACACTTAGAAACATCCCCGGTACTCAGATTCTGGGGAAAATGCGGTGCACTAAAATGATCGTGGCACTGAGAATTCATCTTCAGCAAACTTCCTGAAAATACAGACAATATTTTGTGTTAAAAATAACTTGTTTTGATATTAACCGTATAGTCACTGATACGTAAAAAAATTACCCTTTTTCTATATTTTTTATGTTCAGAATTCATATTCACAATCAACATATTCAATCAACAGCTCGATTTCACTACCAACTACCAAAAGTCCTGGGCCACTTTTGAACACTTAAAGCATTTCATTTATCTTTCAAACCAAAATGGTGCTGAAATATTTCAACTTGAATGTAAAATGTATTAAGTCTTAGCTCACAGGATATAAACTTTTAATTAATATATAACTGCTTGCTATGAACTAAGTGACATGTGATCTGGTATTGTAATGCTTTTAATGAAGTTCTAATTTCTTCCAAATTTTTCAGGTAACCTATTTGTAAAACATTTGTAACTTTTTTGAAGAGCTCTTATTTTAAATGCCCAGACACTGGCTTTATATTCTTCTTTACACTCTCACATTCTTTTATTATATGCTTATATAATGGATTGCAAGATTATGTAAAAAAATGCCTTGAATAAATGATTTCAAGTGTCTGTAGTGGTCATTTGTTTTAAGTATAAATAAATGACAGGACTTTCATTTTAGGTTAAAATCTTTTTTTTTTTTTTAAAGATTTTTTATTTATTTATTAGACAGAGATAGAGACAGCCAGCGAGAGAGGGAACACAAGCAGGGAGAGTGGGAGAGGAAGAAGCAGGCTCATAGCTGAGGAGCCTGACGTGGGGCTCGATCCCATAACGCCGGGATCACGCCCTGAGCTGAAGGCAGACGCTTAACCGCTGTGCCACCCAGGTGCCCCTAGGTTAAAATCTTAAAACCACATCTATGGTTGGTGGTTTTGCTTAACTGCCTTTTGCATTGACAAACTGTTTAATGAGCTCACGTGACTCGAAACTTGTTTTTGATGAATAGAAATCTAGCTGATGTCTCTTTCTTTTTTTTTTTTTAAGAGGGAGGGGGGAGGGGAAGAGGGAGAGAGAGAACCTTAAACATGGGTGTGGATCCCGATGCGGGGCTCAATCTCACAACCCTGAGACCATGACCTGAGCTGAAATCAGGAGCTGAATGCATAATCGACTGAGCCAGCCAGATGCTCCTGTAGCTGATGTTTTAAAAAGAGACTCATACATGAATGGACCCTAACCTCTGTCCCCATCACCAACAACTTCTAAGGATGCAGAGCACGCATTATGAGAAGAACCACACTCTGATTAGGGTTTGTAAGAAATACACATGAGCCTAAATACTCAGCGGACTTATTCCGACTCAAGCTACCAATTATTTATAAAAAGAGAACCACTGCTGTCACAATAATCCTTACCTAAATGTGGACCAGATTAGCCTGGAAATTGGTGACCTGGAAAGGCAAACAGGCCCCAAACTGTGGGCAAGTGATTTGGGGGGACAATTTGCAAAATTACTTCACGAAAACAATTCTCCTTTAACAAGCTCTTGCAGGTAAAACAGATGTAGGCCTGTGGCTCGCAGTTTGCCGATCTGAGTTGTACAGTATCTCTGATATCACCAGTTTTGTGCTTCCCTCGCCTGCTCAAGGCAAAGTACCTGAAACCTACCTTCGTTATTAATGAAAAGATGATTTCTTTTGTTTCATTAGTGGTCAGTGTTTTAAGCACTGTTCATTCAACCAAAAGCTCATAAACCAAAGACAGGGGAGGGAGGGTCTTTCCTTCTGTTAGCAAACTTGACTGCCTTATGTTACTCATTTATTAGTATTTCTATTCCTTGCCAGAGATGTTAGTAGAGGATTAACACAGAGGTTGAATAATCACTTAAAACATGTGTAGAGGAATTCCAGTTTCACAAGATATGCTACTCAGAAGAATCCCATAGAAAAACAGGTATGGGAGACGTTATCTCTGTGGTGGAGATTCCCAATACATATTACCATGTTAACGAATCTCAGAGCCCCTGAGGTAAAGAAACCACTTTGTCTGTGTTCAGTGCTTTTCAAACTTCTTTTGCCACAAAAATCTTTTTTTTTTTTTAAATGACACTCATTATTCTGTTAAACCATTTATTTTGGAAGACTTTGGGATATAACATACTAAGTAATTATCAGTTCATAAAAATGAGGTAATTTATAAATTAAAACAAATGTATGATACTAGTAGTACTTCGATTATGGGACATGGAAACACCTAAAGCCCACTAACTTACTGCTTGCCTTGTGTTCTAAAAGCCTAATGGTTAAATAGGATCCTTGTGGAAACAATCATGTCAGTCTCCAAATCATGTTCTAGTTTAGAAGGAAATATAGATCTTTCCTATTTGCCAGATAACGTAAATGCTTTATGTACTCCTTATTAAACTCTCTCCTCTCCCAGATAGTAGTAGTTTATAACATTCGAGGTGAATCAATCATTTTCTTCATGGTTCATTCATCTTGTATAACTGAAATAATTTTGTTATATGTAACAGCGTAATTTAAGTAAATTTCAAGTAAATCTTAGTACTTCTCACAGTGGGCAGGGAAAAACAAGATTGGAAATGAATTACTTGGAAGGATATACGCATATATTTATAACTTGCTGCCAATAATTTGCTACTTAATGAAGGGTAATAGGCACCAAATCTAGAGAGAGAGAAAAAATAAAGCCACAAACCCAAAGGTGAACCATTAATACAATGACCAAGGATGTGCCTATGCCACTGTTAGAAAAAGAACATTGCTAGTTCCCAATTTCTTAAATACCAAATCAAGCCAGAGTTGGCGACAACTGTATATAACAAGTAATGACAGAGACTGATAAGAAACAACTCCTTTTTGCAAATGATTCAAATAATATTGGATCTTCATTGCACTTACCTTTATTGAACCAACACAGAAATCTGGAGCCAGACAAATGTGGTGCCAATGTTACCAATATTACAGCGAGTCACTTGCAAACAGGCGAATTATACCACTGTTAGACAGCAAACATCAGAGTCAACTATTTTCAGTTATTACAATGACATAACTTTTTTTAGAGGGATGGTATTAGGAAAAAAAAACTTTTCTAACAATCTATAGTTGGGTTGCTGCTGCAGCTAACATTCATGGATGTATCAACAATCTGTAGTTGTGATCACTTCATTTTTGTTTTAGGGCTCTATGGTTTCTGGTAACAGAAATATATCTTAAACTTGCTTAGTCTAAAAAAGAATTCACAGACTCATGCAACCAAAAAGAGGAAAGACAAAGTTAGGGTTTGCCTAAGGAGCAGATGTTATCAGGAAATCAAACACCATCAAGGCCACATTCTTACCTCCTTTTCTCTGTTTATTTGTGTCAACATCATTCTCTTGGTTTAGTTTCTCCATGAGGATGGAAACCGTGTTGCTTACAGATAACACGTTTGGGCGCATATCTACCTGGCTTGTTGATCAGAAAGGAAATAGTATTCATCTATAGCTCAAATTTGAAAATCCAGAGGACAGCATTTCATAGGCTCAGACTCCGTCATGTGCCAAACCCAGACCCAGTTAATGTGGATATTATGACGGGTCCAGATTGAGTCAAGTGCTCGTTCTTATTCAATCACCAAAGTCAAGGTTACATGGTCAAGTAAGAGAATGGCTGCTCCCACCCAAACACGTGACTGCATTTTGGCTTTATGTGTGGGTGTGAAAGGAAAGTGAAGGAAAAGAAAATGATTACTCCAGAGGTAGGGGGTGAATTATTATGGGTATTGTCAATGAGAAGATTACTGGGAGCCAACAAGCCACCCTATTTATGTCTAACAAAAAGATTAACAAAATCAACATCTCTATAGTACAACTCATGACCTTTCCTTCCAGCTACTCATTCAACTGATTTCTGTGAAGAAAATCCCTTATTATCAGCACCTGAGGGCTGATTTTTACTCCAGAAGGAAGTAATCCCATCCTGCTCTCCCTTTCAACACTACCCACCTTCCCTACTGGCAGGTCTAAACAGCCTGCTCACTCTCACCCCACCTTCTGTGTGTCATGAAGTCTTAGGGCATTTCAGAAAGGAAGCTCATTCTTTTCAGTGAGAAGACTTTAGTTCTTTCTTATCCAAACACTCACACTGGAGTTGTAAAAAGAAGGGTCAACCTAGAGAGAAAAAGGGAAAAGAACAAGAGGAAAAGCCATTGTTTTAAGGTTTTGCTCCTCCAGTTGCTACCCATTCCCGCTGACCCCTCTCCCATCCTTCTATCCTGTTGTTAGTCCTTCAGCATCAGTGAAAGGCTCTCTCAGGCAGGGGTACCTTGGGGAGGGGGCATTGCGCTCTTTATTTCTATGAGTTACATTGTGCTTTTAACACAGTTATAGTCCCTGTAGCATGGGTACAGTTCAATGGTAGAAAAAATACAGAGGGAAATCTCAGAAAAAAGCACGACAAAATTTCAGGAACAACTGCAGTGGTAATGAGAGGCTTGGGTGAGAGGAACTGCAGTCAGCTATGCTCAGCCCTCTCTCAATATTCTAGAATTCACATTGTTCTTTTAAATCCAGGGTATAGAAAAACTGACATGTGGTTGATGCTGGGGTGAGGCAGGGTGCACAGGTAGGACAACTCATCCCAGAGGTGTCCAAACCTGAGTCCAAGAGCATCCGTGATTCGGCTAAATGTGCTTTGCAGATGAGAGATCTAAGGAGATGAGATCAGAGGGATGGGAACAAAAACATACACGTGGTGTGGCTTCTTCCCTAATTTAGGCAACCTGCTCTCTGGAAAATGCCCTACCAAGCCAAGATTGTGTCCAAGGTCCAGGCTGACCAGGGATGCTTTTTAGTCCCCAGGGAGTTGTTCTGTTATTGTTTCAGAGTTCGAGAAGGCTCATCAGGAGCAAGGCACACATAGCTTTATCCTAGCCCCCACGTCCCCAATTTTCCCAGGAGAATACTCTGAATATTAGAGCTGTGGAAAAAAAAAAATGACATATTCTCCTTTCCTCTCTCCTCATGCACAGGATTTCACAATTCAGCTACGGGGGTCCTAGGGGATTCTTTCTCAGTGGTCAACAAGAGGTCAGCGTGAACGCTTTAACCTCGGACACTGGTCTCATTTCAATCTGCTAGGAAAAAAATCCAAGAATCCAAGACTTGAACTTCACCCTATCAGAATACTTTGGATCTTTACTCAAAATCTATTTCCATCCTGTTTCCAATTAAATTACTTAAGTCGGTGGCCATCAATCAATAATGCCCACTGAGATAACCACTAAGGTGATAGTTTTTTAATATCAGCAAAACTCTAGTTAGTATTTAAACTTCAGAAACTGTCTCATAACTTCTTTTTTTTTTTTAAGTTGGTTCGTTTAAATCAGGATCAAACAAGGACCACACATCGAATTTGGTTATATGTTTTCAGTCTCTTTAGAATACATATATTTCCCTTTCATCATTTTTCTTTTGTCTTACTATTAATGTGTATGAAAAAATAGGGATTTTTAAAGAATACCTATTGTCTCAGAATTTTCCTTCTAGATTTTGGAGTCTGTATCCCGGTGGTGTCATTTAGTCCACTCCTCTGTTCTTTGTATTTCCTTTAAAAACTCAAGATCTAGAGAATTGACCAGATACAGGTTAGGTTTGATTTGGGAGAGCAGGAAGACTTGCGAGGTGGTGGTATCTCCTTCACACCTGCATCATATGAGGAAGGCCAGGACGTCTGTCTTTTTGTGATGTTAACATTAATTGTGGGTTCCCTGATATCAGTCTGATCCATCCACTGTAAAATTCCCCAGCACATTTTCACCTATTCATTTTAGCAGCCATTAATGATCACTGCCAGATCCAATCTCAAATGACCAGAATCACTGATTTTTTTTTTAAGAACTGAGAGTATTCCATAATGGCACATAATGGTTTTTCATTTGAAATGAACTACTTGTTTCTTTCATTTAATGCACTTTATTAAATTAAATAACATTTAACGTGAAACTTGATAACTGACCTTTTTTTCCCCCTCCTTTTAGTAATTTGAGATCATTCTGGAACCTTATCAAAGGCATTTAAGGTGCTATGCTCTTTCACAAGAAAAGCCAAAACGTTGTTTTTGGAGATGTTTTTATCGTGTGTGTGTATTTTTCCTCCATTATTGTCAAGTGTAATTTTAACCTCACACAAATGATCTGTTGATGTGAAATATCATGGGAATACTCTGACCTAGAACATTTTCAAAGAGGTTACTGGAAACACAAGAAAGCTAAGGACACTTGGCAAGGTGGATATA
Organism: Ailuropoda melanoleuca; assembly: GCF_002007445.2. Taxonomy (NCBI): domain Eukaryota; kingdom Metazoa; phylum Chordata; class Mammalia; order Carnivora; family Ursidae; genus Ailuropoda; species Ailuropoda melanoleuca. Next base: position 12,842,220 of record NC_048220.1, on the reverse strand, counting down.
TTACATACTTTAAATCTCTACGTAAGTACATAGCTTTTTCTTCCTCAGAGTTTTCAATTTTAAATTTGGTTTCTCAATTTCCTGTAAAAAAAAATCTCAAGAACCCTAACGATATTCAAGGGCTGCCTTATCTGGCCCCTTTGTTCACCACTTCATCGGTTTTATACCCTACCATTTTTGTGCATTTCCCTTCTAGTCAAACTAGACAATTTACTATTACTCTTAGACCTCTTGTCCCCCCAGATGTAAAGTACTTGCCCTTTGGACATATAGGAACTTTACTTCTCTATTACTTAAGGTAAATACCTTCTTCTGTATAGATTCACATATAAGCATGCTCTCTTATTAGACTTGCAGTAGATAGCTAGTCTTTCTTGGCTAGCACCTTGTGTTCCTGCTTTTTAAAAGAAATGATCACCTTAACTCTTTTTGGGGTAATACCTCCCCCACATGGCCCTGTTAATCAGGGTGCCCTACACCAAAAATAGATAGCTCCTGGTCCCGAGCTAGATGGATTTAAAGATATTTTCACCACAAAATTTTAATTATAAGCAAATCACTAGAAGATTAATAATGGTTAGAAATGATTACTTGGCAGCCAGATGCATTTTTCAAGAATTAGTGGCTAATATTCACAGAAGGCTTGTCAAAGAACCCTATGCGCTGTGTACAGAATCCTATTTGCAAATGTGGCAGGACCACGTCTCTGTTCATTTTGTGGTATTCAGGGTATTTCCCATCCACTTTTCTTTCTCACTTATACTCAGGGGGTCGTTTCTCTAATTCCAGTTCATATTCACTCAGGAACCAAGATTCAAACAAGCCGCAGACCTAGAGTGTCAGGTGAGTTCTTATAGGCATAATTGGAGGGCTGTTTTCTCTGACCTCAAAAGAACAAATACAACTGGACCTGGAAAAAAGGAGAGACAGAGAGTAAAGTGGGAAGCCAAAATGGAGAAGGACGTGGTCAGAAGGAAGAAGGACAAAAGCTGATTATTCACCCATGGATGACCTGTCACACACTCCTCTTGGACATATGTGGGTTCTCCCAAAGAAAGGGATAAGGGAACTTGGATCCTTTATATGAAGATGGTGGCATTAAAAATGCAAACCAAACAAAACTTGTACTGTGACCACAATCAAACTGGAAGTGAATAAAATCAATGGGAAATTTCCCTACAGATTAGGCAGTGGTAAGACCAATGTTAATTTATTTCTTCCTTTCTAGTTAGCTACACTGATAGTATTTCTTATATTTCAAATTGTGATGGCTTCAACTTTCAGTAGACTGTTAAGTTATAAATGTACTAATGATGTAATAAACAGCCACCCTTGTTATGTTTCTAACTTTAAATATTTCTTCATGAAATACAATGCTATTAGTCTAAGATACCCGTTTTCATGTTGAGGGTTATCCTGCTATTCCTAGATTTTTTTTTTTTTAAAGACTTTATTTATTTATTTGACAGAGATAGAGACAGCCAGCGAGAGAGGGAACACAAGCAGGGGGAGTGGGAGAGGAAGAAGCAGGCTCATAGCAGAGAAGCCTGATGTGGGGCTCGATCCCATAACACTAGGATCATGCCCTGAGCCGAAGGCAGACGCTTAACCGCTATGCCACCCAGGCGCCCCGCTATTCCTAGATTTTTAAGTGCTTTGCTTAGAAATGGGTACATTGAGTCTTCAAGTTTTTTATTGGGATGAAAAAATATTTTTATTGGTCTCACTAGAGTGATGTTTTTAATCAAATTCAGTTCCTAAGATTTAATTAACCATGGACATGCTGAACTTTAAAAAATATAGAGAATGTGGTTTGTAGGATTGACATGTTCAGATGCACATTAATAAATGATTTGGCTCCTTTCACCTCCCCATAATTTTTGTTAGGTTTAGTATGAAGATTAGATAAGCTTCAGAAAAAACATCCAGCATGCTATAGTTGTTAACAACACGGCTGGCCATTTAAGTTCATTGTCAACGAGTTCACTGAGTATCCTGGCTTCAACCACTTACTTGCTGTGTGACCTTCAATAAGTCACCTGACTGACAAGGAAAAGGGTGACAGAACAGAATGTAAATGTTCTAAACCTTCTTAAGGTTAAAATGGCACAACAAATGAACATTGAGAAAGGATGGAGAAGAAAAGGTAAGTTTGCTACTTCTTTGTATTTTTATAGCTTGGGTCAAAATATGTAATTTAAAGCTGATAAATATATTCATTTGCCTATTTCTTAGATTTATTAATATAAAGATAAACCTTGAGCTAATAGTTAGCAGTTGAGGAAAGGATACTGAAAGGAAGAAGAAATAGATTAATCATTATTCAGAACAGACTATCTAAAGCAGGGGTCGTTGACACATAAGAACCAGTGGCTAAATCAGGCACACCTCCTGTTTAGCAGATAAAGTTTAATGAAATACAGCCATTTGTTTACATATTATCTATGGCTACTTTTATGCTACAACAGTGAAGTCAAGTAGCAGCCAGAGCTAAGCTGGAAAGCCTAGAATATTTACTATCTCTCCCGTTGCAGAAAATGCTTGCTGATACCTGCTCTAAAGGAAAAGAATATTAAGTATAGTATAGACAATTACAAGGTTAATTTCTATTAAAAATACAAATATTTCATATTATAAAAAAAAATCACTGACACACAGAAGTTGCCTAAAAAGAATGATGATGTGACTGGCCGCCGTCTTTTCAACGGAAAGTAAGTCATAGAACAATGATATATTTTCACAGTAATGGAAGAAAATAATTAGCCAAGATTAGTTATCCTACTAGGCTATCATTTGAGAATGAGATAAAAATAAAGACATTATTCTGACAGACAAAAACTAAGAAAGCATACCATCTAATCGATCTTCAAGAATACAATGTTAAAAAATATGTACTTAAGAAAATAGGAAAATGTGAGAAATAAGGTCGGAGACAAAGAAAAATTGATGAACAAAGAAACTGGTAAGCATGTGAGGAAGTCTACATAAATACTGTAAAAACCAATAATGATATTGTCTAATTTGGAGATAAAATTAAAAGGTAGAACTAAAATATTCAATACAAATGCATGCAAGATAAAAAAGTGAACTAAGAGTCATGAAGCCTATGTGTTGTCAGGTAGGCTTACTCAAATTAATTTAGCTATTAAGAAAATAATCACTTTAAAACTTAAAGGGTAATTGCCAAAAGAAATTCCAAAATAGCAGAGAAGGAAAATGGGAAAAAAAATTTGAAATCCGACTGAAAAAAGGTAGAAAGAGAAAACCAGTGGCACAGAAATCACCATGTATCAGAATCCATGGATATGGTTAAAAGAGAGCACAAAGAAAAAACTGTGTAATTAACTATATAATCTAGAAAAAAAACGTGTAAAACACAGACATGCAAAATAAGACAAAAGACTAGCAAAACTGAATACAAGCAACCTCATTTAAGATACAGTCAGAGGACAGAAGGGGGAGCTCTCATGCCCTACCACTTGTCCTCAATTGCAAACTCCCAACAGGAGACCTACCTTGCCTTCCCCCACAGGAAGAAGCCTACTTTACTGCTCCAGCAGGAGGAAGGAAGGATTTCTCCTCAACCAGCAACAATTATAGATAGCAACTCAGTAAATGAGAAGCCATCGCCACCCTGAATTCTCACTTCCTTCCAGTGGACTTGGGTACAAAGCAGCCCCTCTCAATTTTCTCCTTTTCCCTATAGATAATGTCCCTCTCCTTTGATCTCTGGACTTGCCTATGACTTGCCATAGCTTGCATGTCCTGAATTGCAATCCTTCTATTATTCCCAAATAAACCCATCTCACTGCCAAAATAACTGGCTGTTCTACTTTTAAAAGTTGATGGCACACTACCCCAAACTTGCAGAGGTAATTTTAAAAACCAAGAGATTGGGGCGCCTGGGTGGTGCATTCGTTAAGCATCTGCCTTTGGCTCAGGGCGTGATCCCGGTGTTCTGGGGTCAAGCCCCACATCAGGCTTCTCCGCTAGGAGCCTGCTTCTTCCTCTCCCACTCCTCCTGCTTGTGTTCCCTCTCTCACTGGCTGTCTCTCTTTGTCAAATAAATAAATAAAATCTTAAAAAAAAAAAAACAACCAAGAGATTATATTGTTTTGCTCTGCAAATAAAATACATCATGAATTAAAAAACTACTTTCAAATATATATATATAAGTTGAGTTCAGGTGAAAATCTAAACAAATTAATATAGAAAAAATAGAGAAAGTTTGTCAAAATGCACCAGGCTGAAATACTTTTTTCAGAGTTATTCTCCACTAAGTCTTTGAAGAAAAAAAAGAAAAATCACATAGGTCATTTTCATAAATGCTCAAAAGGTATTTGATAAAATTCAACATCCATTCTTGATTTACAAAAATACACCAAATAATAGATCTTAATATCATAAAACATATCTACGTACATCTAAAAATCAACTTCATGCTTAAGATGAAGCACCAGATTATTACTATTAACGTCAGGAATAGACAGGAGGTCTACTTTCAGTACTGTCATTTTACGTTGTACTGGAGGTAGGAGCCATTCTAATTAGGTAAGAGAAATGGAGTTACAAGGGGTGCCTGGGTGGCTCAGTTGGTTAAGCATCTGTCTTCAGCTCAAGTCACGATGCTAGGGTCCTGGGATCGAGCCCCCCCACCAAATCAGGCTCCCTACTCAGCAGGGAGCCTGCTTCTTTCTCCCTCTGCCTCTACCCCTCCCCCTGCTTGTGCTCTCTCTCTCTCACTCTGACAAATAAATAAAATCTTCAGAAAAAAAAATCAATGAGAGTTTGATAACCTGTGGCTGAGGAAACTGATGATATACAGAAGTTCACAGTCTTTACATATGCAGCATAGCCAGTTCGAAGGTTCAAAGTACATATAACATGAATAAAAACAAATATTCTTTTTGGAAAAAAAAATCAAAGTCAAAAGACAAATGATAAAATGAAACTACTTGCAAATCATGACAGGCAAAAGGTTTATTGCTCTAACATATGAAGAGCTCCTACAAATCAGTAACAAAAATACTAAGAGCCCCAAATAAATATGACCAAAAAACAGGGCCCAGAAAAGAAAATTCAAGCTGTGCTGATTGCTCTGATTTTAAATTAATGACAATGAACTTTGAATGTGCTCCTAATGCTACCCAGGACTCATGCCAGTTTCTTACTTCAATCATTCTCATACTTTTTGTAGAAGATTAATTCATACCTTCTCCTCTATAATCAGGCATTATCTTCTCTCCCATTTTTATTCTCCACTGCTACTGCCCAAGTCCAAGCCGTCCTCTCTCTTACTCGGATCACTCTGATAGATTCCTAACTGGGAGCTGTAGCTATTCAATTATAGGAGTCAATAAACTAAGGAAACTTGTAAATATCCATGATTATTTATTCAAACTAACATTTATTCTAATATTTACAGTATATGTATTCAAAAGGCAAATATTTACCTGAGAACCTACTATATACAAGTTTGGGACATGGCAGAGAAGGAAACAGTCTTTGCACTCACAAAGCTTATATTCTGGATGGGGAGCCTGACAGCTATATCAATATATATGTAAGGGGGTGAATGTCAAAGAAGAAAAATCTAGCAAGGAGGGAGTTTATAATCAACTGATATTTTTGAAGGGAGGTCAGAGAAGGTCTCCCTGATAAGATGACATTTGAGCAGAGACCTGGGAAACTGAGGGAAGGAACAATGCAGATATCAAGGTGGAGAACATTAATTCAAGCACTAAATAAAGTAAATTCCATCACAATAGTGCAATTACAGGGCTTACAAAATCTCTGAAAATTTGATAGGGCCTGAAAAACTTCTCCTTTATCACAAGCAGTGCCAATGATGAAAAAAAAAATTCAGAACTAGTCCACACCTATTTCAGACATGAAACAAACTGGTTGTTGTTGGTATATGTGAGGACTATGAACTTTTGTCCATAATAGGGAGAGTTGAGCCAAACACTGAATTTTTATACCATGCTTAGTTTAAAAATAAACATAAATAACCCTCCTTCCTTCACTCACCCTCTAAGTTTTGGCCGTCTTTACTAAAAAACATCCTTTTAATTTAATCCTGAAAACAACATGGAGAATGACTTTCTTTCAAAACAAGTTTTCCCTTGAAGAGAAACACATGTTCAAACTACAAACAACATTCCAGAGTCTGACTTAAGGCTACTTAATTTCTGCGTGATGACGTCATACGTAGGCTACCAAACATGTTCGTGTACACATCATTTCTTCTACAATTCTAAAACTTAGGCCCATTCACAGAAGTGGACCCATCATTCTATGCAACTCTGTGGGAGTAACAAGGACTTCCCAGGTCACAAATAATTTCTCAGAGTAATCAAAATTAATACTCCAACATCATTTTTGAAAATAAAATTTACTAGCTGATTTTAAAATGTCTATAAGGAAAAGAATTAAGAATAGCCAAAAAAATGTTGAGAAAAAAAGACATATGAGTAAACCAGGCTAGTGGGTGTCTAAAGAAAATACAAAGCTATAATAAATTATTATTTTATTTTATTTTATTTTTTTTAGAGTTTATTTAAATTCCAGTTAGTTAACATGCAGTGTAATATCAGTGTCACGTGTAGAATTTAGTGATCCATCACTTACATCCAACACCCGGTGCTCATCACAGCAAGTGCCCTTCTTAACACCCATCACCTATTTCTCCCATCCCCCCACCCGCCTCCCCTCTGGTCACCACCAGCAGGATTTCATTCTTTTTTTTCATGGCTCAGTAATATTCTACCATGTATATATCACATCTTCTTTATCCATTCACGAGCTATAATAATTTAGAATGTAATACTGGATCAGAGAAATAGAGGAAAAGAGAGCCTAAGATTCCTGTGATTGTTATGATGACATTTCAAGTCAGTAGGGAAAGGATGACCCAACTACACAAAAGTAGCATTAGCACAATACACATACTGGGAAAAACAGAATAGTTAGATCATCACCACATACCATACATGCATTAAAATAACCCCCCCAAATCTCAGTGACTTAACCAAATACTTACTTGTTGCTCATGTAAAGCTCAACAGGTGCAGGGCTGGGTTGAGGGGATCTGCTCCATGCAATCATGCAAGGACCCTGGCTGGCAGAAACTTCATCTTCAAAAGCTATCTTGCAAGGGAGCCCAGGATGTCAACATCCTGCTGGAAAACAAGGGAAGAAATGTGGAAGATTGCCCAGAATATTTTGTGGGGAGGTGAACATCATGTAATCATTTTACCTACATTCCACTGGTCAGCATTTCCTTAATTGCAAGAGGCTGGGAAATATAAGTTAGCCAGGTATGAACGAAAGAAGAAATAGATGAAGTGAGGACTTGGCTAGGTCTAATACGGTATGTCTTTCTGGTTACCAAGTATCCTACCACTAGAGGACACTTCCTGCTCCCCGAGTGACACAACCCCAAATTCCACCCAGTTACTGCAACCAGCTTCAAGTCCGAGATCTCTGAATGATGACATGGTTCATATATGGATATAGCTCCTTGATATTCAGTGATATTTGCACAAACAACACAAGTTACAGAAATCTCCCTACTGCCACCTAGCCCAACATACTACGGTCAAGCAAGGATAAATTTGTACTAAAAACTACATCTGGGGAAGGATACATCAGAGGCACGCAGAAGGCACTGGTCTACTGTGGTTATGATAAACTTCTGGCAGGGATTTTGAGGTCTTTTTAACCTGGCAGTAAGAATATATCCTTGATTTCAACTTTGCTATCTGGGAGGAACTACTTATTCAACGTTCTTCATAGCTCTGGATCTACTCTTTAGCAGGTTTTTTGTCCATTAGCACATTTGAAATAAATTATGGGGCCTGACCCCCTTGGAGATTTTTAAAGTTTTGCAACCCATTTCCTTCCTGAGCAAGTTTGGGAGCCCCGCAATACTTCTAATGATAGAGCACCAAAAAGCCGAAAAAAGACTTGCAACTTCTTTTGGCATTATAAATAAACAGACTGTATTTTTGAGAGAAAGGTATCTATTCAGCTACATATGCTAGTAGCATCTCCCAAAGTTCTTTCCTAAATATAATTCTCAAGGTTGACTTACTTTTTCCATCCTTTGTCCCCTGTCTTAAAGCTATCATGTTTAGGAGGAAATACCACAATTTTATTCGGATCTATGCTGGAGCCAGAATTCTTACTGGACCTTTGTGCATAATCTCTTACTAGACTAGTAAGACTAGTCTAGGACTAGAAGCAATGGTTTTTTCCACCTTTCTCTCTCTCTTTTTTTGGTACTTGCAAGGTAACAAATTCTTGTCACATCCCTCCTCTTTTCTTCAATCACCTTGATAAATGCAGGTAGTAAATGTCAACACTCACTACCAATATTACCTTTTTAGCCTTTCATTGGAGCTATAGGGTCAAGGGCACATGGTTCACATTCCAAGTTGTTGCAAGTGACCTTTTAAAAAACTGTTTCATCACTGCATTACACAAATCTTATTTTCTAATACTGGATATTAGTTTTCGTCTTGATCAATTGCTGGACCAACGAATGTCATGTACTTTGGATTTATTTTTATAGTAGCATCCTCCTTCCACCACCATCTTGGAGTCAGAGTTAACAGTACCTGTGTACCAAAAAATAATTTCTAATTTTCACTGGTTTAACGCGATAGGTGTTTGTTTTGGTAACTTAAATCCAGTTGGCTTAAGTGGGAGGAATAAGTAGATGACTATGATTCTCAGGTACTGAGGTTCCCAGACTGATGGTTGTTGCTACATCTTAAAATGTTGTTATGTCTTAAAAAGACATCTAATGTCTTGCCGGGAATTGACATCCAGCAAAGGGATACAGAAGAGTGGAGGATAGAAGAAGAGTTGATGGGCTAGACCTGGAAGTGGCTGACACAATTTTGATCCACATTCCATTAAGCAATTCTCAAGTCACAGGACTCCAACCTAACTTCAGGAGATACTGAGAAATATCGATTGGTTGTGTGCTAATTGATTTGATTAGGTATGCCAATCCGTCAGAATTTTTGGGTTAAGTTCCAAATAGATTAAAGGCTAAATATAACATAAACCTATAAAAAAATACTAGAAGAAAAAAGAGTAGAACTATTTATGTATGTCAAGAACTTTGCAGGGTGTGGGGGTTTCATGGGACTACACTGGGCACTCAGGAGACAGATGGGGGACAAAGCAGAGATCAAGTTTTCATTGACGGTACTCTCTGAATAAAAGCCTATCACTGTAGGTCACCAAACACTGTCAAGAGGGCACAGGTAAAGACTCACTGTGGCTTGGGTAAGTGTAAATGAAAAACAAAACAAAACAAAAATTGTATCCCTGGGGAGGGTAAGGAACCTATCCTGTGCCCAGACTATGAGACACATCTCCTGACTCGGGGAGGGGCAAGAAAGCCTTCCAAACAAGATTCACCGAAGATGCAATGAAGAGTTTAGCTGCCACAAAGAAGAGTGGCAGAATCACGGGATCCACCCTACGTCCTTTGAAGTGTGAAAACCACCAAAGATTTTGACCATCAAGAACTCAAAGAATTCTTTCCATGAGTCCTTTTTTGAGGACTCTACTAGAGAATAAACCTCATCCAAACAAAAAATGACTGGGAAAGTTTGAGCAATTCAGCTTTAATATATATTTCTTAGAAAATCTAAGATGAAAACTAAAGTGCAGCAAGGGTAGAATAATGTTACATAACATGCTCTATATTGCATGTTCTATGTTCCGATGAAGTAAAAATAATGCAACTAAAAATGGGAGGAGAAATAAAGTCAATGAAAGGAGAGAAGGAGAATAAACTCATTAAATGTAATTTAGGTGAGGGACGCCTGGGTGGCTCAGTAGGTTGAGCACCTGACTCTTGTTTTGGTTCAGGTCATAATTTCATAGGTTGTGGGATCGAGCCCCATATTGGGTTCCACGATCAGTGGGGAGTCTGCTTGAAGATTCTCTCCCTTCGCTCCTCCCCCTACTTGTGGGCACACACTCTCTCTCTCTAATAAATGAATAAATCTTTTAAAAAATGTAATTTAGGTGAAAGAGAATGTCATTAAAAATGGATAATACAGATTGCAAATAAAAAAACTACAATGGACACTAAAAATGGTTTAACCACTAGAATAGAAATATTAACCTTCCTACACACCAAATTTATTTTTTTAAAAAGACAGCATAGCAGATATGGTTTGAAGAGAAATAGTAAATATAATAAATACAGTAATTATAGCATAAGAAAATCTATAGAATTGGGGCGCCTGGGTGGCACAGCAGTTGGGTGCCTGCCTTCAGCTCAGGGTGTGATCCCGGCATTATGGGATCGAGCCCCACATCAGGCTCCTCCACTATGAGCCTGCTTCTTCCTCTCCCACTCCCCCTGCTTGTGTTCCCTCTCTCGCTGGCTGTCTATCTCTGTCGAATAAATAAATAAAAAAAATCTTTAAAAAAAAAAAAAAGAAAATCTATAGAATTGAAAGCAAACATACTGAACTTATCAACAAATGAGGAAGGGTTGAATTTGCCTATTAAATGGAAAGATTTTCAACTAGGCTCATCAAGACCTAATCATACACTCCATTCAAGAAACATACCTAAAACAGACTGATTCAGAAAGGGATAGTCAAATGTATTCCAGGCAAATGGGAACACTATAAAAGCAGGGACAGCAACACTGATGTCAGATTAAGTAGAAAACAAACAATAGTAGGGAAAGATTTTCTAACTATGATTTCAAATTCATATGCAAAAATGAAATAAAAGGAAATAAAGAAATTGAAGCATCTGACTATAAACAATAAATGACAGGAAAACAACATGATAATAAAGTGAGTAACACAAATAAAATCAAGACAACTGACAAATTGGGAAAAAAATATTTGTCATATACATAACAGATAAAGGGCCAGTATATGTGATCTATAAAAAAATCTTAAAAATTATGGTAGAAGGTAAAAAACAACAACAACAAAAACTCACTGGTGGAAGACTGGGCAAGACATGAAAAAATTCACAAAAATCGATACAAAAAAGGCACTTAACAATTTTTAACGAGTATTCTACTATAATACCCATAATAAGAAAAATGCGTAGTAAAACTACCCTGAGGTAACATTTCTCACCTATCCAATGGACAGAATTCAAAATGTAAAACACTTTACTCTACTGGAGAGGTTGTGGGAAAATAGGACTTTCTCTTGTGTTGCTGGTGTTAAGCACAACTTTCATGGTGGGGAATTTGGTAGTTTTTAAACAAAACTACATATGGGCTTAACTTTTGACTTAACATTTCTTTCTAGGAACTTACCCCAAAGACCTAACTCCAATAATATGAAAACACATACTGTTGTTCATATTTTCTTTGCAACACTTTTTGTAACTGCGAGATATGTAAAATAACTGATATGATCAGACACAGATGAGCAGCTGAATAAATTGGCGGGTCTACCTAATGAGGTACTAGAAAGTTTTTTTGTTGTTGCTTCTTTGTTTTAAATAAGGAAAATCTTTATGGACAAATGTGCAGTGATTTCCAGGACATATTTTTAAAAGAAAAAAATTTTTGTTTTTGTTTTGTTTTGTTTTTGTTTCTTTAAGAGAGCGAGCGAGCACAGTGGGGGTGGAGTGCTGAGGGAAAGGGAGAGAGAATCTTAAGCAGGCTCCATACTCAGTGTGGAGCCTGCTGCAGAGCTCCAATCCCATGACCTTAGGATCATGACCTGAGCTGAAGGCAAGAGTCAGATGCTCAACCCACTGAGCCACCCAGGTGCCTCAAAAAAAGGCAGTTGATAAAACACCTAGGAATATTAATTTTTGCATTAAGAGCAGGAAATAAACATACATATTTATTCATCTGTACAAACAGAAACACAGAAAGCATATACCAGGGACTAATAAGATGGATTATTTATAGAGGACGGGTGGAAATGGGGTAAAATAGAAAAGAAACAACTGGAAGCAGGAATTGCCACCTCTCAAAGTATATCATTTTGTGCAGCTCTGACTTACAGAACAATGTTCGTGTTTCACACACATAACGAAAAAATATAAATTAAATTACCAAGTATGGAAGAAAAAAATCCCTTAAGTAAAACACAACAGAAATGTGAATTAAGGTGCATTTCAAATGAAGTACTATCTGGAAGGAAGGCAGGGAAAATGCATTAACCTAGGTCACTTTTTATTATTATTACTCTAAAAATTGAGATATAAGTCACATACCATAATATTCACCCTTTTAAAGTACACAACTCAGTGGATTTTTGTACATTCACAAAGTTCTGCCACCAACACCACCATCCAACTCCAGAACACATTAATCAATCCAAAAAAGAAAGCCATCCATACCCATTAGCAGTCACTCATTACTCCTCCCTCCCCTAGACCTTAGCAATCACTGATTTACTAATCGGTCTCTATGGATTCACCTATTCTGGGTATTTCATATAAGCTGAACCATATTTTGTGTTCGGCTTCTTTCTTAACCTAACGCTTTCAAGGTTCATTCATGTCATAATATGTATAAATACTCCATTCCTTTTTATGGCTGAATAATATTCCATTGTATGTATATGCCATTACTGCTTATCCAGTCACCGAGTAATGGATATTTGGCTTGTTTCTTCTTTTTGGCTATTATGAATAATGGTACTGTGTACATTCATCATCAAGTTTCTGTTGGAATATGTTTTCAATTCTTTTAGAGTCTATAGCTATTAGTGAAAATGCAGTTCATATGAGACCCTCATTATGTTGATGCTGGTACATTTGATGGTATCCTAGGAGTCTTTGAGGATCGGTTTGTTGTCGTTCACGTTTTTTTTTTTCCTGTTCCTAAGACTGGATAATGTCAGTTGACCTATCTTTAGTTTCACCAAAACTTTCTTCTGCCTGCTCCAATCTGCTGTTGACCACTTACGTGGAGTTTTCCTATCAGTTATAGTGTTCAATTCCTAAATTTTTGTCTCCTTTATAATTTCTATCTCATTATTGATATTCTCTATATGGTAAGTCATTGTTCTCAGACTTTTAGTTCTTTAAACTTTTATTTCCTTTAGTTCTTTACACATATTCTCAAAATAGCTTATTTAATGTCTTTGTTGAGTAAATCCAAAGTCTGGACCTCTTTGGGGACAGTTTGCTTTTCTTCCCCTGTATATGGGGCATACTTTGTTTCTGCATGTTTTATAGTTTTTTTTATGGGAAACTGGTCATTTTAACTAATATAATGGTGCATATCTAAAAATCAGATAATCCCCCCTCTCTAGGGCTTGTTGTTGTTTAGTGGATTTTTTGAACTTGTGAAGTCTATATTCTTTGTTGTGTGCGGCCATTAAAGTTTTTGCTTCATTAGTTTAGTGGTGGACTAATAACTAGACAGATCTCCTTAAATGCCCGGAATACTTGTGATTTTGCTGAGAGACTGTGTGTGTGTGTGTACGTGTGTGCATGTGTGTGCNTGTGTGCGGCCATTAAAGTTTTTGCTTCATTAGTTTAGTGGTGGACTAATAACTAGATCTCTTTAAATGCCCGGAATACTTGTGATTTTGCTGAGAGACTGTGTGTGTGTGTGTACGTGTGTGCATGTGTGTGCTCACGCATGCTGGGGCACACCTTCAACACAGCCAGGAAGCTGACAATTCCACCTGAGCCTTCATCTCCTGCTAGAGCAGAACCTCTAGGTTAGCTAGAAGTGGCAGTTTAGGGCCTTCTCTGCTCTTCCCGAACATATACACAGCACTATGCAAGCACATGGCTTGCTTAATTCCAAGAAAATATGTCAGAACTCATCAAAGTCCCTAGAGATACTGAATTCTCCAGATTTACCTTCAAGCTTTTTGCCAAATTTGTTTGCCTCAATATATTATTCACTGCTTCAAGCAACTGTGATATTAATTACCTCTGTTTTTGAAAAGTGGTATCAGGAAAAAGACTTTCACAATGAGCAAGTTCTCAGTTAAGTGGGGTCTTCCAGTGAACTACCACATTGGTCAAATAATGACAATTCTCAGTGCATATACTGTTGAAGAAGCTCCAGCCTTGTTCTGCTTCTCCTGGTGGCTGCCAGGCTTCCGGTTTTCACTGTGATTGTGGCTGTTGGTTTTCAAAACTATCATGGATCTGAGGAGTGAAAGATGCAAAGAGCGAAAGTTAAAGTGTCACAAAGATCACCACTCCTATCAAGATTTATCCATTTTTCTTGAAAAATACTCTCTGGATTGCAGTAAACCTGTGGTTAACTCCATAGTCCTAAAAAAGTTGATTCTGATAATATAGAGTTTCTCACTGCTTTTTATGGGGAAAATAATTTCTGTACATCTTTACTCCACCATTTTTGCTGACATCACCCCAGGTAACTTTGAAACTTAGTTTTGAGACCATATGTCCTTAAGCTGAAGAAAAAAGAACTCTAAACATATACTGAACTTTGGCTGGCAGACTTGTATTTTGCAGAGGCATCAGTGAGCAACTCTGAAACTAACTTCCATGTATTCTAGGGTTGAGAAAGTAAGTAAACATATTGTGAGTAACGGGAATCATCTTTCTCACTGTTAGATGGCAAAAGGACACAAGACACAGCCTGAGTAGGCTCCCACTGGCCAAATTAAGGACAATTTGAGCATCAAAATAAATAATGGATTTCTACTTCTGTAGTAACAGGAATCAGATTTGCCATTCTAGATTAAATAACTAGAACAAGGGATTAAATAAAATATTACTTAAGTTTTCAGACAATGGACAAAAAGGAGTAGAGCATAGTAATACCTGAAAGAGTGAAAACAAACCAGTTGAACGCTTTAGCTGATTGCATGGTTTCTAACTATGCTACAGGGGGAAGGGATCCCAGATAACTCAGTGGCCTTCCTGAACAGACAGAGTTCGGGGTTTACATAGGCTACTGTGACTAGAATTTGTGAGGAAAAATACAAGACAGGATGAGATGAACAGAATTAAGTGCTCTGGAGAACTCTGGAAGGATCTCCTAAAATCTATGGCATAAGACTAACATGTGCAATGTGTACGAGGAATCTACCAAGTCCAGGGAAAAAATTCACTAGAAAGGAGTTTGTGAAGCAACTTATACTGGGCCAGGTATAGTTTGTGTTCTCATCTCACCAGATGTAACAGAAAGATTCGCTAGTAGAAAAAGCATTAGACAGAGTGCTTAGAATGGTAATGCCTCTGGAGCCAAATGAGACCTAGGCCAAGCTTTCCCAATCTCAGCACTGTTGACACTTTGGGCTTGATAATTCTTTGTTGTATATAATGTACAATGTTTAGTAGCATCCCTGGTGTATATCCACTAGATGTGACACAAAATGTAGATACTATCAAATGTTCTCTAAGGGTAGAACTGCCCCACATGGAGGACCACTGCAGACAAGATCATTAAAACAGCTAATATTCCATATGTTCAAGGAAGTACAGAAAAACTTATATGTGATAAGAAGACATATGTAATAATACAACAAAAACAATAGCAAAGAGAGAGGGGAAGAAAGAGAATAGGAAGAGGAAATGAGGAGAAGAGGAGGGGTAGGCAGACGAGAGCCGAGGATAAAGCAACACACATGTTTAAATGTAGCAACACAATCAAAACCGACTGAAGAACCTGGGTGAAGGATATTGTGTGGTAAAGAACTTGGTTTTGCCCAAAGAGGAACTGCCTTTGCTTTTGGCTTCTTGGAGGCAACCTGTGTGATACCTGATAGAAGTATGCTTGTTTAGGGCAGCAGCTAGCTACACTAAAAAAGACAAAACCTGTAACTCAGGATGGGGGATTTGGGGTCATGTGGTACCAGTCATCTGGAACAATCAGCTGGGCAATCGACTGCTGATGCTTACATATTGCAGCCACAACAAAAAATCTGCACACCAAAGCTTCAGTGAGCTTCTGAGACTGGCAATACTCTATGCACATTGATGCCAGGATGGTAATGTGTCCTGAGGACAACAGAAGCTTTGTGTTAGAACCCTCACAGACATGGTCCTATGCATCTCTTCCTTTGACAGGTTTTAATTTGTACCCTTTCCCTGTACTAAACAAGAACTTTCAGTAGGTTTCAGTGTGTGCAAATAAATAGGTTTAAGTTCTGGGAGTTTTTCTAGCAAATTTTTGAACCTGAGGGTGTTTGGAGAACCCACCCCCAACCAACTCCGTCTCTGAACCTGCAGCTGGTGTCAGAAGTGATGGTGGTCTTGTGGGGGCTCTTCCCTCTAATTCTGTAGCTGGATCCTAACTCCTTGTGGTAGGATAAGAAGTCTTGGCCAGACTTGGTAGTCTGGAGGACACTGCTCTCAACCTCGCAGTTTGGCTAAATCTGGGTAGCCATGGAGACATTTTTCTTTCACTTCTCCTGTAATAATTATTCATAATTAAAATTTCATTGAAATTAATTTTAATTTTGCATAATTGACGTGTCAAAATAAAAATTTAAAAGTAGAAAAAACAAATTTTGCTTTCAACACAGCAAAAATAACTTTTTCTGTATAATCTCTTGAATTCCATTGCTATAGTTATCTAAATTCTTAAGCTCTTGAAAATGATAGAAATGACTCTCCAGAGCTTATAAATTCCTGCAAACCAGGGGGCTTTCCCTGCCATTAACAGGAACATGGAATTTAGTTATCTTTACTTAGTTAACCAAGAACCTTTACTTTCTTCCAGAGAAGCAAAAGCCAAACATTTGAAAGGATTTTTAAAATCCCGTTTTCTTTTGAAATAACAGTACTCCATAGAGAGTAGTTCCTTCCTCACTGAGTCATCTCATCACTGCACTCAGTTATCTGGAAATGCTTCTTCAATCACATTTCTTTCAGAGTTTATCCTTATAAATTCTAATCCATGGTTCCACAAAAAATGTTTCTATAAAAGTGTATGGTCAAGTAACTACATGTTATACATTCTTGCTTTAAACAAATATTTCTATGAAGTGAGATATATAACAAAGTTTTGATTGTGTTGCTACATTTAAACATGTGTGTTGCCTAAAAAATCAAGATACAATTCAGAAATCAAAAACTGCCCTGGAATCTATTTTAAGACAGACAAAAAGGAGATCACAAATAATTACAAATATAATAAAAATATTTATTTGTTAATTTATTATCTTTAGACCATAATAAAAGTTACTTAGTTTTGCTAAGAATAACTTTTAGCAAAGGTGATCTCTTTTAAAAAACTACAATTTCCTCATATTTTCCATTATTATTTTAATATATCTTCTCAAAATTTATTTTCAAGGCAAGACACAGAGCTAAACCTGTGAAATACCCTTCATGAAAAGCACAAATGAGGAAGTCTGAGATCGCTATAATCTCAAAATTCTTTCACAGAGGGAACAGTGTGGGTATATTATTAAAAATCAACTTAAGTATGCACTTGATTTGTGGTAGGCTTACGTAAACATAACTTTAATAACGGGCTGGTTCACAAAAAGAGGTACTAATTAATCATCAAATGTAATTTTTTTCCCCTGAAACACAGCAATTTTAGATTGCTGTTCTTTTCGCCTCCTGCTTGCTTCCCACGAAGGATGAAGAGGCAGCTGTGACTGCTGTTTTGTACTTTCAAGTCCTCTTTGTGCGCTCTTATTAAACAGATTCTTGAGCTGAGGTTCATTTTGCTGAAAACCTGGGAGGAGAAAGCAAAAATAGTGAGAAATAACCATTTATCTAAATAGCATACAAGAGAAAGATTTCATTTGCTCACATTGGTATTTAAGGAAGGAATTTAGTTTTACTTAAACGGAATACATCACAGTTTAAAATCTAAGTCCAACAGGGAACAGTGTGAGATTGAAATATACATATGATCAGGCAATTCTGGGACACATGCTTTCTAATCTTTTATTTTTTTTTCTAATCTTTTACACAGATGTTTGTTGTTTGTCTCCTAATGTACGTTGTGCTGTCTTACTTACATTGGCAGTAAGAAAGGAAAGAATGCAGACAACATGGAAGGCCAAGAAAACCCCTAAAGAGCATCTTACATTTTCAAAGGAATATCATTAGTTTAAGATAACTGTATATGGAGCAGATGTAGCCAGAAAATTCACATGTATTTAAATAAGATATTGGATTTGACAATGTTGATGGGAGAGATGTATTTTTAAAGGACTACTAATTGATTCCACTCCCTATTACTGAACATAAAATTATTATAAAATAAATTACTGAATTTACTCAAATATAAGATTCTTTTCCAATCATAAAATTATCCACCAGATAAGAGGGTGGCAAGTTGTTTCTAGACCTTACAGCCTCTTATAAGATACTTAAACTATGTTATTTTGAACAATAAAGTAGAATTTGGGAAAGACACACCAGCCAGAAAACACACAAATCAATGCATGTTTAATCAGGGGAATAAAACAAAGGAGACAAAAATATAGATTTTTTTAAAGTAGTCCTAGGGATGTGTACTTTCTCCACTATGAGTTAGACATTATTCACTGTCAAAAGCCTTTTCAAGGGGCGCCTGGGTGGCACAGCGGTTAAGCATCTGCCGTCAGCTCAGGGCATGATCCCGGTGTTGTGGGATCGGGACCCACATCAGGCTCCTCTGCTATGAGCCTGCTTCTTCCTCTCCCACTCCCCCTGCTTGTGTTCCCTTTCTCGCTGGCTGTCTCTATCTCTGTCAAATAAATAAATAAAATCTTAAAAAAAAAAAAAAGCCTTTTCAAGATCTTAAAAACCCAATGTCATAATGTTACACAAACAAATGCACACAGTTTGGGATAACATTTCCAAAATATTATCGTACAAAGAATTCAAAATGTCCTGAATCTTATACAAATCACAGGTGGTCTAAAAACCCGATACAATACTCAGAATGGCTCTAGTAATGAAGAACCAAGAATTTAAATGTTAAATGAAACTGTTACACAAAAAATGAGATTTAAATAAGGCAGTATTCTAAACTAATATATATTTTATATAATTATGGAAAGTAAATTGATACGTGAAAACAAACTGATAAACTAAATACTATCAATATATAAGCTAAGCAAAAAACAAAAATTCTTTCACTTGGGTCTCCTCACAGGGAAAATGTGGGAGTGCCTGAAGTTTACAGTTCTCCTGCTTATGAATATAAGGTCAGTGAGGCAAATTGCCATGACCTAGTTTTCTTTTCCTACTAGGTGCACAAGCTGGATGCATTCCCCATCCTGACTACAGTTAGATGAGGCCATGTAACTGAGTTACAGCCAAAGGCATATGAACAAAAGGTCTGACCGTGAACACCTCTCATTTGATCCTTTAATTCTCTCTCTCTGCCTGCAGGGAGCACAGAGAATTCCTGGAGGCACAAGAAGGAAGAAGACTGCAAGCAGTGCAGTTGGTGATGAATGAGAAATAAATCACCATGATATGGTAGTTGTTACAGCAGGCAGTCTACTACTACAAAGAATACCAAAGCAGTGCTTGGAAGGACATTACAGCCATTAAAACGGCATACAAATTTCACAGTGGCTTTGCAGTTTAGTGGGAGGTGGTAAGGAAATGAACACCGGAGGTTGCAAACTGCCCATTCTTTCTATGCTAATGAAGTGGGTAAAATTGAGGCCAGTGAGAACTTGGGAAGCAGGCTATGAGCCTATGGAGTTTGCAGCACCAGGGTTTATGAGTGGAAAGAATAAAAAAATTAGTGTAGTGATGGCTCTTTGGCAATGGACTACACAAGAGGGAAAGAACTGGCCGGCTCACAGGCAGAAACAAAAGGGAACAGAATGTCCAGATATTTGGGAACTAAGGTTTAGAAAAGACTCGGAACTTCAAATGCTAAGATATAAGACTGAGAAAGATTTTAAGCAGGAAAGGTGTATGGAGATTCAGCCCTGGAGCAGAGGTAAGAGTCACGTATGGCCTTCTCAACCAAACCTGAGAATCTCAATACAGCAATTAATAATGGTGGGTGTGGGAAAAAATACCCCTAAACATAAATAAGGCAAGTTTGAGAACTAGAAAATTGTTGGTGTGGTGATTCGCTCATGGATGGACTAACTGGAAACCAGGAAGTCAGAAATCCACTGTGTTTCTGAGGGACATGTGTTGTGAAAAAAATCCTACATCTGGGCTGAAAAACTCTCTTTTGATTGTTAAAGACTCTGAACTGTCTTCAGGAGCAGGTATTTTTACCAGTTACTTGGGGCAACTCCCAAGGAAATTATACTAAATGTCCACTTGAGATGTGGGCATGGAACACAGACCTCTCCAGAACACAGTCAGAAACCACGAAGAACAATAGATAAGGAAGTTCCTCCAGATAATTCACAATTTTTGTTCAGGTAGTAGACGTGCTATGTGCCTCCCAGTTTTCCCTTAACTGACTGGGAGTTTGTATTGTGGTTACGCAGTCCCTGGTCTGCCACTAAATATTTGGTATGAGCTGCGGACAGGCAGTCTGTCTTTTAGTGACCAGGCCATCAAATTTTGATCAGTCAAATCCATGAGACCAGATGGAAAGAAAGTACTGCCTGACTGTTGGATGATGCTGGGCTTGGAGCTTGGATGCAGGGACTGGCTGGGACTCTGAGCTGGCTTCCTTGCGAAGGAGATAAAGTGTGCTATGGGTGGGGGAGGGACAGTGAAATGAGCACTTGGTGAGAGAAAGGATAGTCACTGGCAGACAGTTATGTGTTTAAGAAATTCTACTTCCTTTTTCCTCCTAACCACACAGTTAGATTGCATTTCTTAGCTCCCCTGTGGCTAGATGGTATCATATAACTGAATTCTGGCTAATGAAATGTGAGCAGAACTGATTCCTGCCACTTTCAGACCTGGCCCATGAAAACCTCCTGCAAAACTGTCCATGTACTCTTCCCTTCTGGAGGAGTATCTGGAAACTGCAGGAAGAAGGAGCTAAAAGAGGAAAGGAGCCTGATTCCCGAATTACTATATGAAACACAGCTCCTCTGCCAGTTCACAGTGGACTGTGATGTGCATGAAAAATATATTTTTATTATTTTAAGCCCGTGAGAGTTTGGAATTATGTACGGAAGTCAGCCTACCCAAATATATGTAACCTGATTTGTTATGAATTAATGTGAAAATATTTTGATTTTATCCTGAACCCAGAAAGTGACATCCTTGTTACTGAATGTTTAACGGCATGATGCCAAGATATAAAGTTATACTTAAAATTTAAATTATTTAGTTCAAGATAAATCAAATAGACCCAATACTTCCTGGTAAGTTTTGCTTCTATCTTTCATACTCGTAGCAGATAGGTAAAAACAAACCAAAAAACAATTAAAATTTAAAAATTATACTGATAATTGAAAGACCTTGTTGTCCTCCTTCCTGTGGGTAAATATGTCATTCAGGCTATTAAGCAACCAGAACTTTTCATCCTTCTACTCTGGCAAAGCATTAGTCAATTTCAGATCAAGGTCAGGGAGCCATTAATACATACCTGGGGTTTTGCTTTTTGGAGCCTGTTCTCTGTAATTTCTAAAAGAAGAAAAACACTATTAGGATTTAAAAAGTTAATTGACCTTAAGAAAATAATGTAAAAAAAAACTAGGGATAAAACTCACTCAAAGGACTATGGTACTCCTCATCCCATCAGCAATCAATAAAAAAATGATAAAACCCCATGTTTTAACTATATCAAAGTTTATGAGACCCCAATGATACTGCAGAAACATGGGAGTTTCCCTCTCACCCCTCTTACAGGGACTTCTGGTCATAAAATATCCGATCTTCGTTACCGGTGTCTCCTCCTCTTGAGGACTATCCAGATAAAGAATTTCTAAAGTCTTGTTAAAAGGGGAATGAGTCACATATTACAAAATTCATTTTGTGGGAGGTGGAAAGCATAATGGCGTGTTATTCTCAAGCAAGGAAAAAAAAATGGAGCCTTCTGAGGCAGGTTTGGGGGATATAAAAAATATTTTAATTAATTTCAAGGTTTCAAATATGGTGTCTTTTCCATACTCTTACTTCTTTAGAAAATGTTTACATCATGTGTTTCTAGTCTATTAAAAATTATCCCTGACTTATACATAAATAGAAAAACAGTTTTCTGAAGAAGGTAGCTATTACTGAAGAAATTAGCTAACCATGGTATTTATCCTAAAATGTGAAGATATTCCCTCCCAGATTAGAATTACAAATGAAATGAAACTGATTGATTTATAACAGAAGAGCTGTGAAAGGTGGTGGTTAACAGCAGGGACAGAGGCAGCAACATTACCAGATATAAAGCAGTCTGGAGAAACTCAGGGTTAGAGCAAACAGCTGTATATACTGAAATAGCGATGCACAAGAAAATGACTGATGTTTACAATAACGGCCCTGGGTTACCAAGAAAAGAAAAAAAACAACCACCATTCTTTTCAGAAAGTTCTGCTTAAAGAGTAAGATACGAGACATTTTCAAAAGGTTTTCACCAAAAGCTAACTCAAAGTGTGAAAATCTTGACAATCGAAGGATAAAATGAAATTAGCGAGACAAATTATTTGGCTACAGGATCGATGTGGCACTGCTGTATGTGTATTTGCATGTATTATCTGAGTATAGTTCGAAAAGGCCAAGTCTAAACACAGGATGTGCTGTATAAACTACATGTACGTATGGGAGAGATTCTCTTCTGTCATTGCTAGGATGTGCAGATATTTCATATCTTCAAAAACATTAAGAACTATTAATCATTTCAGGACAGAAAAAATACTCTTACCTTCTAGAGCTTTTAGATCCAGATAAAGAATGGAAAAACACTGACTCAAACTTCCTTGATTCTGTATTTGGCTTGTTTATGGCATTTCTTATACTCTGATGGGTTTCAAGCGTATCTTCCTCAAGTAACATTTTTTGGGGGGGCTTTTGTTCCTTAACTGAAGAATGGCAACTGCTTTCCTTCTTTCGTGTCCGTCTGACTTTCCCAATGAAGAAGTCATCACCACTGTCACTATCTTCAGACATGGAGGACTGTTTGTAAAACCTTTCTTCCGTGCTATCATCGAAATACTCCTTTTCTTCTTCTTGTAATTCTTCTCCATCACTGTTAGAATCAAGGGAGCTACTGGACTCTTTCCCTTTTTTAGTTTTACTTAAGGTTTTCATTTTTGGGTCAGCAGGTGTCTTCTGGGGCTCAGAAGAAACTACATCAGCCCTTTCAGAAGGCTTTGATGGAGAATTTGGAACATCTACAGCACTGGGTCCATGTTCCATCTTGGTTCTTTTTTCTTTTGAATTTATTGGTTTCTTTGCCAATATTTTGGCTTCTTTCTCTTTTTGTTCACTGATAATAGTTCCTTCATGCTGTAACTTACTGGCATCATCATTTGAACACAAAGTGTCCTTGGAATGATTTTCTTCTGAAGCATTCTCTGATGATTTAACTTCAACAACATTCTGTCTTGCATCTTTAAAGGCTTTGACAGCAGCTACAACAGAAATAGCACATGATTCGTTTCATCACTAAAACAAGTAATATAAAACATCACCACTTCAGTACAGTATTTCTTAAATAATTTGGAAACACTTAAGAGGACAAATGCAATTATTTTAACTATATATATCACCGGTCTGAACTCACAAAAGAATTTTACTGACTTTAAAAACCAAACTTGCAAGAAATGGTTAGAGGTATTCAATTTAAAACTCTTAAAATTAACCAGCCTTTCAGGCCTTGGAGCTATGAAAAATAGTAAAAACTTCACTAAATACCAATAAATAAAATAAAATAGCAACTTTACTTTCTTTCGCAATAATGTATTGATACGATTGTGGTACTATTATAAACTGTGTTTTCAGACATAAAAATAAATATATTCTATCTGTGACAGTAACATTTCTTTCAACACAGTTTATAATACACACATAAACGAAAATTATGTGACTAACCGGCAATATCAAAAGCAATACCATGAATTACATCAAAATTTAGCAAATCAATTGTATTCAATATTATCATGAATGCTACATATAAACAAATGTATTCATATATTAGAACTTAGGAAAAAATACAGATTTAATTAGACATCAGATAACTTCCATACTTTCAGGCATCCTTCCACGTTTAAAAATATTTGAAGGAGATATTTGTAAAAGGTCCTCAAAACAAACAAAAAAAACCCCAAAGAAATAAATGAATAGCCATTTATTCAAAATCATACACATAAATTCATTTAAGTACATATTAACAGTCACGTAATACATACCTTTTAGCACATCTATTTTTTTCTTCAGAAGAGGATGCATCGCTAGTCTGGCAACCGCTCTTTCGGTTGCAGTAGAATCAGGCTGCAAATGGAAACAACAAACATGGGAATAAAAACAATACAGTACTATTAAGTGAATAAAAGAAAATGTATCCCATATTTTTAAAAATGAGAGGAAACAGGAATTTGTTAGTAAATTCATTAGATAGGTAACTTGTATAATCTATGATAAAGAAAAATAAAACTCAGGATGACAAAATACAACCACCCCCAAAACAAAATTATCATGTCATCAACTAACAAATATTCTTTGGGGACTTAGTATCTTTTCAGAACTCTGGTACACATCCTGTGTGATATTAAAAAAATGCAATATAGCTCCCGCTTTCAAAAAGGTTAAAAGATCTAGTTAAAAAGGCTAAACTAGTATGAATCAAATAACATTAGTGCTAAGCTGGGTGATACAATTTATAACTATTGTAATGTTTGAAATTCCAGTTAATAGAGATATAAAAATTATCTGATGCCAAATATTCCTATTTTGAAAGTGTAGTATCTCTACTGTGTTTTCAGAACCTTCTACCACTGCTTGGCTAAGAGCCAACACTTCATAAATATTTGATGATGACTGAATTGGAACTGATTATATATTTAATATATTTATGAATTTAGAAAATTCATGATTTGGGATAATTTCCTTAATTATCTTCTATGGGCTGACAACTTCCAAATTTCTAACTGCTACTCTAACTTGAGCTCAAGACTCATATATGAACCTCCTACTTGACGTATTAAAGGAGAATTCTTTTTTTCTTTTTCTTTAAGTAGGCTCCAAGCCCAGTGTGGAACCCAACACAGGGCTTGAACTCATGACCCACATGAGACCTGAGCTGAGATCAAGAGTTGGATGCTTAACCTACTAAGCCACCCATCAGGCGCCCTGAGAATTCTTGATGTCCTTCGCAAACTTACTTCTTCAGTCTTTCTTATCTTATTATATGTAATTTCACTTTTGTTGGTTGCTCAGGACTAAAACTTTCAGAATTCTTCTATCACATTTCTCCTTCCTTCACAGCTTACAGTTAGTCCTTTAGCAAATCTTGGGGCTCTAAATGCAAAATATATTCAGGACCAATCGCTGCTCACCATTTCTACTCTTAGTACTTTTGACCATTTCACCAACACCTCTCACCTGCAGCACCAACGTAATATGCTCAAACCTGGTCACTTGCTCCCCTACCCCTGATTTTTCACAGAACACCAAAGTGAGTTTTTATAATGGTAGCCAAATCACGATATGACCCTATCTGTTCTTCTTGAGGCTTTACTGTCTTCTGATGCTTAGGCTATTCCACTGCACGTTCTTCTTTTCCTGGAATACTGTATTCCCAAATATACACATGACTGATCATCTCTTACTATTCACATATCTGCTCAAACGTTATCTGAACAACACTTCCCAGAACTCTTTATTTACTTTGCATCACTTAATACTGCATGCCAGCATAGATATTTTCCCATCTGTGAGGCAGGGGCTCTGTTTTCCTCATTGCTGTAGACCTAGTGCTTGCATTCAATAAATAACCCATAAGGCAAATGAATACATTTCATTGTGTGTCAAAGTGGAGCTGTCAGTGTATTGCTCCTCCCTCCACTCATGCACGCATGCCCTCTCGCTTGCTCTCTCTCTCTCAAATAAATAAAATCTAAAAAAAAAAAAAAAAAAGATATTTAGTACATCAGGTATTCTAAATTTCACGATCCTGATAATCACCTTATCACCATCCTGAGAATACCTTCTGCCTGCATCTTCCGTTTCTTATATCCCATACATTCCTCATTCTTTGTATCCTTCTTCATTTTAGTGGAGCTAGTACCTTCTAAGGAGAAAGGTTTAAGAGATGTAAGCTTTTAAACCTTGCATGTTGGGGAGTGTTTTTATTCTTACCTAATTTAGAAATCATTTTCCTATAAAATTTTTATTCAATTGTCTTTGACCTCCAATTTTGATTCCTGATTTTTTTTTTTCTTTTTCTTTTTTTTTGGTAAATGTTTTTTCTCTCTCTGGAAGCTTGTAAACTCTAGTATTCTGGTGTGACTCTCAATTTTCATATATCGTGTTGGCCTTTTCAGTATGAAAAATGCCCCTCATCAGCGGGTTCTGTTACAGCTTTTAATATACACCCTATAAGAGTAAATCAGACATATTTGACCTATACGTTCAGCAGCACATCTTGTCGCCGAGTGACTCAGGATACCAGCAATAGGTTTTCTTTCCAGATTCTCTCATATATATCAAAGGCAGATAAAATGAGTATGAAGTCCTATATTGGACTTCAGGAAACACAGCAAGGTGTTGAGAAGAAAGGATTATCTTAACACTGTACTTTAATGAATAGTGTCCAAATGTACTAGGCTTCTTGGACAAGGTTGAACAGAGGCGGGGCGCCTGGGTGGCTCAGTCGTTAAGCGTTTACCTTCGGCTCAGGGCGTGATCCCGGAGTCCTGGGATCAAGCCCCACATCAGGCTCCTCACTGGATGGTGATAAGGTGATTATCAGGATCGTGAAATTTAGAATACCTGATGTACTAAATATCTTTTTTTTTTTAGATTTTATTTATTTGAGAGAGAGAGAGCGAGAGCAAGCGAGAGCACATGTGTGCATGAGTGGAGGGAGGAGCAAAGGGAGAGGGAGAAGCATGCTCCTCTGTGAGCATGGAGCCCGATATGGGGCATGATTCCAGGACCCGGAGAGCATGACCTGAGCTGAAGTCAAACACTCAACCAACTGAGCCACCTATGCATCCCTGGTGTATTAATCTTCTTGAGAGGAGATTTCAGTAACTGAGGAACAGTTTGGTATTACACTAGAGAGAAGAAAGGAAACTAACAAGGAAAAATAAACTACAGGAAATAGAAATATTGTGCAGAAAAGGAAAAATAAAACACTCACTGCATGACGCATAGTCAAAATAACAATCACTAAATGTTCATCTAATCTAAATCCGGCCCAAGTGCTTTAGAAGGATGGAAGGGATAAGGAAGATACACATATGACAGGCTGGAAGAGGAAAGAGATCTAAATTCTTATAAACCACCGTAGGAAGTCAATAGCTAATACTTAAAATATACTAATACTGACATACTGATATGTGGGGTAAATTCCCTGAAAACTAGCTTAAGTTGAAAGTCGGGAAGGACTAACGGAGAACTGTCATTTTCACAAACAAGTCTTGCAGAAGTACTTGATTCTCAAAACTGGTGGTTGGCAAACTGGCTCATGAGCCAATTCTCACCTGCTGGAAACAAAGAAACACAGAGAAATTCATTCATTTACATACTATCTATAGCTCTCCTATATTACACGGCAGAGTTGAATAGTTGTGACAGAGAATGTATGCCCTGCAAAGCCTAAAATATTTATTATATTCAGAATTACTTTACAGAAAAAGTGTGACACCTGCTCTAATAATAAGCAAGTAGAATCCTTGGTGGCGGTAAATGAAAAAATTAGGAAGAAATAAAAATAAATTTTTAGCAGGTTCATGATGTTCTAAAGTTCAATTTAAAACAAAAACAGAGGCACCTGGGAGGCTCAGTCGGTTGAGCGTCTGACTCTTGTTTTTGGCTAACGTCATGATCTTGGGGTCCTGAGATCGAGCCCTGTGTCAGGCTCTGTGCTTCATATGGGGTCTGCTTGAGAGTCTCTCTCCATCTCCCTCTGCCCCTACTACTCCTTCCTCACACGCTCTCTCTCTAAAAAAAATCTTTAAAAAAATAAAAATAAAAAAACACGACAGACTTGTGTTGCCAAACCAAAGCAACAAGTTATAGCCTTAAATGCAGTAACTGTTTTTCCTGGATGGTGACATAATTTGAGATTCTGGCTTAGTACAGAAAATTTGCTATTCAGTGAAAAAGCAGTACATTTTAATTGCCAGGACTTACTTATCTCAGTACATTTATATGTAAAAACAATAAAAACAAAACCAATTAGTTCTGAGAAACACCCCAAGAGCCTTCCTTCCCTCTACTTTACAAGGGAAAAGAAGACCCTCCAGCAGCAGCTGTTACTCTGTGACTGTTTCTTTAAGCACTGTATTTCCATTTTGTAGCTACTAATAATTCACTTCAGAGATAATCCCCAATATATGAACATCTGTATTTGTAAGACAGATAAATTAAAAATAACTGTCTAATCACATGAGTTAATTTCACATGTTTTAGGTAAGAAGTTATGGAGATCCTAAATAAATTTTGACTAAATGTGTTCCTATAAAATTGTTCAAAAACATACCCACTATTGTTCCAAACCCCTGCTTTGACAACTTGCTAAAAGCTCTGATGAACTGCGTATTCTTTTTTTCCAGAGCTAATTACATACCCCCATCTTAGTTATAACAAGGTTTAGAAGACCACTTATAATACTTGCATGTTTAGTGCTAACTAAAAACTATTTTGTTAACACTCCTTTTATCATCGAGTTTATTCAGCAATGCCCTGGAAGGTATCCCAGAGTAACTGACTCAGTGATCTGACTTTAGTAAATTCTATTTTTCACAAAAAGGCCCTAGAACAGGATTTATAATTCTTTTTTTTTTTTTAAAGATTTTATTTATTTATTCGACAGAAATAGAGACAGCCAGTGAAAGAGGGAACACAAGCAGGGGGAGTGGGAGAGGAAGAAGCAGGCCCAAAGCGGAGGAGCCTGACGTGGGGCTTGATCCCATAACACCGGGATCATGCCCTGAACTGAAGGCAGATGCTCAACCGCTGTGCCACCCAGGCGCCCCAGGATTTATAATTCTAAAATTATGTATTACTCTAATAAATGAAGACGTTATTATTCTTATATATGTCTTCCCTTATAACTGTGCTTTGTATCACAACCTTTGTGGAGGACTTACTTAAGGTTGATTTTTTAAAAGGTCATTGCATTGCATAATACCAGGGGGGCCATTACAATGGGAGTGTGCAGTATAGAGCTTATGCATCCATACATAAAGCATTGAGTTCAATAAACATGGAAGACTTGAGTCTACAAGGTATACAAATATACATAATTAAGTAGTTACCAATCAGGTATGATTACTAAATAATTTACTAGGAAGAATTACATATACCACAGCTTTACTTCTGTAATTACATGCAATTTGTGTTTAAAAAAACAACAGTAAATGTCATCAGTAAATAAAAATTATATTATTCTGTTCGAAGTATTTTGTTGATAAAAGTAATTACTTTTTTCCCCAAAGGTTCTTTAATATATTTTTAAGATTATTTATTTATTTATTTGAGAGAGAGACAGCAGAGTGAGCAAGAACATGAGTGGGGGGGAGAGGCAGAGAGAGAGGAAGAAGCACTACCATCAAAAATGATAAAATACTTAGGAATAAATACAACAAAGGAAGTGAGAGATCTGTGCACTGAAAACTGTAAGACTTTAATGACAGAAATTGAAGAGGAAAGAAAAATTGGAAAGCTACCTCATGATTAAGGATTGGAAAAAAGTGATATTGTTAAAATATCCATAGTACCCAAAATTATCTATAAATTCACTATAATCCCCATCAAAATTCCAATGGCATTTTTCACAGAAAAAAAAATTTCCTAAAATTTGTAGGGAACCACAAGAGACCCCGAATAACCACAGCAATCTTGAGAAAAAACAAAGCTGGAAACATTACACTTCCTAATTTCAAACTACAGTACAAAGCTATAGTAATAAAAACAGTACGGTACTGACATTAAAACAGACAGCAATGGAATAGGACTGAGAGCTAGAAATAAACAAATGCATATACACTAAACTGCTATTTGACAAGAGAGCCAAGAATACTTGACAGGAGAAAAGACAGCCTTTTCAATAAATGGTATTGGAAAAACTGGA
This sequence comes from Ailuropoda melanoleuca, assembly GCF_002007445.2. Classification (NCBI taxonomy): domain Eukaryota; kingdom Metazoa; phylum Chordata; class Mammalia; order Carnivora; family Ursidae; genus Ailuropoda; species Ailuropoda melanoleuca. The sequence continues at coordinate 12,812,150 of NC_048220.1, read as the reverse complement.
TATTCCTATGCCAAAGAATGAAACTAGACCCATATCTTACACGACTCATAAAAATAAAATTAATTGGACTAAAAAGACTTAAATGTGAGACCTGAAGCCATAAAACTCCTAGAGGAACATGTAGGGTAAAAATTCCTTGACACTGGTCTTGGCAATGTTTTTTTGGATGTGACACCAACAGCACAAGCAACAAAAGCAAATGTAAAGAAGTGGGGCTACATCAAACTACACACTTACTGCAAAACGAAAGAAACAATCAACAAAGTGAAAAGACAATCTACAGAATCAGAGAAAGTATTTGCAAACCGCATCTCAGATAAGGGGCTAACATCCACAATATGGAAGGAGCTCATACAACTCAAGAGCAAATAAATAAAACAAAATAAATATAAAATCTGACCAAAAAATGGATGGAGGACTTGAACAGATATTTTTCAAAAGAAGAAATGGCCAACAGGTACATGAATACATGAAAAGAAGCTCAACATTACTAATCACTGGGGAAATGTAAATCAAAACTGCAATGAGATACCACCGCACACTTGTTAGAATGGCAAGTCTCAAAAAAAGAAGAGCTAACAAGTATGTGGAGAAAAGGGAGCCCTGGAGCACTGCTGGTGAGAATGCAAACTACTAGAGACACAAGGGAAAAAAGATAAGGTTCCTCAACAAATTAAAACTAGAGCTACCATATGATTCAGCAATCCCACTTCCAGGTATACACCCGAAGCAAACGAAATCACGATCTCAAGGAGATACTGTGTTCACTGCATTATTATTCATGATATCCAAGACATGGAAACAACAAGAGTCCAATGACAAATGAAATGAATAAAGAAAACAAGGTATACACATACACACACACACACACAGACACACCATGGAATATTATTTAACCATGAGAAAGAAGAAATCCTTCCATCTGCAACAACATGGATGAACCTGGTAGGCATTACAATGAGTGATAGCCAGAGAAAGACAAATACTGAAGAGTATGACTTATATGTGAAATCTAAAAACCAAGCTCACAGAGGCAAGAACAGAATGGTAGTTGCCAGAGACTGGGGGTGATAGCGGAGGAAATGGGGAGATTTTGGTCAAAGACTACAAACGTCCAGTTAAAAAGATGAGTAAGCTCTAGAGATCTAATATTCAGTATGATTATAGACAGCAATACTTTATTATATACTTGAAAGTATCTAAGAGAGTACATCTTAAATGCACTCACCACAAAAAAAAAAAAACACTGTAATTATATAAGGTGATGGATGTGACAGTTAACATTATGGTAATTTTTCATAATATATATGTGTATCAAATCATCAAACTTCTACAATGTTTGTTATATGTCAATTATATCTCAATAAAGTTAGAAACAAAAAAATATAAAAATTTTTACCAAAATATTTAAAGTTAATGTATCAGCATCTTTAGGCAAAAAGAAAAGAAACAGCTTCTCAAATTCTCATTCATTTAGCTGGCAATCTATTTAACAATAATGTGGTCTTACAGATATGTGACAAACCTACTTTGTAGCATAATGATATTTGCGAATACACACTTCAGCATGTCCTTATTGCTTCTAATTTTTATAAACTGGAAATTTTGTTAAAGTTGCCTACCCAACACCATCACCAAATATCTCAGAGAACAACTATTCTTGTTATACTGAAATATGAAAAATGTCAGAGTTATTTAAGAATACTTAAACATCAACAGATAACACAGCGTAAAAATGCCATAAAACTCTTGCTTGAGTATGTGAGGGTGCACAAAACACTTAATTTTTTTGGCAAAATGAAACTGAACACTGAACTGACCCTGTTATTTTTACATCTGCTGCAATAAGGCCTTTGAAGGGGGTCAAAAATGCATTACCAGAATGTTCGATCTGCAAGAGTTTATTAGAGAAATGAAAAACAAACAAACAAAAAACTAGAGCCAGAGATAGTAAGTGAACTGCCTGAAGTCAGGCAGCTAACAGCAACCCAACACTAGTTAGAATGCAGAAACTCCTAGAAATGTAAGCCTCTTCCCTTTGCTAACCAGCAATTTTTGCAAATAGAATGCATTGTACAGATCTTAAGATACATCTAGTCCTTCAAACTTATGTTTGACTGCTCGTTGTTTTCAGTTAATTTATATCTGTTCTTGATGATCAGTTACTAATTTGCAAATCAGCTTATGATTTGGGGAGTAGAAAAAATATTCTAATGGGGAAAAATGGCAAATGGAAAAACTATTAATGGCATTTACGCAGTTGCATGCTTTACAAATACCAAGGATTTCAGTTTTTTCTTTGAAGACCAAAAAAAAAAAAAAGTACATGTATTTCCCAGAATGTTTGATTTAAAGAAAGTCTTTATTAAAAGTATCATGTTTTATAAATGACAGCAATCATTTAAATAAACTTTATATCTCCTAAGTAAACAATGTCAAATTTAGCATTTTCAACTTCTGTTTGATTTTATTCTTAATAAAGCAATTTGAAATCATTCAATGCATTTTTTGACTTCAAATCTTAACAAAAGGTAAAGGGAATACAGACCAATGATTTTATCCAATAATCAGACTAACAGTCTTGACTTGATCTCCAGATTACCTAGCCAGCTGGGAACCAAAGCTACAAGTGAGAGCCAGGTTTCTGAATTCAGTCTAGTATTCTCAAGCGGTTTTCTTCTAATTATCTGAGATAACTTTCTCTCATTTTGTGACTCATCTCCAACCCCCTCTCTCAAATCTTTTTGGCGGGAAATTAAATATAAGCATAAAAAAGAGGCTTGTAAAGTAAATGGGCAGAAGTCTGAAGCTTTGGCTGTGCTTTGGATTTCGGCAGCCGTTTGCTGTGTCTACGGTTTGCTTAAGTCCCTGGGCAGAGGGTAAGAACTCACAAGAAGCAGCAGCACAGAACCTGTCATGATATCTTTCAAATTCTTTATTCCTCCATCTTCCTTCCTCACCTACTTTATCCCTCTTAATATTTACTGATATTTATATTTACATAAAGAAGCCTAAATATGGGAGGACATGGTCTTACACATATGGGCACAAACACTATCTTCTGAGGCTCACAATTTTGCTCTAATTTTAAAGGTTAAGACACATAAACAACTAATTCATCCAAGATAGAATGTGGCAAACTTCACTGGAAAGAGCAAAATGTTACAGAGGTTTATAGAAAAAATTCGAATACAGTCCTATAACCTCAAATTTACATAAACTGATTTCGAAGCTTAAAAGGCTAAGATTTGTCTATGAACAGTTTTTACACCTGCATTGGAGGGTATGAAGGAACCACAGCTTTCCTTATCTAACGTTGACACAACATTTGCCATGGAAAATTCTCAGGAAACTGTGGTTTTCACACACCTCCAGTTTCTTCCATTTCAAATAAATTAAGTAAAAAAGGGGAAAACACCTCATCTTTTTATGGAGAAATTTTATTTTGGTGTATGGGTATTTCTTATAAACACAAGTATTTGGTGTTCAATTCTGAAAAGAATTTTGAGAATGTACATGTGAATACAAACAACAGTCTAAAAATGAAAAAGCTCTCTTACATGCAATGTTCTTCCTGTGAAAAGCTGCCTACAACAAACTGACTCTGAGTGAACTAATAGAGGCAGAATGCTGGTAGCAGTATTCTTAATATTTAGACTTAATTTTAATTCCAGGTTTCACCTAAAGATGTACTAATGTGTGCATTTATTAAAAACATGTAGGGAGGTAATAAGAAACAGCCCATTCAGCTGTATGAGAAGAATTAGGACAACCGAAGGCTTAGAGTCCACAACGAAGGCAATGGGAGACCTTCCTGTATTTCTTGAGCTCTTATGATCCCCGGGACACCATGATTCTAAAATGTAGTCTTACAAAAATAGGGGACCCATTCCAGCCTTTTCTCCTGAACTTTTGTTTTGTATGCAGAGACCAGGGTTGAGACCTTGGTCCTGCTATCTGCTAATGACTATCGGTGTATTTTTTACCTTTCTGGGCCATTTGTCCCTTTGTTAAATGGAGTTATCATCTTCCCTGAGAAAGCTAANCGGTCCTGCTATCTGCTAATGACTGACTATCTGTGTATTTTTTACCTTTCTGGGCCATTTGTCCCTTTGTTAAATGGAGTTATCATCTTCCCTGAGAAAGCTAACCTATATAAAGCACCTAATGAGTCAGCAACTGTTAAGAGATGTTAACAAATATTAATTTGCTTCCCCTTATATGGTAGTTGTTCAATAAACCTGTCTTTTACTCCCTACTAGATTTATATATTCCTTTAGAAAATACTGAGTCTCCTATTCCCTTCGTATCTTCCACACTGCCTAGCTGATTGCTTTGCACACAACACATGTTTTGAATTGAGAAGTTCCTGAAATCCTGGCACCAGCTGCCTGGGAATGTCAAAATTCTCATCCTTTAACTCTCTAGCTTTAAACTTTCATCATATACATATTAACTGCCTACTTAACCTTTCTACCCCTTTTCTGCATTTGAAAAGTGAAGACACTACTATTATTACAAGGTGTGTGCACATATGTGCAAATGAATGCTTTCTACATGAGATCACTGTTGTGAAAATCAACTGAGATAAGAATGTATATGGAAGAACTGTGCAAGCTGTGCAAGCTGTAAGATATTACATAAATTAGTTTGCTCTGCTCTGATCTGATGTCAGATAGCCTCAAATGTACAGAACTATGTAAAAGACTTCGTTCCTGTGAGGTTATCTTCCACTGAGCTCACTTCCTTTGACACACTGAAGAACAATCAATCCTTTCTCCTCAAACAACACTGCTGCCTGCCTCATTTTTTAGAGGTTTAATTTATTAACAGGTTTTCAAACAGAAACACCTGAATCCAATAGAAGACTATCACAAATGAAATAAAACACTAACAAAATAGGTGAAATCAAATAGCTTGGGAGGAATATGAAATGATTTCTTAAGCAGGGCAGTTTCCCTTAGCTTTAAATTCCTCCAGGGTTCCATCAAAAACTTGGATGAAACAGAACTGTTTCTCCTTCCTCTCTCTCCCTTCCTTACTTGCTTTTGTTTAGAGGAAGATATAAACGGGGTAGAAATGTAATCAGGTTTCACTTGACCCTTGACAGTGAGATCCTAAACTTTTTTTTTTTTAAAGACTTTTATTTACTTGAGAGCAAGAAAGAGAGAGAGAGAGAGAGGGAGCGCAAGTGCCAGAAAGAGAGAGCAGGAGCAGGGGAAGAGGCAGAGGGAGAAGCAGGCTCCCTGCTCAGCAGGGATTCCGGACATGGGGTTGGATCCCAGAACCTGACCTGAGGCAAAGGTAGCTGCTTAACCGGATGAGCTACCCAAGCGCTCCAAGATCCCAAACTTTCCAGCTGAATTAGTATTAAAAATCTCATGACTATGGGGGCGCCTGGATGGCTCTGTTAGTTAAGCGACCAACTCAATTTCAGCTCAGATCGTGATCGCAGGGTTGTGAGATCCAGCCCTTCGGCCTCTGTGCTTAGCAGGGAGCCTGCTTGTCCCTCTTCTCCCCCCACCCCCCCACCGCCTCTCTGGGCCCCCCTGTTCATGCGTGCAAGTGCTCTTTCTCTAAAATAAATAAATAAATTTAAAAAATTCAAGCCTACAAATCTTGTCATATGTAAATGAATTTACTAATACAAAATAACAATGATAAGCTAATATAGATGTTTGTTGCCCCATTTTTTGGATAAATGACACTTCACACACTAGAAAGTTGAAGGAAGGGTTGGAAATAGAAGAAGATACCCTAAAAAACTATTTTATAAATAGTTATAAATTACACATAAACTAATATTAATCTTCCAAAGTGAAAACAATCTAGCAGAGAAGACGCTTTTTACTCTCACCATAAACATTAATTAATACTTTTAGAATTTAGCAACCAAAAATCTCAAAAAACTTATTCTGGAAAAGTTATTTTTTTTAAACTTTCAAGAGAAAACAAAAAAAAATTCTATAACATTTTTATTCAGTTACCACTATTCTATTTAACATGTCATTATTTTGTCTGAGATATAGTCCAAACCACACTTCAGAACTATACTTTTTCCTCTCTTTATGAAAAACTCCTATGAAATAAGAATATTTACTGTAAAATTATGCCAGTACAAAATAAAGAGACTGTTGTAAAATCATATTCATGGATTTAGTGTTGCTTTTCTCATTGGGACAATGGCACCAACAAGTCCTCCCTCCCTTCAAATAAAAACCTTGCATGTTCTGGCTTTCTTAAAATGCTTTAAAAGCTAACATGCCTCATATCATTTGTAGAAAAGTCAGTACTAGTCTATAAAAACACAGAATCAGAGCATTCTTTCCTGAGGGCTGGAAGAGCCAAACTGACATCTATAGTTGGAGATTGTAACATAACGCTCTGGGTAATCAATAAAACAAGTAGGCAGAAAACCAGTAAAGATACAAATCACCTGAACGACACCAACAACTAATGTGACCTATGAGACATTTCTGGACATTGATCCCAAGAGAAAACACTCTTTTCAAGTGCATATGAAATATTCACCAAGATAAGCTATAGTCTTCTCGACCTTAACACAAATAAAAATCATAACAAGTCTGCTCATGGATCATAAAGGAAACAGGAATGAAAACATACCTAGAAGACTCCTTAACTGTTCAGAAATTAAACAATGTACTTCTAACTAAACCATAGGTCAAAGATGAAGTTTCAAGGGAAATTTAAAACACTGTGAACGCACAGAAAATTAGAATACAACCCATCAAGTTTAGGGGTGCAGCTAAAGGAGTGCTTACGTAAGGCAACTCTGTAACACTACATGCTTGTTAGGAAAAAAAACTCTAAAATCAGTAAACTGAAGCTTCCACATTGAGAAACTAGAAAAAGAGCAAAGTGGACATAAATGCAAGAAACAAAAAATAATATACATCAGAGCAAATGCCAATGAAAGTGAAAACAGAAAAGCAACACAGAAACATCCTTTAATCCAAAATCTGCTCTCAGGTTGGAACTGTCTTATGTAGACATTAGCAAAGTGGGCGGAAATGATAAAGGGAAAATGGCAGGAGCAGGAGAACTGGGTAGAAGTCCCAATGTGCCATATAACAGTGGTATAGCTTAACTCAGCTCATGTCATTATTTCTGACTTACAAGTTTCCTCATTTGTAAAAAGGGGGTAAAAATAATCTTTCACGAGTACTAAATATAGAGATTAAATGAAATAGTCATAAAAATTACTTGGAAAAAATAAAAATATTCTTTGTCCTGATTAGTAAGATTAACAAATTGTTACTAACACATAAATGCCACATTGAGTTCAACGTAACTTTAAGGACCTTGAAGGCGTGATATTACAAGCAAAACAAAATTCATAAATTACCATAAAAACATATTTTTGGTGGCAATAATGGAGCTCAAGTAGGGAAAAATCATCATATACTAATAGTAACTGGCTTGTTGTTTAGTTTTTTCTTCAAGGAAAAAGGTGACAAGAAAAAGTAAGCCAACCATATAAATAAAGAACTTTTCTTAAAAGAAAGACAATCCATTGGAGAGATACCTTTTTGCAGATTTTTTCAAAGTTGATATCATCACCAAGAGCAGATTTAGTTACTATATCAGGTTTTAATTCCTGTTAAAAAAAAAAAAAGGAATTTTAGTTATGAGTCTAATTTTATTTACTTATTTTATTCTTGTGGGGGAGGAGCAGAGGGAGAGGTAGGAGAGACTCTTAAGCAGGTTTCATGCCCAGCGTGGAGCCCTAAGTGGTGCTCTATCTTACGACCCTGAGGATCATGACCTCAGCCGAAATCAAGAACAGGATGCTTAATCGACTGAGCTATCTGCTATCCAAGTGCCCAGTTATGACTCTAATTTTAATGCACCATTCATTTTTATGAGGCACATTCCTTCCCATGTTTTGCTTTTAAGAAATCTGATATTAAGTAAGTTTTTAATTTTAGATAAGAATAACTTTCATCACAGTATGAAATTATCATACTATGAAAAACCACAGCAAAACGAATTTAAAAGCTAATCCCCTAAGACAATTACACTCAGATTCTAGGGAAGCCATAAAATTTCCAGCTTAATAACAGTTCTTTAATTGAAATAAGATTAATATAGCTCAAAATATTAATTTAGGACTTCTAAATTTCAAAGAAATCATTACTTATTTTAATGACACGTCAGGACATTAGCAATTACATCTTTTTATAGAGAAATGTAAAGATTTATAGAGAAATGCTTAATTTTAATTAACGATTAAAAAATCTGAGCTACGAAATACTTTCATATTATGCAAGGAATTAATCCAAATTTATTGTAGAAAATTAAAAACCAGAAAAGCAGAGAAAAATTGAGTAAAATTACTAACAAGGTTTACATGGTTATAATTTCATTACACACCCCTCTATATGTTTAAGAGAACTAAGTTTGATACATTTCACTAAAGAATGAGGACTTTAAATCACATAAAAATGAAATTTCTCTCAACAGTTGTGAAGTGATTCTACTATGCATGAAGAAAATACAGTGAACTTTTGTGTATTTTTTTCATACTACTATTTGGAAGAAAGCTTTTAAATAAAATGACATAGTTGATTTTAAAACAACACTGAGTGATAGTAAGTTAGATAAATGTGTGATATGGTAACAATTGTACAGGAATTATTCTGTGAAAATTATTTAAATTTTATATATATATTTAAGATTTACTTATTTTAGAAAGATAGAGAGAAAGGAAGAGAGACAAAGAGTCTGAAGCAGACTCCACACTGAGCATGGAGCCCACCGTGGGGCTTGATCTCACAACACTTGATATCACAACCTGAGCCAAAACCAAGGGTTGGGAGGTTTAACTGACTGCATCACCAAGGTGCCCCTAAATTATATTTTAAACAAAAATAGGACCAGGGCACCTGGGTGGCTCAGTTGGTTGAGCCTCCAACTCTTGGTTTTGGCTCAGTCCATGATCTGGGGTCATGAGATCAAGCCCTGCAGGGAGCTTCCCTGCTCAGTGGGGAGTCTGCTCTTTCTCTCTTCCTCTGTCCCCCCAGCCACATGCACACAGGCACGTGAGCTCTGTCTCTCCCTCTCAAATAAATAAATAAAACTTAAAAAAAAAAAAAAGGACCATAGCATTTTGTAAACTAGCTTTATCATTTAATGACAGAGCAAATATCTATCCATTTTCTTTTCATTCTCTTACATCGCTGTCCTTTTTATTTATCCAACCTTTTATTATTGGACATTAGTATGTTTTCTGATTTTTTTTAATCTTTTATAAATAAGAAGGGAGTAACTATCCTTGTACATACTGATTTGTGTAACTCCTGAAAAATTACCATATTCTTCATTAAAGAGCTGTACTATGCTTTTGGAAAATGAACAGAATGGAAAAAAAATACTGATAATAATGGTCCAATGTCAGAAAGATCAGAAAGCACAGTTTCTGAGAATAAAGACTCAATTTTATTTTGTATACACTAATACAACTGGGAAAAAATGTGTATGTAAAACAAATCTATATAAAGAGCATAAAAATAACAGATTCTTTTAAGTGTGTGTGTGTGTGTATATAATATGTCTTTAGGAACTGATGAGCTAATTTGAAAGATGGCCTCCCTATCAGTTTAAAGTCAGTAAAATTATTTAAATTATAGTTAAAAATATCCAAATTTTTTTGTCGGCTATCTTTAAGTATCATTTTCTACTCTGTAAACAAAAGCAAACCTTCTAAAGAGTAAATCAGTTAAATGTTATTGCAAATATGAACAAAATACATGCAGAAGACAATGTTGCTTAAATTTCAACCAATCCACATACTCCCTCCAAAAGAATAATTTCAACAAGGACTACACAAACAATGCCTTCATCATTATTAGGAGATAGAGGATACAATAAACTTCAAAATATCTCCAAGTTGAGACACTAACACCAAATCGAACATAGCACTCACTGCATTACAAGCTTGCACATACAGAGACAGGAGTATGAAGATTAAGATACTGGGGAAGTTGATACTAGAAGAAAAAGACGTCCAGATTGGATTAAAAAACAAAACTAAGTCTACACTATATATGAGATACACAAAAAACACAGTGATTCAAAAAGGCTAAAAATAAAGGAATTCAGCAAGATATACAAGGCAAATAGGAACAATTAGAAAGCAGGAGTTGAGATCATGTATCAGATGAAGAATAATTCAAGTAAAGAAAAAAATGAAATGAGACACAGCAGAAACTACAAGATATGGAAAATGGAAACACACCACTAATGGAAGACTTTCACACAACCATGTGTTCAAGAAAGTTGAAAATAGGGGGGAAAGCATTAGAAAATCTTAAACAATTAATAAGGTGCATCAGTCTTACGGATTTATTTTGAACATTATATTCTAGTAATACAAATTATACCTTCTTCTCAAGCACATATGGAATGTTGAAAAATTGATTGTGTATTAAGTCAAAGTAGGTATTACCAAGTCCCATCAAGGAAAATACTAAAAACATTCTCTGATCACAATGAAAAAGTAGGAATGAAAGGAAACCAGCAGACAAACAAAAAGTCTCTTCTACCAGGAATTAAAAACAAAAACAAAAACCCTCAAACAACTCTTGGGAAGGGAAAAAATATAAACAGAAATTTCAGGGTTTCTGAAAATTAATAAGGCAACACTGCACTTCACAATCTATGGGACACACTTAAAGCAGTTTTTTTTTTTTAAAGAACTATATAAATAAGGTAACAAAGATAAATGAGCAAATGCTCAACTAAAAGGAACCTAAATTATCTTTATTCTTCATTTATCAAATGAGAAGGCAGGCTCAATTAAATCATGTGATTTGTCCAAGGTCCTATTGTTAGTTGGTGGTAAGGACTCCCCTTTATTAGTGCTTCTACTATATCATAATCTATTTTATTGACACCTTGATATAATCCAAAAGATTTCCACCATATTTAAAGCATTCATGTAAAAACTAACACAAAAGTTAAACTCTATCTCATGGTTCACAATGTCATGTTACCACTGAACACAGTCAGAATCTTCTAGTTATAAGAACCTTCTAGTTTTAAATGAGGCAGTAATGGGGTGCCTGGGTGGCACAGCGGTTAAGCGTCTGCCTTTGGCTCAGGGCGTGATCCCGGCGTTGTGGGATCGAGCCCCACATCAGGCTCCTCTGCTATGAGTCTGCTTCTTCCTCTCCCACTCCCCCTGCTTGTGTTCCCTTTCTCGCTGGCTGTCTCTATCTCTGTCAAATAAATAAATAAAATATTTAAAAAAAATAAATAAATGAGGCAGTAATGATTTATAGAAGCTTAAAGTATTTACTGTACCTTTCAACACACACACAAAATAGATGTTTTTGAATAAATGTGAGGTACTAAGCAACCCCAGTAGGTAATTCTGGCAACTTATGTGGTGTTTCAGAAATACTACTGGAAAATGTTATGAAGGCTCAAAATAAACAGAATATGCTTAACAGGGAAACTGAAGTTGATCTGAATTTAATGAGGTTGAGTATATTTAAAGAAACATGAGTGCCACTAAAAAAGGCAGAGTATTTCTTGGGTAAATTATAAGCAAGAGCCACTGTCAAGATCTGTGAAGGGTCTGAGATTTTACCTTACTTGAAAGTGAAAAAGTAAGCCTGACATGGTTTTATGGATGCCAGCAGAAGGCACAAAACTCTTGGACCAGAGATAAAGAGCGCTTTATTACTCAGCAACAGCAAGAGCCAGAGTACCTGCTTTCTATCTCATCCGTTGTTTCTGAAGAAACTCAAAACCCTCAGACACACAGTAGACAATGAACTTGAATTAAATCCACACATTCAAAACTAAAGGAGCCTTTAAGGAATATACCTTTGAAAAATGGCTACTGAGTAGAGAACATATTCTTAGACTGAAGAAGGGAAAACCATCTGTTTACATTCATACCTTTGGGAGCATGACCAGCAAACACAAATTAGGGTTATGATAATCTCCACTTTTACAACGTAAGTAACTATTATCTGCACACTCTGTACTTGGTTGAACGGCTTCCCAAATACGTCCATGTCCCAATTCCCAGAGCCTGTGAGTATGTTACCTTACAGGGCCAAAGGGATCTTGCAGATTTAATTAAATTAAGGATTTTAAGATGTGGGTATTATCTTGGATTATCCAGACGGGCTAACCAAGAGTCCTCATGGGAGAGGAGCAGAGAATAGAGGAGAATAGAGTTAGATAAAGAGATTGGGGTGGAGGTAGGGGAGGGAGAAAGGAAATGAACAAGAGGAGAGAGATTGAAACCTGAAGATGCTATGCTGGTGGACTTGAAGATGGAAGAAGGGGCCATGAGTGGAGGAATGCAAGTGGCTTCTAAATGCTGAGGATGGCAGGAGACTAATTCTCCTCCAGAGTCTCCAGAAGGTATACAGCCCTGCTGACACCGATTTTAAGACTTCTGACTGCTAGAACTCTAAGATAATATATCCTTGTTGTTTTAAGCCATTAAATTTACGATAATTTGTTTCAGCAGCACTAGGAAGCTAACATACTTTCTATATCCTACCAATCTTCATATTATTCATTACACTGCATAATTTGGACAAGCACTCTGTACCATAAATAATGCCCAGAATCAAATATTTACCTTAAATTATCAAGTAAAATTTAGATGCAGATGAATAACTTAAACATTCCTCTTCCCCTTAGGGGCACCTGGGTGGCTCAGTCGTTAAGCGTCTGCCTTCAGCTCAGGGCGTGATCCCAGAGTCCTGGGATCGAGTCTCACATCAGGCTCCTCCGCTGGGAGCCTGCTTCTTCTTCTCCCACTCCCCCTGCCTGTGTTCCCTCTCTCGCTGGCTGTCTCTCTCTCCGTCAAATAAATAAATAAAATCTTAAAAAAAAAAAAAACATTCCTTATGACAACACTCATACTTGAGTATTTTGGAGCCAAGTTGTTTATTGCCTTTGTTTTACCTATAAGCACATGCAGCATAGGGGATGCTATCTCCTAAGTTACAGCTTATACAAAACTTTTAAATGGTGTTTAAGTAGCAAAACCTAATAGCTAGGAATGCTATACCAAAACAGAGAATTTTTGTTTAGTGCTGTAAGTAGACACTGAGAAACTAATAAATCAAATGTTTCTTTAGACAATGCAAAAACAGCAATAAATAGTGTATTATGAAGTTATTCCTCCCTCCCTGTATGTTTATTTATAAGAGATCAGGTATTGCCTTTCAAAATAAGATTCCTTCTGATGTGTTGTCACAAGTGGATAGACAGCACCTCAAATGTTAGTATTCTTTCAAAAGGCAAGAGGTAATTAAACCCACAGCCTTTTTGAATCCTTCTAAGAGTCCACTGTGGAGTCTACTTGGAAAGTTCAAGCTAAACTTTCAGAATTCAAACTGTCTCTTACTGCTCTAAATTCTAGATTTATGTACATTCTTGACTCCACATATTTAATATATGTTTAAAGGGAGAAGTTTTAAACAACATTTTCATTTTTCTTGGATTGAACTAAACAATAGGTTATAATTTGGCCCCAAAATTTTAGTCATATTTTAAGAATAAATTACCCTGCAAATGGATTGTGAAAGCCAGGTGCTACACCAAAAATCATTAAGGTCCACTAGATAATTTAAACTGTCAGGGATACTGGGAATTGACTTTTTTTTTTTTAATCTGAAGTAATTCACAATTTTCAAAGAATACTTGGGATGATGGGAAGTTCATAGGATTTTCAGCTATGGTATCTTACCTGACAATACATCTACTTTCTTTGTTATAAATGAATGGTTCTCTGCCAAGACTTCCAAAAGCAAGTAAAATTGCATGGTTTGTGGATAAAACTCCAAAAAGCCTTAATTTAGGTAAAAAGGTAAGAACTCTGAAAGGCAAATGGTATTTAGAGTTGCAACAATTTCAGTTTTCTGCCTTACTATTCAGAAGTGGAAGTACACTCTAACCAGCTTGTTGGGAACAACTCTGTTTCAAGTGGATGGGAAGGAAGCAAACCTGAACATGGTCAGGCAGTAAGCTATCTAATCAAGTCAAAATGATCTGAAGTAGAAATATAAAACAGTTACAGAATTTATGCTTCTATTAACCTTCGCCTTCCATTTTCTTGATATAAAAATGGATGAAAAGCTTAGAGTATAAGGTTCTTCAAGGGTAAGAAAGGTGTTTTATTCACCTTTGCCTATTAGATCCCAGTACAAAACATTTATTGAACAGAACTGGACCAGAGTAAAGAAATTTAAAATGCCTATTTCTTAGAAAAAAGAAAATCTAAGAGAGGTCAGTAGTCTTTTATCAATAGAAAGGTCAAATTCAGGATTTGACAACAAATATTTAGTTGCAAATGTGGGCTTTTTCTTTATGAAGCAGAGCTGAAGAGAACAAATTCTGGAAAGAACAGCAAGGAGGATGCCTAGAGTGTTTCAAAGTGGTGCATTTACCACTCAAAAGTATCGTACATTATTATCCTTTTTATTTAGAATGGGAGAAGGTAAAATATTACTACTTAAGAACTTACCGAAACATACATATTATGTTGTGAATGGGTGGGAAACACATTAACTGATAAGCTAGGCAGGGAGCAACTAAAAGATAAGACTTTGTTCCTTCTGAGAAAAGATTTCTAAGTTAAATGGAAAACTAAGATCCTTTTTTAGACCCAGCAACAGACATTTTACATAGCAGCTATTTATTTATTCCAAGGACATTTTACATGTACTTAGTTTTGAAAGGTTATCTGATCCCGTCATGCACCACACATGAACATGGTTAAGAAAACTCCATTAAAAATGTGAGAGAAAAGACACCAGCTCAGGGTTTGTATGATAATTTCGCATTATGCCATTTCTAGTGTATGGGGTTAATTCTAAATAAAATGACTAACCAGAGAGGAACACTTAGTTTTCTTTTATACAAAATTAATTCTAAAGCCTTTTCCCAAATAAAAGTATTTCTCTTAAATTTCAGAAAGGTTCTTCTCTATCTTAAATTGGATATAACCATCTCAAATATTCAACGATATCAAAAGTAGAACAAAATGCATTACTCCATAGGGTAATTTGCAAATTTTATACCAAAATCACATGTGGGAAAAAAAAATATCTAGATACATTTCAATTTAGCAAAAGAAATTTTTTAACATTTTAAAATCCAATAAATATGAGCAAACACATTAAGTGACCAAAAAAAAAATAAAAAAAAGATAAGTACCAAAACCACGAAGCCATTCTCAACTAGAAAACCATGGATCAAGGATAAACAATAGGAAAATGAAGATACCAGAGTTATATAACAGTGCAAAATATAGAAAACTGCACTAAACAACTTAAAAAATGAGTGCAAAAGAGACTAATACTAAATTAGACAAGTAAAACCTGAGCAATTTTACTCAATTGTAGAGAAACCCTATAAATGGTTTTCATTAAGAAAAAAAAAAGTTTAAATTTATCACCAATGCAAGGGAAATAAAAAAAAATCCGTAATTTACTAATCAAATGCTGACTAAGCTTCTGAAACGGCTTAGTTTCTTTTCCTTTGACTTCCTTACAATGCTTCTGAAACGGCTTAGTTTCTTTTCCTTTGACTTCCTTACAATGACTCAAGTCTGAAAATCTTGATCTTGGGATTTTATTCACTTGGGAGTTTATTCATCAGTGAGCAGGGCTCTGTGTGGACTTGTGTAAGACACAAATTCTTTCACTGTTATACATTCAAACCAGCTTTATTTTCTAGCGTCGGTATAATTTATTTCTTTTATTTAAGCTTTCAGATAATTAGAATTATCCTATTCATCTCAAAGATGAAATAAAGCATTAAATTCTTTACAATTTGTATGAGAGAAGTTAGTAACCCATTCATTAAAACATTAGAATTGTAAGAGACTTAAGCTATTATGATTCTATACCCATGCAGGAAAGGGTTAACTCAGCAGGCCTGGGGTGCTCAAACTCCACATAACTGAAAAAGGTGTATCCTCAGGGTACCAATTATTTCAGACAGTTGATGCTAACAATGTAACTTATGGTGGCAATGTCTATGCTCTGGGAGGCTTAAGTCTGAGTCACTGATGAGGACAGTCAGGCAGGTAATTGACATCTACGTGACTGGCTCCAGATAAAAACCCCACCAAAGCATCAAGTGAGCTTTCCTGGTTGGCAACACTCTGCAAGTGCTGTCACATATGATTGCTGGGGGTATGTTCATGTGACTATATTGGAAGAGGAAGCAAGATACAAGCTTATGCCTGGTGTCTTCTGGACTTTCCCCTCATGTGCCATTTTCTTTTGCTGATTTTAATCTGTGTTCTTGAACAGTAATAAAATATTACGGTGAGCATAAAAGCTTTTTTTGAGTATTGTGACTCTTCCCAGTGAATCAATAAGCCTAAGAGGAAATGTTAACCCAAGAAAGTTGAAGAGATCCATTCGAGGTATTACGGCAGGGCTGGGCCTGGAATCCCCACATTGTGCTTTCTGCCATATCCTGTTGTCAGTGGTGATAAATAAGAAATGGTTTTTTCTTTTTTTTTTTTTTTTAAAGATTTTATTTATTTATTTGACAGAGAGATTAGCCAGCGAGAGAGGGAACACAGCAGGGGAGTGGGAGAGGAAGAAGCAGGCTCATAGCGGAGGAGCCCGATGTGGGACTCGATCCCGGATCGCCGGGATCATGCCGAGCCGAAGGCAGACGCTTAATGACTGCGCTACCCAGGTGCCCCAGAAATGGTTTTCAGTCTTTCCTCATCAAATTCAACTAAAGTTGCTCAAGTTTCCTACATCAAAAGTAGTCATCCACTAATAACAAGACTCATCAGAATATTCCAGGTCCCTTATTCCAAATTATGCCGATGCTACTGCTTTCCTTATATCCAAAAAGGTGAATTTAATTGGAATGAGGTCATCCCAGTTTTGCTTATTGGGCTATCTCCTTTTCTTTCTTCTTTCCAGAGGCTTTTGAGACTCATATCTTCTGACTCATAACTAGATAACCACTGTAGTATCGTCTCTGATTCAGTGGGCAAAGTATGTTTGCAATCCCACTGTTCTATATCAGGCTGTGGGGAGCGAGACTGAGTCAAGACAAAAAGTAACTTAGAGGCAGTAATATGCTGACATTTTTAATTCCAAGAGGCTCTCATTAAGGTAGGGCTTTTAACTTCATAAAACAGAAAACAAATTTGTATTTACCAAAATTTGACCAAAATTGGAGTATTAAATTATGAGGGGCTAAGACCAGATACAAAGAATTAAAGGGTGACAAGAGAAGTCCGAATTCTTAGAGATTTTTTTTTCTTGTCTATTTGGAAATGAGGCAAGAAATGCATTTCTCTGAAATATAGAATCTGAAATAACTCGTGAGAGAGCTACTGACATCCAAATCTTCATGCTTTTCCACAGATGGAAATCTCATTATGGTCACCCTTCAGTGACAACAAAAAACTTTGTTCCTTAATATTGTTCTACTGTTTCCTAAATACAGTTCTACCAGATGGAACTTCAATAAGGTATACTCTGTCATCATACTGCCAAGGGATTTTTTTCCAAATAAAATCTCTGTCTTCCTTACCTTTCCTGTGTTCCCTATTGCAATTAATGGCATCTCCAGCCTCCACTTCTCAGAGGAGACAGCTCAGAGTAGTCTGACACTGTGGGCCTCTTCGTCATGCTTCTGTTATGTTCCTACCCCCATGCTGCTTTCTCTCCTGTACTGTCTGTTGAATTTGGTTCTCTCCTTTGGACTACCATTATCCTGCCCATAGGTTCAGGAATCCATTACAGATTTAATCCCCATCACAAACACGTCAAATAGGAAATATTTCCAGTTTTAAGATGAAGAAACAGACTAAAAACCACAAAAGTAGACAAAAGTACAAAAAAGGTTTATCAACCTGACTTGTAAACCTTTCAGGAAATGGCACAAGTAGCTTTATCTTCTTTGCTTTTTTAATTACACTCGTCTACATATTAAAAGTTATCAACACACTGAACTAATTTTGAAATTCAAATTCTTAAACCTGAAATGAAAAATGAACAACAAAGTCTCAAGCATTATTGTTAGATGAAGGATTAAAAAAAAAAAGGAAACTAAAAAATTCACTAGCAACTACAATAAAGATTTATCTTCAATCTGATTAGAAAAATTTAATGTTTCTTTACTATATAAACTGTTCAAAAACCTATTTATAATAGATGTGCATATTAATATTTAAAACATGTTACTGAGAGCTTTCTATTGTGCAGAACACCAGGCACTGTGAAAAAAGACAAATAACCAAATAAAAAATTACAGTACATATCTACCAATAATTATTTTAAATGTAAACAGACTAAATGCACCAATGAACAGATAGAGGATGAATGAACGGATTAAAAAAAAAAAGACCCACCAATAAACTGCATAGGAGAGACTCATCTCAGACCTAAAGACACATACAGATGGAGTGGAGGGATAGAAACAGATAATCAATACGAACAGAAACAAAAAGCAAGCTGGGGTAGCAAAACTTATATCGGATAAAATAGACTTTAAAATACAGATTGGAGACTTAAGGGTTTGCTACATACAGTATCACGGCAATAACAAACAGTGACAGTTTTATTTCTTCCTTTTCAATTTGGACGCCTTTCTTTCCTTTCTCTTGTCTGTCATGGCTAGGACTTCTAGCACCATGTTGAATAAAAGTGGTGAGAGCGGGCATCTTGTTCCTGATCTTAGAGGGAAATGCTTCAAATTTTCACCATTGATGATGCTGTGAGTTGTGGATTTGTCATATATGGCCTTGATTATGTTGAAGTATGTTTCCCTCTTTACCCACCTCATTGAGAGTTTTTATCAAAAGTGGATCCTGAAATTTGTCAAATGCTTCTTGCGCATCTCTTGAGATGATCATATGATTTTTATTCTTCATTTTATTTATGTGGTATATCCTGTTGAATGATTTGTGGATACTGAACCACCCTTTCATCCCTTGAATAAATCCCACTTGACCATGATGTAGAATCCTTTCACTGTACTGTTGAATTCAGTTCCTTAATGCTTTGAATTGAGGATTTTTTCATCAGGGATATTGGCCTATATATATATATATTTTTTTTTTATAGTGTCTTTGTTTTAGGCATCAGAGTGATGTTGGTCTTGTAGAATGACTGAGGAAGAGTTCCCTTCTCTTCAATTTTTTATAATAGTTTGAGGAGGACAGGAATTAACTCTCATTAATTAATTAATTAATTTCTTTGAGACAGAGAGAGAGCACAAGCACAAAGCTCAGAGATGGAGAAGCACACTCTCTGCTGGGCAGGGAGCCTGATGCGGGGCTTGATCCCAGAAGCCTGAGATCATGACCTGAGCGAAGGCAGATGCTTAACCAACTGAGCCACCCAGTCACCCCTTAACTCTTCTTTAAATGTTTAGAACTCACATGTGAAGCCATCTGGTCCTGGACTTTTGTTTGTTGGGATTTTTTGATTACTGATTCAATTTCATTATGAGCAATTAGTCTGTTCAGATATTCTATTTCTTCCTGACTCAGTCTTGGATGATTGTATGTTTCCAGGAATTTACCCACTTCCTACAGGTTGACCAATTTGTTGGCAAAGAATTGTTCACAGTAGTCTTATGATCTTTGTATTTTATCCATTTTATTTATCTTTTAAAAGAACAACCTCTCAGTTTAATTAACCTTTTTTTTTTTTTAGATTTTATTTATTTATTTGACAGAGATAGAGATAGCCAGCGAGAGAGGGAACACAAGCAGGGGAGTGGGAGAGGAAGAAGCAGGCTCATAGCGGAAGAGCCTGACGTGGGGCTCGATCCCATAACGCCGGGATCACGCCCTGAGCCGAAGGCAGACGCTCAACCGCTGTGCCACCCAGGCGCCCCCATTATCCTATTCTACCGTGTCTCTGTTTTGTTTATTTCCCATTCTGATGCTTATTATTTCCTTCCTTCTATTAACTCTAGGCTTTGTTCTTTTTCTAGGTACTTTCGATGTAAGGTTATTTTTTCTTAGATTTTCCTTGTTTCTTGAGGTAGGCCTGTACTGCTTAAACTTCCTCCTTAAAACTGCTTTCCTTGCATCCTACAGATTTTGGAGCATTGTGTTACCATCTTCATTTGTCTGAAGGTATTTTTTGATTTCCTCTTTGATTTTTTGCTTGACCCACTGGTTATTTAATAGCATGTTGTCTAGTCTCCATATATTTGTGTTTTTTTTTCGGTTTTGTTCTTATAGTTATTTGTAGTTTCACAGCACTGCAGTTGAAAAAGATGCTTGATATGATTTCATTCTCTTAAATTAATTGGGACTTGTTTGTGGTCTAACATACAATCTGTCCTGGAGAATGTTCCATGTGCACTTTAGAAGAATGTGAACTCTGCTGTTTTGGATAGAATGTTCTGATTTATCTATTAAGTCCATCTGCTCTAATGTGTCATTCTAGGCCAATGTTTCCTTATTAATTTTCTGTGTGGATGATCTATCTACTGATGTAAGTGAGGTATTAAAGTCCCCTACTATTATCATATTGTTGTCAATTTTTCTGTTTGTATGAGTTAATATTTGTTTTATATATATAGGTACTATGTTGAGTGCATACATATTTACAAGTGTTCCACCCTCTTGTTGGGTTAACCCCTTTACCATTATGTCATACCTTTTTTCTCTTCTTACAGCTGTTGTTTTAAAATCTGATATAAATACTGATACCTAATGAAGTCAGTAAAGTTGCAGGATACAAAATCAATATAGGCATACCTCGGGGATATCGTGGGTTTGGCTCTAGACTACTGAAATAAAATGAATATCACAATAAACGGAGTCAAATAAATATTTTAGTTTTCCACCACATACAAAAGTTATGTTTATACTATACTGTGATCTACTAAATGTGCAACAGAACTATGTCTAAAAAACAATGTACATAGCTTAATTTAGAGAAGTCATTGCTAAAAAATGCTAACCATTATCTAAGCTTTCAGCAAGTCATATTCACTGAACACAGATCACCATAACAAATATAATAATGAAAAAGTCTGAAATCTTGTAAGAATTATCAACATGTGGCATAGAGACATGAAGTGAAAAAATGCTACTAGAAAGTGGTGCCAATAGGCTTGCTCAACACAGGTTTACCACAAACCTTCAATTTATAAAAAATGCAGTATCTGTGAAATGCAATAAAGAGAAGCACAATAAAACAAGGTATGCCTATAAAAAAAATCTGCTGCATTTCTACATGCTAACAACCATCAGAAAGAAAAATTAAGAAAACAATCCCACTTGCAACTGCACCAAAAAGAATAAAATAAGAATAAATTTAACCAAGGAAGTGAAAGACCTTCTCTGAAAACAATGACGCTGATGAAAAAAATGGAAGATGGCACAAATAAAAGGAAAGTTATAGCATGATCGTAGATTGGAAGAATACTGTTAAAACATCTACACTACACGGAACAATCCAAGATTCACTGTAATCCTTATCCAAATATGGATAGCATGTTTCACAGAACTAGAACGAATCATCCTAAAATTTGTATGGAACCACAGAAGACCCCAAATAGCTAAAGCAATCTTGAGTAAAAACAAAAAGCAGGAGGTATCACACTCCCAGATTTCAAACAATACTACAAAGCTACAGTAATCAAAATAGTATGGTCTTGTCACAGAAATAGATATGTGGTCAATGGAAAAAGAGCAGAGCCCAGAAATAAACCCATGCTTGTATGGTCAATTAACCTACAACAAAGGAGGTAAGAATGTACAATGGGCAAGAGACAGCGTCTTCCATAAATGATGCTGGGAAAACTGGACCTACACCCTACACCCTAATAAAACCAAACCTCAAAATGCATTCAAGCTCTAAATGTAAGACCTAAAACCTTAAGACTCTTAGAATAAAACATGTGAGCAGTAAGCTCTTTAACACTGGTCTTAGCGATATTTTTTTGGATCTGCCTATAGGCAAGAAAAACAAAGCAAAAATAAAGAAATGGGACTACAGCAAACTAAAAAGCTTTTGCTCAGCAAGGGAAATCACTAACAAAACAAAATGGCAACCTACAAATGGGAGAAGATACTCACAAATGATATGTCTGATAAGGGTTTAATATCTAAAACATATAAAGAACTCCTAAAACTCATTACCCACCCCCCCAAAAAAATCCGATTAAAGAACAGGCTGAAGACCTGAATAGACTGAATAGACATTTTTTCCCCCCCAAAGAAGACATATAAATGGCCAACAGGTACATAAAAAGATGCTCAAAATCATTAACCATTAGGGAAATGACAATCAAACCACCATGAGATATCACCCCATACCTGTGAGACTAGCTATGATTAAAATAACAAAAAATAAGGAGTGTTGATAAGGATGTGGAGAAAAGGGAACCCTCGTGCACTCTTCGTGAAAATATAAACTGGTGCAGCCACTGTGAAAAAAAGTATGGATGTTCCTCAAAAATTAAAAACAGAACTACCATATAATTCAGCAATTCCACATCTAGGTATTTACGCTCAGAAGGTGAAAACACTAATTTGAAAGGTCACATGCACCCTATGTTCAACACAGCATTAGTTACAATAACCAAGACCAAACATGCTAGGTGTCCACTGACAGATAAACGGATAAAGGAGATGTGGGCACACACACACACACACACACACACATATTACTCAGCCATAAAAAAGGATGAGATATTGCCATTTGTAACAACATGGATGGACCTAGAGGGTATTAAGCTAAGTGATATAGGTCACACAGAGAAAGAAAATACCATATGACTTCACTTATATAGGGAATTTTAAAGACCAAGTAAATGAGCAAACTAAGCAGAAACAGTATCATAAATACAGAGAATAAGCTGCTCATTGTCAGAGGGAACGAGGGTAGTCGAGGTACTAAGAGGCATAAATTTCCAGTTATACAATAAAGACGTCACAGGGAACGGAAGTATAACATAGGAAATACAGCCAATAAACTTGTCCTAATTTTGTATGATGAGAGATGGTAACTACATTTACCATGGTGATCATGTCATAATGTGTACAAATTTTGAATCTCTCTGTTGTATACCTGAAACTAATAAAATGTTGTACGCCGACTATACTTCAATTAAAAAAATAAAAGAAACCAAGAAGAGTTGAGTTTAATTTTCAAAATAATCCTCCTAATAACATAACGGAAGATACAATGCAACAGACTGTTAAAAACTCATTAGCTAAGTACTTAAATACTTGAAGATGAAGTAAGCAGGGCAACTTCTGTTTAGTGCAGCACTTCTCAATGGTGGGAACAATAAAAAGACACAAATTACCGTGGAACATTTTTCAAATTGCACATACCTCCCATCCATTATGATCTATGTCCCCAGGCATGACTCTTCAGGCATTTACCCCCTGCCTCCCCCACCAAAACCACTGTTTTAGAGGTTCATGAGGCCATGACAATGATTCACTCTAGATTTCTAAGAGTATACATGAAGTGGCAGTGACTGCTGCCTAATCAGATACATGTAGAGGATCATAAAAACAGGAATCCATGAAGTTCACCCAGGAAATATAATGCTGCCTGTCGTATGCAGACAGAAATAGGGATGAAAGAGAAAGCTGCTCAGTATGAGAGAGGCCAAGTGACAAAAAAGTTTTTAATACCCATGAGGAATTAGACCGGGTGTGGGAGACAATAGGAAGCTAATTTAGGTTCTTGAGCAGAATGATACAATAAAACAAAGTAGTTTTACTACTAGGAAATTTTGCTAGTGTCAGGTTTTTGCTGGCAGCCAGTTAGAGAATTACTAAATGTCTACAAATAGTACTGTCTCACTTCAGTTCCAAGCTGACTTTCATGTTTAAAATTACATCTTCATATTCTAAAAACTAAACTGTGCACATCTTTCTACCATAAATTATTTTCATCAAGATATGAAAATAATTACTGATATGAAAATGATTACAATTTCAGTGGGCAAACACTGAAAACAACTTGCGTAATTCAATATTTCTAAGTTTGCAATTTACCTCACAGGAGATTTCAAATAATTTAGCCAAATGAAGCTCTAAAACCATCATGTCATTATATAGCCCTACCTCTCACAGTAGAAATACCTTCCAGGAAATAAGACAAAATTGCTTGCTTAACCCAAATGATTAAACTGGATGACATTTTTTCAGGACCAATTTTAAAAAAAAATCTACACTGTTCCTGGCACATAAAATTATTCACTTCTAACATGTCTAAAGAGGTAGGCAGAGATAAGTTCCAGCATTTACCTCAACCTGAAGATTCTGAGAGCCCTTTTGCATTCTAGTAAGTCAGAGGAGACAGACTTCTTCATTCTAAAGACTCTCTTCTAAAAAAATGGCTGGCCTTGGGGAGAATGGTATACAGTATCTGACATAAAATTTAAACATTTGTTTAAAACAACATATTGTGACCAATTTATAAGGAGTAAATGAAATGCTTAAAACCGCTTAATTTTTATGTTTTTTCAGGATAAAATGTTAAGAACAAAATAATTAGTGAAGGTGACAGGCATAGAGATACTACGTTTATTACTGACTACATCAAATAAAAAAAGAACAAAATTACAGTCGGTCTGAATACGCTATATTTGCATTTTTACTCCTAAAATATTTCATCGACATATATTTGCTAGTTTTCCCTATCCAACCACAACCAGAAACAAAACCTCAAACTTAATGGACAATTACCTAAGCCTATAGCACATTTTTCCCCCTCACAGTGAATCAACTTGGGAATTCATCAAAATGCCTTAGGGAAATTACACTAGGTGACTGAGCCAGTTTTTTCCTATAATTTTGGAATTATGACTAAGATACAGAGATGTGCTAACAGGAATATAGGAATGTGCTGAGAGTGGTCTTTAACTAAAAAAAATAAAGGAAAATCTTCCAAAGTCCCAAGGAAGTCAAACTGTTTGTTATTCCTTCAAGTATTTTCTCTATAATCTTCAAGTTTCTGTAATCTTTTCTAAGGGCATATGGTAATAAAATCCATACTCATTTCTTGATAATACCTCCATGTGTTAATGGTTTAAAAAGACTATTTCAATTAATATTAGAATCACATTACATTCAAATGTGTTTAAAATATAATACCAAATTTGGCAAGAAATGAAAATTTTTTGAAACCTAATCACCGCTACTAATTCATGGTTCCAAGGCAATTATTTTGGTATTTAGTTTCCAGATAGTATTTCTAAATGCTAAAATCACACACAAAATCTTCTATAGATAATAAAGCACTCTACCCTTTTAGAAAGGCCCAACTACCCTAATTATGTCAAATTTTGAATAGATTGTATTTTTTTCCCCAAGAAGCAATGATGATATATTATTTCATCGTTTTCGCTTTTCTATTAATAGTGATCATTAGGGGCGCCTGGGTGGCACAGCGGTTGAGCGTCTGCCTTCAGCTCAGGGCGTGATCCCAGTGTTATGGGATCGAGCCCCACATCAGGCTCCTCCGCTATGAGCCTGCTTCTTCCTCTCCCACTCCCCCTGCTTGTGTCCCCCTCTCTCGCTGGCTGTCTCTATCTCTGTCGAATAAATAAATAAAATCTTTGAAAAAAAATAGTGATCATTAAAATTTTAATGCAAAAACACATTTCTTTATAATACCTAGTTATTCTTGATATAATTATATATTTAATACTTAAAGAGATTAAGGTTAGTAAAGAACATGGACCACAGATTCTGACAGATTTGCACTGAATTCTGGTTTTATCTATCAAGGGTGTGTGACTTTAAGCAATTATCCCTTAAGCCCCCAGTTTTCCAAGTCAGTAACAGGGAGCCAAAGAGGAACCTTGGAGAGCTCCTAAGCAGATTAGGAGGAGTATGCGTAGGCTGCAGCAAAGTGCCCAGCACAGAGGAGGCGCTCAACAACCACCAACTAAGATTATTACTAAGTTGTTTATGAGCAGCAGCGTTCTAACATACGAAGTTGAATTTCCTTGTGCTAGAAATAATAATGTAAGTCTGGGATGTGGAGTTGCTGCATTGTATCCTGCTATCTAACTGGAATACAATTAAAGAAAAACAAGGAAATACTCAATTTGGTAAATAATAATATTTCTTTTTTTTTTTTTAAATAACTGGTCACCCTTCCCAGGAAACCTTTCTTGATTACTAGCTAAAAGCAATTTTTGCTCTTTAAAATCTTCAAAGCACCTATCGTAACCCTGTTTTTAAAACTGTGTGTACCAGCTTCTTTCTCTGATTGTGTTAGATTTTTGCAGAGCAGGAACAACAAATCATCTGGCATACAACCTTCCACAGAGACAGGTTTAATAAACATGCATGAAAAAACTAAGTCAGTAATTGCTTCCTATCTAGTTATCTTGCCTCCAATCTCTTTTCCCTCTAAATCAATCTTTCATAGTCCTTCAGATTTATCTTGACAGAAAACAAATATAATTACTCAAAAACCTTTGATCATCCACATTTCCTCAAAGGCTTTCAACTTGATTTCATTTACCATTGTGGTCATTATCATCAACCGTTTGTGATTCCATTCATACCACATTCCATCCAGGATATGAATTCACCGAGGAAATACCTGCTGAATGTCTGCTTTTTGCCAATTAGTGCACTAGCACTGGGTAATAGCCTATTCTCAAAAAGGTGACATATAAAGAAATAATCACAGTTCAATGTGCTAAATACTATACAAGAAAAAGAGAACTGAGCACTCCTACCCAATCACACCACGTACTTTCAGACCTGTATGCTTTGTTCTTGGTGTGCTCTCTTTATGGAGGCTGCCTTTTCCAAAGCAGAATCATATCTATTCTTAGAGCTGCAACTCGGTATCCCCCGTTCACTAAGGTCTTCCCTAAGTCCTGTAAGTAATTAAATTAACTGATCCCTTTCTGGGTTTCTACCACTCTGTGGTTATAATACTGGTACAGTACGTATCCTAATCAGATTCATAGGCTTGTTGCTTGTTTCCCACAGAAGAGTATGTTCCCTGACAAAAGAAATCTATTCATCTATATACATAGCAGTAGGTTCTAAATTAAAATGTATCTAACTAACCTGAGCATATAATAGAGAATTTATAATAGGTGTTCTGGAAATTCCTAATATTTTTTTTTCATTTGTACTTTTTATTCTTGTTTTCTGGTTGAAAAGTTTATGATTTTAAGAAGATAAATCATCACTGACGAACTGGAATGCTATCTTCAATTGTGATGAACAGAAGAATAATTTTTATTTGTTAACTAAACCAAAATCCACAATTTCTATTTTAATATACTGAGTCTTAAGAGAAATCGGTAAGATCTGTTATCACGAAATAACAATTCTTTGAGTAGCCTAAACACTAATACTAGTTATTCCAACATACAGGAAAGAAAAGAAAGCATACATGGTTTCCATTACAATAAGAATCTAACAATGTAGGATATGTATTCAAGTTAATGAGTGTGAATGTTTCAATGTAATTTGTCTCCATTTAACCAAAATTCAGGTGACATCCAGTTAAATAAAAAAGAAAATCCTATTTTGCAAGACCAGTTATTTATTGTTGTTATTGCTGCTTTTCCCTAGGGCCTGTTCTCTCCCATTGTGGATTTCCAACAAAGTATGTTGTAATATTTGCCTCTTTTCTCAGACACCACATTATTTTGCACTGGAATTATGATAGTGGTATTGGTTGTCCAAATTTTTAAAATTAATAGTTGAAAAGGGCTTTGGGTACTTTCAGTTAGCAGGAATGTTCTGCCAAGGTTTAAGTTCAAATTTCCAGAATTACAAAACTTAAAAAATTAAATAAAAACAATACAAAAAGAAATAAAAAATATTTTTTAAAAGGCCATGTGATACTCCTTTTTTACTTCCTAACCCTCAATCCTGTTTACACACTCACTTCTCTTTCAACTAGGGTGATCTTGACTGAAGCAATTCCAAAGTCAGTTTTTTATTTTAAAATTAGGTGTGTGTAATGACTCAGTAAATGCTAATCACATTTTCGTCACTTGTGCCAACAAGGACCTCTAACTTATCCTTTGTTTTCACATAGAAGCAATCAGGTTCAAAGCGAGGATGGGGACCACTTTTATCTGCCACAAATGCTCTTACTTAAAAGATAAAAGTATTTTAAGGCTACCAGAGACTTGATATAGTATCTTCATATCAACACAGCTTAATAATGTAATACTGTTAAGGGCTTCAGGAATATGACTTATTCAGAATGCTGGCTTAAAGCCGCAGAAACCACATGCCAGGAAGCAAACCCAAATTCCAATGTGATGATCTGTTTCTAAATGTTGTTTCATGAGTGTGAGGAGAGCAGTATATACTGATCTTTTAAATTACCGCTAGGACTTCCTGTTTATCATTTCAAATGTCACAAGCTGAGTACAGAAGGCTATTAAATCAGGGCATCCTACTGTGCTTTAGAAGCAATAAGAGTTCTGCCTGTAAAAAACACTAAATTAGAAGGCAAATGGTCTAAGAGCAATGGCTAAGGTGAGTGTGAAATGAAGAGTCTATTCATCTTCCATTGCTGACAATTAACGTTAAAAACAATGACTGGTTTTAGACTCTTTGCAGTCAGTAATGGGTCAGCATTCTACTTATCTACGGAGATACGGAGCAAACTTGACATTGTAAATAAGGCCAATAAAAGTAAAAAAAAAAAATTGCTTAAAATTCACTCCGTCAGGTAGCTAAGGAAGAAGGGAATACAAAGAGATTCCTAGATTTCTGGCTTAGGAAACTGGATGAATAGTGTGAAAACCAACATCAGGAAGAGAAAAAAAGAACATCTGAAAAAGAGAGTTGTGGTGAGTTATAAAATGTTACGGCCAATATTCAGGCACTGATATCTTTCAGAATATCTGCTCATTCACTGTCACTTCTCTATTGTACATCACACCCAGCACCCCAGGTGGCAGACCAGTGATGGACAGCTAACCCAGGACTGGCTGAAGACTTCAGCCAGCATAGGTTCTTCCTTTGAACAGAAGGTGTGAGGATTCTGGAGTCGAGGCTGCCACTGTAAGGTGGCCTGGACACACCTAGGGAGTGAATGCTGTCTGGAGAGTTGGTGAGAAAGAGAGGGAGAAGAGGGGTTGGGGTGGAAACTGAGGAAAAGCAGAGATGAGCACATAATGAAGGGAAAAGGGGCAAGAAGGAAACACATACATGAACCAGCTAAGTTTCTGAGAGCTCTCTAGATCCCGACTATAGACCCCAGCAAGGTTAAACTGAGTTACAGCCCTTAGACGTAAACCCCACAGTCCTAACAAAAGGCCTCTGTAGCTTAGCTCAGTGAGTTGTGTAAAATGTTCAGTTTCAGGTGCATGTGCAAACACCGAAGCGGAGCTAAATATAAGAGTGTACGTCTTACAGGAAAGATTTGCCTCAGAGAAAGATTATAGTGTCCAGAATAGTGATGGTATTTAAACTTGCAAGCGGCCAGGCCAGAGAGTTTAGTGTGAGAAAGAAAGAAAATGAAGGGGAACACTAGTGTATGGGTCAGAGTAAATCCTATTTAAGGATACTGATCAACAGGCAGGGAGGAGCTAAATTCACGGGTGCTAGGGGAACTGGAGGTGAGGAGGTCAAGATCACAGTGGTTATACTATTAGGAATAAAGAAGCTATTCTACTAAGGAAAAGAAGACAGTGAGAGGCAGTTAGAGGAGGATGATAGGTGTTCAGGCACAAACTAAACAAGCATATTAGCTGAGGAACAATCACAATAAGGAAGAGTCTGAAGCCATCAGTGAAATAAGGCATAAGTAATAAAAGGAGCAAAAGAAAGGGACATGGCAAATTAAGAGGGATTGGCCCTGAATAGAAGGGGAAAAGAAAAATCAACCTCCACCCCTGCCCCCAAGACCAGTAAGAACAAGCCTAGGGTTAGTTTCTGAAGAAACAAAGACTTAAAGTAAACCTTAGAAAGTTTCACCATATGCTACTTTTTAAGTACCAAAATACAAGGAAGATCATATCGAAAACAATTATTACCATCATAAAATATTAGATGCTAAAAGGGTAAATGTCTAGAAAGGCCTTACTCTACCAAAAATACAAAATAAATAAGTAACTGCATTTTGGTAAAGTAAGTATTTCAGGAGTGTAAGTAGTAGTATGATAATATATAAAAATACGTCAGCTATGGCTTTGTAATTAAAAAATAAACACATTAGATGCTTTGCCAAATGTCTGTGTCAAAAGGGCACATGACCTTTTATGCTCACCAACAGTGAATAAGACTGCCTGTCCGTGTAGTAATGTCCTCTCCAACAAGAGATATTTTTCAGATTCACCTTAGTCCAAGAGCCATTGATTTTTACATTGCTCAGTCTATCCCTTTAATAAAGGGTCCACCAGAATAGATATTACCAGTAACTGCAGTAAGAGAAAAGCGAACAGGGAGAGAAAAGAGAAGAGAAAATGTGATGGGACAAGCAGAAATAAAGGAGAAAAATTCAATAATCACGTAGGTCGCACCACTCTCCTGGTGCCTAGATGCCGCCACTCTTCTGGAGAAGTACATTGCTTGTCTCCCTCTTAGTAAAAATACCATCCTGAGTTTTTACTGGGGATCTTTAAAGTTAACCTAAAGGTTTCAAGAAATTATTTATTACTTGATTTCTTGAATGCACTAGAGAAAAATAATCTAAATAAAGAGTACAGATTTATGAAAGGGACTTATAAGTCATAGTACGGATTGTTGCAAAACCTGTAGCTATGAAAGATCACAACACACATATGTTCAAGGAATTTGGGAAGTAAATGAGAAAGAGAAATATTACACCTCTTCTGTACTTGGACCACTGTCTGCAGCTTCCAGGTTTCGGAGATGAAGAAAGAAAACCGGACTTTGAAACAAATTCAGCCT
Source organism: Ailuropoda melanoleuca (assembly GCF_002007445.2). NCBI lineage: Eukaryota > Metazoa > Chordata > Mammalia > Carnivora > Ursidae > Ailuropoda > Ailuropoda melanoleuca. The sequence continues at coordinate 12,781,276 of NC_048220.1, read as the reverse complement.
TAAGCATTTGTCAGACATCTTCTTACAGATAAGAAACAGGATGGGGATGGGGAGGAGGGAAGGCATGCTCAGGATCACATGAGTAAGAACAAAAACCATTTTGGTTCTATCAGCACAGCTCTGCAAAGTAGGCTAGGCCATGGAGGAAATACAACTTCAGAAACCCATCAATAATTATGATCAAATAAAGGGGTTTGCACATTGAAAATAATACTGCTAACTTCGAAAACACTACTGCCATCAAAACCACCTAGTTCATCGCTCCCTTCCTGAAACATTCTCTTGGTTTCCTAGATGCTAAACTTTCTTGGCTCTTTCTCCTCCCCTGGCTATACTTTTTCTGTCTCTTTGACTTACTCTTCCTCATCTCTCTAAGATCTAAATTTACAGCGTCCTGGAGTGGTCAGGCCTCTTTCCTTGCTACTTACAGTTACTTCTAACTTGGAACACTTTCTTTTCTGGGTAGGAGGCTAAGATACTAACAGATCATACAGTTAATCCCCTTGTCCCTCACTTCCCCCAGCAACAACCATAAAACCTGGACACACTAGAAAAAGCCCTGCCTGAAGGTAATGGAGAGTAAATAGAAGCAGAAAGATTCTGATAGGAAGTCTAAGCTGACTAATCCGTACGTAAAGATGGGAAACTATACAAGTAAGTATCTCTTCAGAGCGGAGCCTAAGGGTAACTGCAGTCCACATGGTCAAGAGCAGTGGCAGAAGTCAGCGTGGAGAGTACAGCCACTAGACACTAGTACTGAGAGAGCAGGGGAAACCCAGAAGGGAAAGAACCACCTAAGAGACTCTATCCTCAATGATTCATACATGTATATATCTGTAAAAACTCCCCTTAATGAGTTATGACCTTATCAGAGAAACGAAAAAATCCCTGCAGAGAAACAGTAACAATAAAAAACTGTTAACTGATTCAGCCGCAGAACGTCTATCACTGGATGAAAGACTACAGGATATTCACAAAGTCTCAAAGTTATTACCTCACAAATTACTTAATAATTGCAAACAGAAAAAGGTGCCTTTAAAACTGAGAAATCTGGCAGACATCCAAACCAAATGATTAGAACTCAGCATCACTAGTAAAGGGGTAACCATGGATATGACACAATGTATTATTCTTATTATATTGTACAATTACCATTTTTCCATAGGTTTGAAATATTTTCCAAACAGTTGGAGGGAAACATAAACAAACAAAAAAGCCAAAAGACTATTACAAATCAGGGAAGAATGAACGCAGTTGTCCTAGGATCCATTCACTTTCTTTATCAGGAAGAAACTCCAGGAAGAGTAGGTGAAGGAGTTTAACATACTTGTTAATAATATGCTGTTAACTGGTCCTCCTGGTAAACAGACTAATGATTTTTGTTAGGAGCAAAGTCCTTACCTAAAAAATGCTCTTAGGAGGCTGTCCCTTGTAAGGGGGCTTACAGTCAACAACCCTAAAAATCTAGGGACTTATGAGGCATGGCCCACCGAAGAAAATCACTTAAGCTAGCCAATCCTGGGAAATAGAATGGAGAAGTCTCAAAATCTAAATGCTCTTTACTACAAGGTAATAACTACACTTCCTCATTTAGAGACTTCATTTACTCTGGGCCAGAAAGTATAGGAAGGATGTAGAAAGGAAGCACATGTGGAATCAACCAGAATCCCAGATCTCTCTCCTTGCTTCATGAGCCTCTGACTGCATAGCCTTGAAACTATTAGTAAAGCTGGACTGTAGGCAGGATCTCTGTATATGTGTCTGATTTGATTCTTTGTATTGGCTTACAGGCAAAAGATGAAACTGTCAGAAATAATTATGATCCTTAGAGCGTAACTTAATTAATACTATTACTTTAGTAGGATAAGTGAACTAAATGTTAATTTGATACAACTAATTAACACATTATCCTTCCAGGAAAAATAAGGCATATTTTGCCCTATGACATTCATTGGAGAAAACAACCAAAGTATATGAAATTACAGAGAAATTTCTCAACAAATTTTTAAAAAGCAAATACAATCAGAAATGTCACAAAAGGTTAATTAATATATGAAACTATATGATAAACCTATAATCCAGTGGGTGTTTGCAGTCCAGAACTCTTCTAAACATGTCCTATGAAATAAGAATCTGTGTAATTTACAGAGCTGGGGTGAAATCCAAATGACAGGATATAAATATTATCATAATCTACACCATTTTTCCTATTTGTGCTCCACTACTGCCAAGCACTTAGAAACTGGCTATGAAGGGGAATGAGAGCAGGCAATCCTAACAGCTGATGCAAGCCCAAAGGTTGGTTTGAGTAGGAGACCTCAGCACATCAAAAGAAGGGAAGAAGGAAACAAAATTAGAAAGTTTTAAAATAGAGAAGTAAAGGTAGCAGGCAGAGCAAGGTCCCACAGAACCCACACGTTCTCAGTGTACAGGAATATCTAACATACCGAAAAGTAACAGCCTCAACGAGGAACAAGTAAGAAAAACTAAGCAGAGGAAACTGAAAATACTTAGTTGTGAGGAATTAAAGAACCTGAAAACATGTCACACATCTTTTTTTTTTTTTTTTTAAAGATTTTATTTATTTATTTGACAGAGATAGAGACAGCCAGCGAGAGAGGGAACACAAGCAGGGGGAGTGGGAGAGGAAGAAGCAGGCTCATAACAGAGGAGCCTGATGTGGCTCGATCCCATAACGCCGGGATCACACCCTGAGCCGAAGGCAGACGCTTAACCGCTGTGCCACCCAGGCGCCCCATGTCACACATCTTTAAGCCTTTGTCCCCTAGAGGCCAAATATCAAGTTTATTATCAGATTCTCTCATCCAATCTCGAGGAGAGTAGAATCTAGATATATTTCAGGAAGTTCTTGTCTCACTGAAGCAGCACAATTAAATAATAGCTATTTGACCTTAGGCAAGCTGCTTGACTTCTCTAAGCTTCCATTTCATATTCTGTAAGATTGGGACCAGAATGATACCAACTTCATAAGACAGTGGATATAAAACACACAATATAGTACCTGGCACGTAGTAAATGCTCAGTAAAAGCCAGTCATTAACCTTTACTATTTACGAAGGAATTTCTTGAACATTTTGATTGACTTCAGTGTATGTCTTAATTTTACCATCTCCTTTTCTAGCTAACTAACAGGAATCTGTAAAAGCTGATAAGCTACTTTAATTTCCAAAGAAAAAAGAACTGTTTCGGAAGACAGTACTTATACTAACATTGAAGCTGAAAGCAGGAATACTATTAGAAAAGGCAGCAAAGACTTGGTATTCATACATTATAGTCTATAAAATTAGAACCTATGATTTTATAGTATCATAAAGATCAGTGAATTTTTTTTTTCTTGGCCAGAAAACACAAACTCCTATTTCTAAAAATATCTCAGGTTTTCTTCTTGAGGAAGTCAGCTTGCAACAAAATACCCTATTATCACAGAAAGCAAGTATAGGACAATATGTCATGAACAAGTCTATAAAAATGTAGTGGTATATAAGCCACAGGAAAAAATCATCTGGGAAAACAAATAAGTAGAGATTTTTTTCCAAACTTAATTGAGACTGTAAGTTTTCTGTTTTCTGACTATTTCTTTGATACTCCCATGTAGATAATGAACACTTCCTTAAGAAATGACAAATGACTGTTCAATTTTAAAAAATCCTCTACGCATTTGCTTCTTTTAGAAAAGTAGCCTAATTTTGTAGAAGAATCATGAATGAGAAATAAAATTTCAAATGTAAGAAAAATGTACAGTCTTTCTAGTACACTTTTTATTCTGGATTTTACATTTAAATGTAATCCAGTTTTTAAACAGCATTATGAAAGAAGTTGATGTCAGAGTATCCAATCTAGACCACTACTACCAAGAATTCGAAGAATACATACACTATTAATTTTACAAATGCAAGGAAAATAAAGGCTATGAATTTTCTATGAGGCAATGATCCCACAGTGGTCTTAAATAACCATAGTAAACTAGGAAAACAAACAAATAAGGTCACAACACTGCAATCTTGTAAACCTATAAACTTTAATTATCATTCAGCCTGATTTCCTGCTGCTGATGAGACTTAAGAATAACAGAAAACAACTTTCACGTGTAGATCAACCAGGACTTTTCTTTCTAATTAAATTAAATTTACTATCAAGAGCTACAGAAAGGAAGATTAACAAATATATTTTAATCTCAAACTCTTCATACACTGTATATAGGCTTATAGTATGTAATATATCCTTTCCAGGGTAAAATAAAATCAGCAGTTACACAGTAGTTCAAAGCATCTGAATAATTTAGGACTGCAAAAATGACTATTCAGAAGAAATTATAGGGAAAAATTTAGGTAAGGAATGTAATTTAGTAAGGACCTTGGTTAAGAGAAAGTGAAAGAGAAAAAGGGATAAATCGTAATTTCCTATCTTAGTGCTACACTCAAAACAAAAATCTCTATAAAGATTTTATTTCTCAGAGGAATTTCATGGGAAAAGGTATGAAAAAGCCTACATCATATATGATCTATACTGACACAAACAATAATAAGGACTCACATATAGAATATTTTGCCTGAATGACCAGATAAAAGGGGGACTGAAACTTTGAGAAAGATACAGCTAATGGATTCTGTGATTTTTGCAGACCTGTGAATATAAGACAAATAAAAATATCCCACAAAAAACATAACTCACACAAAGAATCATGTCCCACCTCTATATCTCGTCAGATTAACTATGATAACTTTGTCCTATAAAACACTTTATCATCCCTTCCAAAGGAAAAAATGGTGAGAAGCTTTGATGATCTAACTCAATTAAAATATTGTTAGAGAATTCTCTTGCTCTTTTATCTATCTCCAAACTTGGAAGTTATACCAAAATGTAATAGTTAAACATACATGCAAAATGACCCTGCAATTAAGGTAATTGCTGGTACCAAATGTTGTTTTTAAGTTCTGCAATGAAACAGTCTCCCAGACATTTAATAGTATGTCATTTGGTAAATGAAAGTTTCCACAAAGTAAGAGCAGTGAGAAGACCTAAAAATTATGCTAGTGAAGAGTCTGGCTGAAAGAAACAAAAATACGGATCATTTTGGTCCAGCACTAATTTTATTTCAAGTTACTACAGAGCTGAATAAAACGCTGACACCACCACACAAAAATTTATTGAGTTGGCAATAGGCAAAGCATGATGTCAGCCGCCAATATCACCATCCACATTACCAAATAGCATGAACGCTTTAATTCTCCAACTTAACGTAAACTTTATGGGTAAAGTTAGAGTAAAAATAAAAATCTCCGGCGTGAGGCATTATTAAACATAGATGAGTTTAGTTTGGCATAGTTTTGATGTAAATTATTCTAGGACTTTAACAAATTCAGTAAAGAACATGGAATAAATGCAAGCTTAAACCTATTACTATTTTCTAAATGTGCTACATTCTTCCCCAAACAGACCCATAAAATTAAGTCTTAGTCAACTGGCAATAATATTCAAATAACTAACACCACACACACACACACACACACACACACACACAGAGCAGGCTGAGAGGAGACACAGAAACACACATGGATATACACACCCACACAAGGCCTTACCTTCATAGCATGAATTTCTTCAAGCAATCGCTGTGCCCGTCTCTGGTTTTTTAACAGTGCATCTTCAGTACCCCTGTAAAAAATACATGAAAATATACAGCCAGGAAAAGCATGTATTTTAGACTCCAATCATAATGAAAAGGCTCTTCATTTCTTTTAGAAAAGCATAAATAAACAATATTTACATTGTGTACATAACAAATGTTGTCATCCTGCACTGCCCCGAACACCCCCGCTGCCCAACACAGACACCAATTCCATCAACAAACCCAAGTTTTTGGGACATGTGAGTGTTATCTAGCATTATATTAATGACTATTACTATTGAGAGACAGCTGGCCTTCTAATTCCTTAATGAGAAGGCCGAATAATACTTTTTAATCAACTGCTTAATGGCACCTTGCATTTAATGTAACATAACCTTCATAAGCTACAATTAAAGGTCAGACATAATTTTATTAAATAAAACTTTGTTCTTTGGAATTAAAGGAATACATAAAAAGAAATACCTGCTTACATCAGAGAGAAAGGTCATTTATGATAGAACAAGAAATTAATCAGGAACAAAATACATGTGAAGACTAAAAATGCTGAAAGCATAAAAACTGTTAACGGGCTTACTCTAATACTAGTGATAAGGAAACTACAAAATATTATTAAAAAATAGATGGAACATAATGTTTTGATAAAAATTTCCACAAGGTAATGAAGACTTCCAACTACTTAGCAATTCAAGGAATAAACTGATATAAAATCTTTTTAACTGATTCAAGGTATTATTAGATTTATTAAACTACATCAACATCTTGAAATAACTTCCAATAACATAAAACATAAATAACTCCGAAGGACTTTCTTTCTGAAAAGACAGAAGGAGAGCTCTGAAAAAACAGCAGAATTCATTGTGTACCTTAAGTCAATGTGGCCCAAACCATGCAAGGATATGCTGACACAGCACAGTGTAACCCACTCAGAGCCTCTCTCCATATAAAACCAAGTGTTGCATGAGTAAGATACTTAATTATTCCTACTGGTCCCACCCTCAAATTTTGTAAATACTGAATAAAAACAACTTTTGACATTTTATTAGTCATAGGACCATGACTACAAGTGACTAACTTTTTTGACTTCAGTCTGCCAACACTCCTGACAAGTTTTCGGATAACCAGCACTCGGATTCTCTTCACTTCTTTTCTCATCTTCACAACCTTTGAGGAATAAAACCAAAATTAGAAAGGTTCTCTCTTAATTCGAAAGAAACATAATTTATTTTGAGTCTTAATAGTACAGATTAAGTCTAGTCACGTTAACCAAATTTTCAACCATATTCACAGTTCGATGAAATCAAACTTCTCCCATAAACAGTGAAGGAGTAAATCTACACTCTAAAAATGTGTCTGAGGACTAAAGAGAACCAAGCTATGATTTTTTAAAAAGTCACAGCATTCTCGGTGATTAGTATTTTGATAGTGCACTAATATTTTGTGCTTGGAACATAATAAACGGTGAGTTCCCAAGATCAGAGAGCATCACATTCATCTTGTGATTTAAAACAGAGCTTTACCCATAACTGCAAGAATTTAATTTACTGAATCAGTGTTTCTATGACCAAAAACAAATGTATGAAAGTGATAATATTTTACTTATTTACACAGCAACCCTTGCATTTGTTTCTGGTAATAAATTTCAAGCGTAACTTTAGAAGAAATGTGAAAAACACAAGGGTGCATGCATACGCACATGGACAGATGCTTTAAATCATCCCATTAGACAACAGTGCTGAACTCTAAGAACAAAAAAATGGAAGACTGGCCAAGAAATGGGAATATTCTAATGATGAAGAACTACATGTTATAACAGTACTTAGCACAACAGGATGCTATCATTTTGAGTTTATATTTTGCTTGTCATTATTAGCAGTCATATATCTTATCCTTTCTCCTATAATATCCTTTGTCCGTTCTCTACTTTAAGAACTATATAAAATTCAGGTAAGATATAATCTTTAAAATTCAGGTAAGATATAATCTTTCCCTGAGAAGTCTTCCAATGACTTCTTCAGATGGAGATAACCCCTCCAACCTTCACGTTCCCACTATACTTTGTACATAGCATCTATCTCACCATACTGTCCCTAAATGCTCATGTGGCCATCTTTTTCTATAGTCTGGGCACTCCTAGAGGACAGGGACCTTGCGGTACCTAGATAATTTTTTTCCAAGTGTTGTGAGAGTGCCTGGCACATACAATCCTTCAAATTCTCCTTGCCAAAATAGCAACACCGACATCATCCTGTTTCTTCCAGTCTCTTGCATTTGGCTATAACACCGTTTCTTACCCTCAGTATATTTCATCCCCTTATTCAGTGAAGATACTGGCAATCAGCTTACACTTTATCTCTGTCCTAACTTTTCCCACCATTCTGGGTGATGTAGATGTCTATGTAATACAACCTATCCATTATTATATCCTCACTCGATGACTTCTTTCCTCATGACTTAAATCTATTCAGTCTCAGGACCCATGTCCAAGGTCACACTGTAGGCCCTGTTATCACTCATAAGGGCTCCATTTTCATAACCATTAATTCAAATACTCTACACTGAGATCACAATGCCTATTTCCTTGTTCAATTCCACCCACCACCATGGCCTTTGACTTCACTGGGACCAACAGCTCACTGACCCTTCTATTTTCTCTCAAATGATTAGTCCTATTCTTTTAAATTTTCCTCCTTTTATTCAGTTTATGTACATGATCAACATTTGTCAATACCTAAACTCTCTTATCCTTCCTGTTAGCATCCCTCTAGTTAATCCTGGACAAAAACATCATCCTGAGTTGTTTTTTTTCCCCCAAAGATTCATTTATTTATTTGAGAGAGAGAAAGAGCACGCACAAAGATGGGCAGAAGGAAAGGGAGAGAGAGGATCCTTAAGCAGACTCCATGCTGAGCACAGAACCAGACAAGGGGCTCGATCCCAGGATCCTGAGGTCATGACCTGAGCTGAAACCAAAAATCGGCCACCCAACCAAGTGAGCCATCCAGGCAACACTCATCCTGAGTTCTTTATCACAGAAATACTTGAGACATTCTATCTACATTAAATTCATTGTAACTAACATGAAATGGGCTCCTACACTCTTGGCAAACCTACTATATTTTTTTGGTCAATTCCTTCTACAATGACTATTTTAAACCTTTGCCTGGTTTCTAAAACATCTGACCTACCTCTTCCTCTCTTTTTTCCAATTTTATGGAGAAAATGAACATCAGAGGGGAACCATCACCTTCCAACACCACAAATGCAAATTTACTTCTATCACCTACTGTCCTCTATTAACAAATCCTACACAGTATCTGATACCTTCGAGTTGTATTTTGGATCTCATCTTTTCTGCCTTCTTAGAACCCTTACTAAAGACTACCCCTTTACTTCAGCATTGTCAATCTCTACATGGTTGTTTCTATTGATTCCTAATTGTGCTTGACTCATTTTCCCTAGAGATAAGCCAAAACATTCTCACTATGATCACTTGGAGTACCCTCTCTCTACAACTGTCTCAGAGCCAAGGTGGCTCGAACTCCCTAACTCCATTTTTGCATACCACATAATCCCAGTTGGATTTTCATTCCCATTAGTCCACTAAATGCTGTTACAAAAGACACCAATGATTTCTAAAAGTCCGTCAAATCGAAAAGGAATTTTTCAGGCTTCACTTTACTTGCAATCTCAGCAGCATTTGACACCACTGACCACCTTCTCCTTCTAGGAACACTTATTCATTGCCTTCCATGATAGAATACTCTCCAGCGTTTCCTCTGTCCTCTCTCGTCACTCGACCTTGGTCTTCTTTCAAGACTCATCCACCTCTAACCAGCTGTAAGTTTAAGGGGCAGTCTTAAGCCAACTCTTCTTTTCACAATACACTTTTTAGACCTAAGTGATCTTACCTGTGTATATTGTAATTTCCCACCTAAACAAGATAACTCAATAATTTTGGCCTTCAGCTAAGAATTTTTCGCTCCAGACCTAGATGTGCAATGGTCTAGTTGACATTTCCTTTTAAGCATGCTTAAAATCATCTACAATGCACACTTGAACCCATGTTCTTCACCCCCAAATAGGTTCCTTTTTTGTTGTTTTAAGTTTCAGGGAAAAGAACAATCCTTTTGTTCAATTATAAACCTAGGGCTCATTTTAAGTAGTTCTCTTTTCTAAATCCCTCACAATGAATCTGTTACCAAGTCGTGTTAATTTTATCTCCTAATCATATCCCAAATTGTACCACTCCTCCCCCTATCTTGACCTCCTAGCTTTCCTGGGTGAGTTACTGATAACTGGTTTGTCTACATCCACTCTTGCCCCTCTCCAACCAGTTAGTTATCCACAACTGAGTCAGAATATTTTTTTAAAAGATTTTATTTATTTATTTGACAGAGAGAGACACAGACACAAAGAGACAGTGTGAACGTGCCACAGAGGGAAAGGGAGAAGTAGACTCCCCACTGAGCAGGGAGCCCAATGTGGGACTCAATCCCAGTACCCCGGGATAATTACCTTAGCCAAAAGCAGATGCTTAACTGACTGAATCACCCAGGTGCCCCAGAATACATTTTTAACACACAGATCTGATGACAGACCTTAATTCTCTTTGGCGGTTTTCAGCTTGTCTTAGGATGGCTACATGGGCCTTCTTTTAGTCCTTTGTCTTTACCATGCTCCCACCTACTACCAAGTCTTTGCACTTGCTGTTTCCTCTGGTAGGAATGCTCTTTCTTACTCTTCTTTCATCTCATCCTTCTGATTTTGGCTCAACTGTCATATCTCAAGTGAAATCTTTTCTGCCCTTCCACAGAGGGTTAAAATTCCCCTTTATAAGTACTTAGGAATGCATCTAGAACTTATCATAACTATTATTTTAAGTTCAATATTTTACTTGTAATCTGATTACAATCTGATGTGTCTTCTTCCCAGTAGGTTATAAATTCCATGAGGGTCAAGTGTCTGGTTTTACTCAACATCACATCTTAACACCTAACACACTGATGGTATAGTGTGAGTTTTCAATTAACACTTGTTAAATAAATGACCAGAAAGGTTGTAGTACTCACTTGTTCATTCATGGTTTCAAAAGCCTAATACATTAACAAAGTGTAGTGTAATCAGCTTTCTTTCCCACTAGATATACTAAACCCCTTTGGAATTTGTTTTGAAGTTAGGTTTAGAAAAAAAATTCATACTTGCATAATAAATAGCCACTTACACTAGGTTTTAAGTGAAAAAAATTGTTACATTTCTTTTCTTTTTTTAAATTAAATTTATTTGACACAGTAGAGAGAGCATAAGCAGAGGGAGCAGCAGAGGGAAAGCAAGAAGCAGGATCTCCGCTGAACAGGGAGCCAGATATGGGGCTCGATCCCAGGACCCCAAGAATCATGATCTGAGCTGAAGGCAGACACTTAACTGAGCCACCCAGGTCCCCCAAAATTGTTACATTTCATATGCAGCAAAATGGGGGTTTATGACACATTTTTTGAAGGTCATTTATAAAACAAATTAATAGGAGTGATAAATTATGCATTAAAATACATTAACAACTGTTTCTAATTGCTGTATCCTCCAGGTGCATAAGATGATTATATGCTATTCTCTAACTGCTGTTAACCAAACTTAACTAATAAACTGCAGGGAGCAGGTTGGTCCTCAGTTACATTCCAATCATGGGAAAGCTAAACTCCAATTTTAAAATTCCAATTTAAGAAGTACTATGTTTGTCGTTACTGCATTAAGGAATTCTAAAAGAAAAGGGAATGTTTATGTATGTAGTTTCATGCCAAAACCAAAAAACCCTTTTCTAGCTTATTGACATTTCCAGTATTTGCATGCAGGCAGTAGGAAAATTTGTTTAATATATTAGAAAAATAAGTACATTCATTTTATGTAACAATGGAAAAATTATTTTATTTTTCTCACAATTGACTACCCCAAGCACTTAGCTTTCTTCAAGCATTCAACTTTATTTTTGCAAAACTGACAAACAGGTACCAAGAACCTTTCAGTTAGAATTCAAAATTCATTTGCACTTAGGAATTAGGAAGTTGGTTGACAGAAAACCCACAAGTCAACAAATTGGCCTGAAACATTCAACACTGTCAGAAGGCCAATACACTACTTAAGGGCAATGTGCTTTGGCTTTCCAACCAAAAGCAAATAGAACTACCATTGTTAGAAATGTGAAAAGAGTAGGATACTGTCTGGGAAGGAAGGATGGAGGGAAAGAGAAAGAGAGCAAGGAGAAATAGAGGCATAATAATGGAATGAAACGTGCTGACAAAAGAAGAAACAACCAGACAGCCTCTTTTGGTAATTCGTTGACTTTGCCATGCATTTAAATCAACTTCTAACAAAAACACATGGTTATTAGAAAACAATTATTCCAAAAGCTAACATTGTTCTAAGAGAGCTTATAGTGCTAAGAAAACTCTTGAGTGTACCTATGTTTCTGAGTACATTAAAACTTCTACTCATTACTCATCTATCAGATGCAATACAAAAAAAAAAAAATGACAACATTCTGTCCATGAGGCTGTTAAAAAAAAAAAAAAGGCACTCTTCATATGCTGCTGATAGGAAAACAAACTGGTATACTTCTGGAGGGAACTCTGGCAACATCTAACATAAGTCCTACTTCTAGGAATCCATCCAGAAGATACACCTTCAACAACAGGAAAAGGCTTTGCACAAGACTATTCACTGCAGGGTTCCTATAAAGTGCTGCACAAGAGATAAAATAATGCATATAAATAAAGCGCAAGCAATGTGGTATTATAAATCAATGCAGGAAATATGCATGTATTGTCATGAGTAAACCCAAAAATTGTGTGGTGAAAAGTAACTTTTAGAGTTTTTTTAAAAAATTTATTTATTTGTGTGTGAGAGAGAGAGAACACACACACATGCAGGAGAGGGGGTTCAGAGGGACAAGCTCCACTGAATGTGGAGCCCGACTCTGGGCTTGAGCCAGGACCCTAAGATCATGACCTGAGCCAAAGGCAGAAGCTTAATGGACTAAGCCACCCAGGTGCCCTGAAAATTAACTTTTATAATGATACCTGTGGTATAATACTGCATTAATACAGTAACACATGCAAATTTAAAAATATATAACATAATACTATGGGCATATATAACATAATAAATGCTGGTATATGTTACTAAATTACAAAAAAAATGTGGATGAGAAAATTACAGTGGAAGAGTAAGAATTACTTCTGAGACAGAGAAGAAGGTGGGTAGAATTAAGCATTACAATATAGCAAGACATTGACACTTGCTAAATACAAAAAGCAGATTACAGAGACATTTGTTACATCATTTTCCATACGTTTGAACTACTTCACAGTTGACAAAATTAATTATGGTATAATTACTTATCATTAATTATTGTGGTATTAATTATAGATAGGGATTCTAATTTGGTCATTTGGATGATAACTTACTGCTGAATTATATATATATATTTTTTTACTTTTGAAGAGCAGCAATTTAAAAATTCTAGAATGCTTGGTGATTATTTACAACTTAATCACTACTGAGCATATGCTGCCACCTAGCAAAACTCCCCAGAATAGTTTAATAACCAAACAGAAAATGGTTCTCTTCTTATGGACACACCCTGATTTACTACTTTGGGAAAAAAATATTAAAAAAGTACTATGCACTCAATTATGAAATAGGAGCTATGTAACTTCAAAAGCACATACAAATATAGTTCTTGACATTCTTATCTTTTACAATATGTGGAGGCAAATCACTTTGTTCTCTGGCACTTTGGATTCTACCTTTGCTATCTTATAGGAAATGGAAAGTAATTGTCTAATGGGCTTCTTGGTAATCTGCTCTCAGGAATAAAATAATATCTCTTTCATATAAAGGCCCTTGGCCCTCCTATGGAATTAAAGTACATGATCAGACTGGTTCCCTTCCTAGTTCTGAATTTGCATTTCAGTGCTGCCTAAAGAAACAGACTGGAGCAAATTCAGCTCTCATTTTACAAATTCTTTATTCACTAGATGCTAGCGAGCTGTTGTTTCCAACTGTGCATCCTTTCTCTAGTTCTAACAAAGGGAGGGAAAAAAAGTGAACAGTTTGGAGATCTCCTTCCCTTTTGTGAACATAAAGTAACTCAAGTTGAGCTATCATACTTTCATCTGCCCAACACTATTCACTCATTATTGCCTGTAAACAAGGTACTATGCTTGAGGTTAGGGAAGGTGCTATAAGTCAGTTAAATATTCTCACTTCGAAAGTCCATGTAAAGTACTGGTCGAAATTAAAAAATGCTATAAATAATCATAAGCTGAAGTTCAAGTTATTTTTTTTAAAGAAAAGTAAAGGTAAAATTAAAAATATAAGATTTTACATACTCAAAAATAAATGTTATTTTAAGAACTTAGAATCAAGAAGTCATGTACAAATGTCGGCTTTTCTCCTTGGAAAATTTTTGAAAAAAATAAAAAATATTAAGGGTAGAAGACACTGAAAGTTAGCATAAAATAATAGAAGCCTATGCAGGCAGGCTTTTTATTTTCACAAAAGACATTTTGGGAAATTGAATATGCTATAAATTAGACTATAAATCTATAAAATAGATTATGCTATAAACCACAGAACGATTTAGAAGAAAAAGCCATAATTAAAAATCATGCACAGATAACAAGTACCAATATTCCAAAGATAATAACAGAGATTTAGAAATGTTTGAGAATCTGATGAACTATGGACTCTTTTTTGTGTGCCCCAAGAGGCACACAAACAAACACCAATTTACACATCCTAAATCCCAGTTAAGGAGAGCTAATTTAGGTTCATAAGAATCATAAAAATGATGGCTCAAGTTTCTCACTACACACATCCGTACTGAAGATATGATGGTGAGCAAAGCTTACACACAGGTGGAGGAAAGAAATCTCTCACATTCACACACACACATATACTCAGCAACTCTTCGAAGTGCTAAAAAGAAGTAAATGGTGTTACAGAAGTTTATAGAAGGGGTAAAATGAAAGTCAAACCCAGTTTCCCTGAGAAAATAACAAGTATAAGTATGAAATGGACTGAGAGGAAAAGGGGTTTTGAGTAGAAGGAAGAACTTGTGCAAAGGAGGTGTAAGAGTGCTATGCTATCTAGTGGAGGAAGACCAACGAGGCTGAAGTAGAGGGGAGCAGTGGTATACTATAAGGGGGAGAGGACACAGGCCTTGTTTAGACTGGTCTTAACCAAAAGCAACAGGAAACCATCAAAAAGGCTGTAAGAAAGGGAGTCATGAGATTAGATTTCTCTTTTGAAGAAAGCACTCCAGCTGCACTACGGAGATCAAACTAGATGGAGAGAAGAGTCAGGACAGTAGTTGGAAGGCTAGCAGAGTACTTATGGTGAGAGATGTAACTTGGACTAGGAAGGGATGACAATGAAAAAGTAATGGATACATTAAAGTGGTGAATGTGAACTCTTTTGCAGATATATTTCTTCCTTGGAGAAGTTGTTAATTCGTTTCTTTTACCAATGTTCTACGAGCCAGTTTTTCTTAATTACTATTTTACAGTAATGATATTAACCACTTATCTGTCATATTTGTCATATATTTTCTTCTAATTAGCTGTCTTTTTAAAATTTGGGGACATTTCAGTTTTTATGTAGACAAATCTGTATTTGTTTTCCCCTTCATAGCTATTTTTCTCCCATTTGTTTTAAATTATAACACCTTCCATCATCTTCACTTCTGCTGTCCTTTCCCCCCACCTTCATATGAAATAGATGTACTTTCACATGGGATATATACACTTCCTAATTTGATGAGCTCATCCAGTCGCCCAGCAAACATTGTCATAGAGCATATATGTTGTAGGTGGTAGACAAATACATAAAAACAGAGTAAGAAGTAGACAAGGGTTTCAAGAGTAGAAAGTGGTTGCACGAAGCACGGACACCTAGCCCAGACTGAGGTGAATTAGTGAGGAATTCCTAAGGATCAAATTTTAACTGCTTTAAAGAAGCCTGGGATTTAGTTAAGTGGAAAAAGAAAACTCTTCTTAAGCGAAGAGTGCTAAATGACTGTCATTAGTACTCTGACTGCAATTTCAAAACTGAAAGGAAGCTCACTAGTATTTCAAAGAATTCCCAAGGGTATCACTCCACTTAAACTATTTTATATGTCCTAGGCAAACTAATGAGAAAAAGCCCACCAAATGTTTTCTGGAAGTAGCACAAGCTTAACATAGGTTTCCGAATATATGTTCAACATCTTCAGAATTTCCCCCTTCACTATATTCTGTATGCCACTGTCAAGTGAGATTCGGACTTATTAACCTGGAAGAAAAGCAATAATATAATTTAGTTTCATTTTCTACTTAACCCCAGAAGTTCTCATCAATGGAGAATTATCCAGCCCTTTACCACCCAAGGCAGTCCTACTATCGTCTTTTAGCGTCTTACACCAGTCCCTCTGCCTGGAATGCCTTCTTCCCCCTCACTAAATCACTGACTGCAATTCCAGTATAAGATCCTTAAAGACAAAGAACAATCACCTCATTTTGCCTTCTTTGGTAACCTTTCTTTCTTTTTTTTTTTTTTTAAAGATTTTATTTATTTATTCGACAGAGATAGAGACAGCCAGCGAGAGAGGGAACACAGCAGGAGTGGGAGAGGAAGAAGCAGGCTCATAGCGGAAGAGCCTGATGTGGGGCTTGATCCCATAACTCCAGGATCACGCCCTGAGCTGAAGGCAGACGCTTAACCGCTGTGCCACCCAGGCGCCCCCTTTGGTAACCTTTCTGCAGTAGTTTTTCCGGGCATGATTCTGTACCATCGGTGGGTGTTGCCTACCCTTTCCTATCTGAGTATAGGTTGCTTGAAAACAGAAAGTACGTCTAGACACAACTGTACAACGTGAATAGTATGTCTTGCTCATGGCAAACACTTAAACAGCCACTGATTAAAGAAGATAAGGAACTTCCTTTGCAGTAGCTGTGAGGTCCTTATTGGACTCTTGCTTTTCCAGCTTACTTTAAGTCTTCAGATGTCTTATGACTTCCTTAAATAGAACCAGAAACTGGAGAGGAGATAGCGGCAGAAACGGTAGCCTAGTAACACTGGCAATTTACGTTAGCAGTGATAAGGGCAAACACCTGATTTCAGATTGAATTTAAGAAAGAAGGAGAAGAGGAATTAGCGATGGCAAGTATAAACAACTCTTTTTAAAAATTTTGCGTAAATGGAAGGAGAGAAATGGGACAGTAGCTGGAGTAAGAAACGTGGTACTGGGCGTACATCCTTATAAACGATACGATCATCGCACTGAAGATCTCTTAGCAAAAGCTACAGCTCTCAGCCCCTCCCCTTCACTTCCGGCATCCAAAAAAAGGCAGGTAACGCGTAGAGAGTTTACTAGCTGTCCGGCACTGTGCGAACACTTCCATATTCCAATTAACTTAAATTTCGCAACAACCTTCCAAAGAAGGTACCATCGTGAGCTTCGTTCCAGAGACGAGGACACTGAATATTATGATTACACATCTTCCCAACATCCCACAGATAAAAATTCATGGGACCCGAGGGCCAGAAACAGGTCTTTTGCTTCAGCCACCTAGGAACCGTGAGGCGAAGTTACTGTGGCCAGGCTCCGCGTTCCCGCAAACCTGCCTGGGCCCATTCAGAAGCTGCCCCAGCCGCACTCCCTACCCTCGCTCCCACGAGACCACAGGCCCGTCAGAAAGACCCAAAGAAGCCATTCTGGGGGTCCTGAAGAAAAGCCCCAGAGGTTCCCCAGGCCTCGGCACCTACCTCGTTATTGAGGTTTAGAGCCCCCGGCTGAGCCATGGTAGGTCTGAGAAGATCCGCTGCTGCCGGCACGTGAACTGTGGGAACAAAATCGCGGCTCCGTCGCCACGCCCCTCTACGGCAGCCTTTGCAGCCCAAAATTCACCCAACGTCCGTTCAAGCCGATGCTCGAGCAATAGGGAGATTGACTCTCTGAGAGGAAGAACGGAAGTGAGTGAGAACAACTTCCGGAGTGGAGTGCTACGCGCCGGAACTGCGCGTTCCTATGGAAACCAGGCACGGGCAGGTGGCCCAGAGGGCGCTCCGCAAGCCGCTGCTAAGTTTAGAAGTTTTCCAAGATGCTGATTTTATTATATTCGTTTGTAGACGTGGCCCGGCTTTGTAAGGACCATGTTTTTGTGTCCCAGTGGGGGTGAAAGCCCTTTTATGAAAGGAAAGTTGAGTGTCCAATTTTTGCTCTGAATATTTATCTAGCGTTTGTGAAGATTCTTGTGCTTAAAACAAGCAGTCTTTATTAGATGCAGCTAAGCTCACGTTATAGCTGAAGCACGAGCATGTTTTTTTTTTCTGCACACTGTAGTAAGGTTTAAATTTAAGTAATGAACGTTTAAATTTAAAGGAAACCCGAAAAGAAAAAGGTGAACGTTTAAAGCAAAACGTTTAAAGCACATTTGCAACTGCCTGTGGGATTGGCTATTTTGAAGTATTAGCCTGTAGGCAGAGGAGACATTAGGGAGTAAATCTGAATTAGAGAATCTTTTGATTAACAATTAACACCTGGTAGAACTGATTGTTAAAATGGATCAAAGTCTGGGGCAAAAGCTCTGTGTGAATTATCTCCAAAATATTCACAGAAATGTAATGACATAGGAACTATTCTTATTTTACAGATGTGGAAACTGACTTCCAAGGAGCCGGGTGTCTCACCCGTAGTTGCCCACCTGGGGCCAACCACTGCCACAGGACTGTGGGGCTGGTTACACAAATCTGCAGAGCAAAGTGGAACTGCAAGACCCTCATTCAAACAGTACGGGAAAATAATTTTTCTTCCATGGTGTCTCTTGACCTGTCCTCTGTTTTTATTTGGTATTTAATGTGATGTTCTCAGGGAACAGGGAAATTGGTGGATCTAGTCCAGACCCTCACAGGTGCTTGGGACCTGCATCCCAGGACTTAGTTAGGGTGGATGCATGTTTTGGAACAAGATGGCAGCAGTTGCTAGGCAGAGACAAGAAAGTAGGAAGAAGGAGAACCCAAGTGGAGGATGTGGGAGGCAGGACAAAAGATAACCTGAGACTGAACCCTTGAGATATGTTTCATTGTCTCCCTGGACTTCACGTACAAAACTCAGATTCACGGGTAAAATGAAGAATTTCAGCACTGATGAAAGAACATTTAAGCTAGGCCTAATTATGAGCCTCTATCAGCATTGCCCAGTGCCCATTTTTCTAAGTCGTGATTCTGTACTCAAATTACTTTAACTCAGACTTGAATTTGGGTTGGTATTCTTTTAGTTTAATGTGTGATTTGGGCACAAATGCATTAATAGTTAACTTCCTATTTGAATAATGTTGCAGAAAGGTAGTTTTGCCACTAACAAGCCATACACTGACTTGTAATTGTCTTCTTATTCATTTACTTCTTGAAGCTGAGCTCCTGGACTGTAGTGGCTTCTTCAACTCAGGTAGGTAGTAGCACCCCATGCATGAATACATAGGAAAGGGCATATTAAAGTTAAGCGTAGAGCTTTATGGAAAACCTGTCTTCTCATTGGGGAGAAAGGTGTTGTTATGATTCTGTGATATTTCAGTAAATGTGTCCTTAATATGAAGTTTGTCTGTGGCTCTTAAAGGCTCTGTGGTGTTTTCTCTAGACCACCCCTCTTGTCCAACACCTCATTTCTCCAGCCAGCACAGTCTTCTCAGGTCAGTGCTTGTTTTCTATCTTTCCTTAGCCCAGGCTCTCTCCTTGGTCTTTCCCCATGTCAGCTCTGCTTTCTCAATGGCTACGTTTTAAGGCTAGTTAAGTTCCATCCATCCTTTTAAAGAATCCTTTCCATAGCTCCCAGCAGAAGTTAATTTTTCTCATCAGCAGATCATTTTTATATTATTTAGAATAGTTTAATTTTAGATTTTTTTCTGCAAAGACTGTTCTATAATATAAGCTTTTGGCAAACTTAGATGCTCATTTCAAAAGTGAATAGTAATTTCCCATTGTCCCGGATGTATCACTTCCAAGTCAATCCATCTCCCTGTTTTAATGTCACAATCTTAAAAATTATCTTGATTCTTTGCAAAGATGATTTCTGCTAAGCGATTTACATTTCCTCTAGTAATAACAGTGTTTTTGTATTAATCAGAAACGTACATGTTTCTCTTGAAAGCAACACATCAAACCATCTTAACCTTTTTTTCCTTAAGGGTTTACCCGTATCAGTTAAATGCTGTCAGATGTATGAAACAAGTTTATTATCATTAAAAACAACTAGTGTGAGACCTCTTTCCTCCTTATTAGAGTGTTCCATTAGTGAAAATAAAGATCCAACAGCATGTTGAATGGGAATCCAGTTTTCCAGTTTCAGGTTTCTCAAGAGTTTGTCAAATGCCACTATATTTGGCTACTCAGGCTGCCATAACAAAATACCACATACTGGGTGGCTCAAACAACAGAAATTATTTTCTTACAGCTCTGAAGGGTAGAAGTCCAAGATCAAGGTGCCATCAGGTTTGTTTCTGGTGAAGGTTCTCTTCCTGGTTTGCAGACACAGCCTTCTTCTTGTGTCCTCAGATGGCCTTTACAATGTACACACCTGGAGAGAGACTTCTCTGGTCTTTCTCTCTCTCTCTGGTGTCTATTGATTTTCATTTAAAAATACTGATTCTGTTGGATTCAGGCTCTACCTTTATGACTTCATTTCATCTTAATTACCTCTCTAAGACTTTATCTCCAAATACCATCACATTGGGGATTTTAGTTTCAATATATGGATGGGGAGGGTTGGGGAGAGGGAGGACACACAATTCAGGACACCTTCTTTGAGAAAAGAAAATTACCTCAAAAATAATCTTTTCTTTATGTAACATACCCGATGACTGCCATTTATATCGTTGCATATTAGATATCAATTGAATTTAGGACATTATGCTAAGTTAAATAACCAGACACAGAAGGACAAATACTACATTAAACACTTACACGAATCTAAGGCAGTCAAATTCAGAGAAGGAAGGACTAGAATGGTGTTGCCAGGGGCTGGTGTGAGGGAAAAATGGGGCGGTATTAGTCAAAGGGTACCGAGTTTGAGTTATATGGATAAATAAGTCCTAGAGACCTACTACACAGCAGAGTGCTTATAGTTAACAATCTTTGTATACTTAAAAATTTGCTGAGAGGATAGATCTTATGTTGAGTGTTTTTATCTTCAAAGAAAAAAAAGGACAGCAATAATGAGGGCATGAAAAACATTTGGGAGATGATGGATATTCTAATGGTGTAGATTGTGGTTGTGGTTTTACTTACCTCCAGAGTTATTAGGTTGAGCATATTAATTGTGTATAGCTTTTTTAATATTATTCTTTCCTCAGTGAAGCGCTTTTAAAAGGAAAGTTATGAGCTGGTACTCACAAGGTTATTGTAGTGCTACACCTTTCTCGTACTTGATTGAGTGGGTTAAAAAGAAGTTTTGGGGAATCCTGTCATTTTTTAAGCATATGGTGTCATTTGTAATCTTTAGTACTTGAATAGTTATTGGTAATTCACTCACAACAGATTGCAGCACAACTGTTTCCTGGAACCACTGCCTTAAATTTTTGGTTTTCTGGCTCTGCACTTTCAGTTCTCTATCCCTGGATGGCAGTGTTGTTCTCCAAATTTCACATTACGGTTGAAATTTGGAATGTTAAAGAAAGCAATCTAAGTAAATGATTTATGATAGCATTTTTCAAATTAAAAAATGGTTGGATCTATCAGATTTTATATTTCTTTAATGCCCAAGATTAACCCCTCAGTTTTTAATTTTTGATTTGGAGTGAATCACTAAACAGTAATCAGTGCTCTAGGTGGACTACTAAAGGATTTATTTAAGATTCAATTGTATGTATATACGTATATATATATATGTACGTCTATGTATATAGGTATATAACATACTGAAGATTGTGACTAGTTACTGGTTACTGTATAGAAGACAGGTAATTGGCAAGTCTCTAGGTTAATATGTTTACTAAATTAATCCTCTAACAGATTATTTTTTGCCTAAATTTCATTTGAATATTTG
The DNA here is from genome assembly GCF_002007445.2 of Ailuropoda melanoleuca. NCBI lineage: Eukaryota > Metazoa > Chordata > Mammalia > Carnivora > Ursidae > Ailuropoda > Ailuropoda melanoleuca. The sequence goes on along the minus strand of NC_048220.1, from coordinate 12,759,554 downwards.
TGGAGTGTTTTGGATAGATTTGTCATTATATCTCTAGGAAATCTAAAGAAAAATTTCTATTCTAGGAATTTTAGATATTAAAAATTTGAAAAAGCTAGTTAATGTTATATAGCTAAGTTTTCCAAAATCTGAAGGAATGGAACTGACACTTAGCAAGGTAGTATTTTGGCTAAGAGGTTTACCTCTGGAGTCAGACTATCTGGTAAATTTTAATTCCACTTCTTAATAACTGTGTGCCCTTGGGCAAATTATGTAAGCTCTCTGTAACAAGTTTTCTTTATAAAAATGGGAGATAATCAGCCTCATAAGATTGTTGTGATGATTAAACAAAAAACACAGTGTAGGTTCTTAATGAATATTTCCCTCTCAATAATTTAAACTGCTGTTATTTTCCATTACCTCATTTGATCTTGACAGTATCTTTGTGAGAAAGGCATAGTACCTAAGAGGGAGTCATATCTTAGGAATAACAAATATGCCTGAGGTCATAGAGGTAATAATAAGAGGGCAATCCAAGTCTTGACATAAAATCACTGGTAGCAGTTTTATAACAACTCTATGATATGAAAGTATAAATTACATTAATAATTTATGACTACCATGCTATTTTTTCCCATTCACCTAATTATTTATTGATTATTCAGTAATGAATGAATGCACTTTATAAAGTATAAATCCCTTCATATATATGATTTGTTTTTTTTAATTATTTGCCAGTTAACCCAAGATAAGCTCAAGATTATGCAACAAAGCCTATAATAATTTAAGTCCAGAAAATGTTATTAAAGCCCAGTATATTCATTTTCAATATATGGCTTTGATTCATTTTAATCAACATTTTTGAGCATCTACTTTGCCAAGTGTTGTACTGGTTTTAGTAGAAGATAAATGATTAAGACATTGTCCTGTCCATGTTCAGTATGGACTTACAGAGTAATGACTTCAATAATTCTAACACCAAGGCCAACTGTATTAACTGTCATAGAAAGAATATCATAGGGAAGAGAGAACAATTTGATGAGACGACCTCCTAGAAGAGATAACTTTTGAGTTCTATTTTGAAAGAAGGGTGACACTTAAATAAGCAGTAGAGAATCAGGAGAAAATTCTAAGGAAAGGAAATTTGTCCTATAAAAGTAAGGTAATAAAAGACATTGCATTTCATAAAGTAATATAAAAGATTTTTCACATTCTTGAAGTTTTGAAAAACATCGTTAGACATAGAAGTCAAAAGCTTTTAAATTTCTTAAATATATTTCCCACTGACCCACCCCAAAAATGATAATTCTCTTAAGTTACTGTAATTTTTAAAAAGTGAAACAAGATATTTTTATAATAATATTTTTTATTATATTATGTTAATCACCATACAGTACATCCCTAGTTTTTGATGTAAAGTTCCATGATTCAATTACTTGTGTATAACACCCAGTGCACCATGCACTACATGCCCTCCTTAATACCCATCACCAGCCTATCCCGTTCTCCCCCCCTGCCCCGAAGCCCTCGGTTTGTTTCCCAGAGTCCATAGTCTCTCATGGTTCATTCCCCTTCTGTTTACCCCTCCTTTCTTCTTCCCTTTCTTCTCCTACTGATTTTCCTATTTCTTATGTTCTGTAAATGAGTGAAACCATATGATAATTGTCTTTCTCTGCTTGACTTATTTCACTTAACATTATCTCCTCCAGTCCCATCCATGTTGCAGCAAATGTTGAGAAATCATTCTTTTTGATAGTTGAGTAATATCCCATTGTGTATATGGACCACATCTTCTTAATCCAGTCATCTGTTGAAGGGCATCTCGGCTCCTTCCACGATTTAGCTATTGTGGACAATGCTGCTATGAACATCGGGGTGCATATGGCCCTTCTCTTCACTACGTCTNACGTCTGTATCTTTGGGGTAAATACCCAGTAGTGCAATGGCTGGGTCATAGGGTAGCTCAATTTTTAACTTTTTAAGGGACCTCCACACTGTTTTCCAGAGTGGCTGCACCAACCTGCATTCCCACCAACAATGTAGAAGGGATCCCCTTTCTCCACATCCTCTCCAATGATTGTTGTTTCCTGCCATGTCAATTTTTGCCATTCTAACTGGCATAAGGTGATATCTCAGTGTGGTTTTGATTTGAATTTCCCTGATGGCTAATGATTTTGAACATTTTTTCATGTGTCTGTTAGCCATTTGTATGTCTTCATTGGAAAAGTGTCTGTTCATATCTTCTGCCCATTTTATGATTTGTTTATTTGTTTCTCGTGTATTGAGTTTGAGAAGTTCTTTGTAGATCTTGGATACCAGTCCTTTATCTGTGGTGTCCTTTGCAAATATATTCTCCCATTCCGTGGGCTGTCTCTTAGTTTTTTTGACTGTTTCCTTGGCTGTGCAGAAGCTCTTTATCCTGATAAAGTCCCATAAGTTCATTTTATCTTTTATTTCTCTTGCCTTTGGAGATGTGTCGTGAAAAAGGTTGCTCTGGCCGATGTCATAGAAGTTGTTGCCTATGTTCTCCTCTAGAATTTTGATGGATTCCTGTCTCACATTGAGGTCTTTCATCCATTTGGAGTTTATTTTTGTGTATGGTGTGAGAGAGTGGTCAAGTTTCATTCTTTTGCATGTAGCTGTCCAATTTTCCCAGCACCATTTATTGAAGAGACTGTCTTTTTTCCACCGGATGTTTTTTCCTGCTTTATCAAAGATTAGTTGCCCAAAGAGCCGAGGGTCCATTTCTGGGTTCTCTATTCTGTTCCATTGGTCTATGTGTCTGTTTTTGTGCCAGTACCATGCTGTCTTTGTGATCACAGCTTTGTAGTACAGCTCGAAATCCGGCATTGTGATGCCCCCAGCTTTGTTTTTCCTTTTCAACAATTCCTTGGTGATTTGGGGCCTTTTCTGGTTCCACACAAATTTAAGGGCTGTTTGTTCCAGTTCTTTGAAAAATGTCATTGGTATTTTGATCAGGATGGCATTGAAAGGGTAAATTGCTCTGGGGAGCATAGACATTTTAACTATGTTAATTCTTCCGATCCATGAGCATTGAATATTTTTCCATCTTTTTGTGTCTTCTTCAATGTCTTTCAAGAGTGATTTGTAGTTTTTAGAATATAAATCCTTTACGTCTCTGGTTAAGTTAATTCCGAGATAACGTATGATTTTTGCTGCTATTGTAAATGGAATGGATTCCCTAATTTCTCTTTCTTCAGTCTCATTGTTCATGTATAGAAATGCACCTGATTTCTGAGCATTGATTTTGTATCCCGCCACATTACTGAATTGCTCTATAACTTCTAGTAGTTTGGGAGTGGATTCTTTTGGGTTTTCCATATAGAGTATCATGTCATCTGCGAAGAGAGACAGTTTGATTCCTTCTTTGCCTATTTGGATACCTTTTATCCCTTTTTGTTGTCTGATTGCTGTTGCAAGGACTTCTAGTACTATGTTGAATAATAATGGCGAGAGTGGGCATCCTTGTCATGTTCCTGATCTTAAGGGAAAGGCTTCCAGCTTTTCCCCATTGAGAATGATATTTGCTGTAGGCTTTTCATAGATGGTTTTTATGAAATTGAGGAATGTACCCTCTATCCCTACACTCTGAAGTGTGAAACAAGATATTTTAAGGTAAAAATCAAACATCGTGAATCTTAATAGACTGGAAGAAGTGGGTCTCAGAATATCTGAGGATTTATGCCTTTAAAGAATATTTTGCTGCAGTTATATTTAGACAATAAGATGGATATTTGGGACAGAATAAAGTGAAGGATGTAAAAGCAAGTTCAGAGAAAATATATTTAATATGATCATGACCATCAAGGAGCAAGGGATTTGTAGCAAATGTTTTGGGTCACTTATCCATTGAGGCCACGTGAGAGAGTAAGGTGTATAGCCTGGGGAGTTACATTTAGCCGCTCATTTAGCTTCTCTTTGGAGGAATTCAGTGCTGTTTTACTGGTAAGGATTAGGGTTAGAGAAAGAAACTCTTATTTTCCCTAACTCATAGTTGAGATCTTGAAAATGCTATCTCTGCTTTTTCACTTTTCAGCTATTCATCAATGCACTTCTCTTCGAATCCCTGTTAGCTCTCCACTGAAACTATGTTTGTCAAGGTCACCAGTGACCTCCCAGGTACTCAACTATACTTTAGAGTGTTCAGGGTGTGAGATATCACCCCTTTCTTTTGCCGGTATTGACTCACCTGAATGTGTTGGCTGAGCCAGTGACCCCCTTCCTCTTTTGTCTCCTCACATTTCTCATTGTCTAAGCTACAAGCCTTGCCTGATAGTTTTACTCTGTAGTGTTGCTTCGTATCAGACTATTTCATACCTGACCTTAGCTGTATGGACACTATTGATACAACAGAAAATTATCCAGCCTAAATGCTGATAGTGCTAGGGTTGAGAACTGCTCTACGTTCATGTCTTTAACAACCGCCTTAGAGTACAGGAAGTACCAAGCAAGGGCCAGGTCTTTAACAACCGCCTTAGAGTACAGGAAGTACCAAGCAAGGGCCAGGTTATGGGAGAGGTCACCTCTGGGNGCCTAAATGCTGATAGTGCTAGGGTTGAGAACTGCTCTACGTTCATGTCTTTAACAACCGCCTTAGAGTACAGGAAGTACCAAGCAAGGGCCAGGTTATGGGAGAGGTCACCTCTGGGTGTAAGAAATGAAGGAGGGGGCAGGAATTTTTCTGTAGAGAATTAAAATCAGTTACGATCCTAACTAAAAGTCAACCTGCTTCCATTATCACCATGCATTAGAAATTCTAAAAGAAAACTGGTGATAAAATTCTCCTCACCACACGAATATTTTGTCAGCTTAAGTTCCAAATAATCACCTCAGTTTTACTACTGAGTAGATGTAAGCTACAAAATTAGCATTATTAACTTTAGTAAACATTGTATTTTATACAAAAATAAGTTGGAGAACTGCTAGTTATATAATTGGCCCGTTATACACATAGACTCAGAGACACCTGTAAGTTTGTGATTGTTTGAAATCAACTGAGCTCACTTTTTAACACAGTTGATTTGAAACTCTGTGAGAGTACATATTCCTGCATTTAACAGCTATTCAAAATAAATAATGATAGCTGTATGTGATTTTTGTAGTTATCTTTTTTTCCTAGTGTGAAGTTTCAGATGAAGTTTATCAGATAAAAAATTTGCAGAGAGCTAGAATCATCCTTGAACATTGTACAGTGAAACTCTAAGCTTTAAAATAATTTCTTGAAGGCAGGCACATAGGAAATGTGGAAAAAATAAGAAAATGGACATTCACATAGAAAAAAAAATCAACTTTCGAAGAAGAAGACCAAAACAAATAGCAGATGACGCTGGTGCCACTAAAAAAACAAAAAACAAAAAACGAAATAGCTGTAGGCAAATGCCTCAATGGTTTTCACTAAGACTGGATGATTGTTCTAAAGCAGTGGATTAAATAATGCCCCTTTGATTATCATTCGGCCATTTTCTCTGATTTTCTAAAATATTTATTTACTTATTTATTTGAGAAAGAGAGAGAAAAAAAGGGGGGAGGGGCAGAAGGGAGAGAGAGAGAGAGAGAGAGAGAGAATCCCAAGCCGACTCTAAACTGAGCGCAGAGCCTGAAGCTGGGCGTGATCCCAGGAGACTGAAGTCACGACCTGAGCTGAAACCAAGTCAGTTGCTTAACTGACTCTGCCACCCAGGTGCCCCCATTTTCTCTGATTTTTGCAAAAGAAAAAAAATGTGTAGTCGTAACCAGTATTAGAGAAATTTATGATGAACTTTAATGTGAAAATATTCTAATGGAAATATTTTTGACTGAAACCACTGGCATACAACCTGGAGAAACAAAGACATGGATAGTATTATAATTTTTAGAAATTATTGTGAATGGCAATTGCTTCCATATATTTTCTAAGGTTTAAGATTTTTTTCAGTAGTCACATAGACGTTGCTTCATATGAAAGAAACATGATTAAAATTAATTAGAAGCATTTTTTAAAAAGATTTTATTTATTTATTTGGCAGAGATAGAGACAGCCAGCGAGAGAGGGAACACAAGCAGGGGGAGTGGGAGAGGAAGAAGCAGGCTCCTAGCAGAGGAGCCTGATGTGGGGCTCGATCCCATAACGCCGGGATCACGCCCTGAGCCAAAGGCAGACGCTTAACCGCTGTGCCACCCAGGCGCCCCTAGAAGCATTTTTGACCTGTAGGGGAAGATATATTGATAAACCTGGCTATATCATCTAGTAAATATGACTATATGAAGATCAATTTTTTATGATGTTTTTGACAAATATGCAGAAGTTCAGGCTTGAAAATACAAATAATAATGTTATTATTGAATGCCCTGATAGACCAATGTCTAGTAATAAGTCTTCCCCTTTGTAATATATAAATATAATTAAAAAGTATTATGGTTTCAGATGATGAATGAGTGTGATTCTGACACAAATATTGATTGGTATTCTAATTTACATTAATGGGTAGATGAAAGTGAAAACCATGAAGACATCTGCTGAAACTTCATTTGTTCAGAAATGACAAGAGCACTTCTTTGCTGAATTGGGTATGATTTTTGAATAACATTGTGCTATCCACAATGAATGGTTGTAGACACAGCAGACTTTTAATCTGCATTACTTTCTCCTTCATTGTCATAAAGTTAGAGTCAATCGATAAAACAATCAAGCCCTGATTTGTGGTATTTGCTGTTATTCATAGTGTTACTCCCACTGTAATCTATTTCAAGCTACCAAGGAGGTATCACTGAGCAGGGGGATCATAGGAGATGTGCAGTAGCACACTGTTCTATGGAATCTACCAGAAAGATCAAGCAATCGTAATCTCAAAGCTAGATGATAAGTGTGGTGTGGTAAAAAAATTAGGAGGGATATGTATTTTTTATTTTTCAGTATCTATTACCTTTGGAATATAATTTTCTTAATGATAACTTCATATTAATTAACTGTTAACAGTGGCTATGTTTCACAACAGATTATATTCTTGGATTTTTTTCTCCTTTTGGTGTGTTTTTACTTATTGAGGGAGCTCATCTACCTTTAGTGTTTCAACTTTCTTTTTTTTTTTAAATTCAATTAGCCAACACAAAGTACATCATTAGTTTCAGATGTAGTGTACAACAGTTCATCAGTTGTGTATAACACCCAGTGCTCATTACATTTTGGGCCCTCTTTAATGCCCATCACCCAGTTACCCTATTCCCCACCCACGTCCCCTTCAGCAACTCCGTTTCCCATAGTTAAGAGTCTCTCCTGGTTTGTCTCCCTCTCTGATGTCTTCCCATCCAGTTTTCCGTCCCTTCCCTTATGGTCTTATGCGCTGTTTCTTATGTTCCACGTATGAGTGAAACCATATGATAATTGTCTTTCTCCAATTGACTTATTTCACTTAGCATAATACCCTCCAGTTCCATCCATATGGATATAAATGGCAAGTATTCATCCTTTCTGATGGCTAAGTAATATTCCATTGTATATATCAACCACATCTTCTTTATCCATTCATTAGTTGAAGGACATTTCGGCTCCTTCCACAGTTTGGCTGTTGTGGACATTGGTGCCATGAACATTGGGGTGCAGGTGCCCCTGTGTTTCACTACATTTGTATCTTTGGGGTGAATACCTAGTACTGCAATTGCTGGATTTATAGGGTAGCTCTATTTCTAACGTCTTGAGGAATCTACCATACTGTTTTCCAGAGTGGTTGTACCAGCTTGCATTTCCACCAACAGTGTAAGAGGGTCCCCCTTTCTCCGCATCCTCACCAACGTATGTTGTTTCCTGTCTTGTTAATTTTAGCCATTTTGACTGGTGTGAGTTGGTATCTTACTGTGGTTTTGATTTGTATTTCCCTAATGCCAAGTGATTTTGAGCATTTTTTCATGTCTGTTGGTCATTTGGATGTCTTCTTTGGAGAAATGTCTGTTCGGGTCTTCTGGCCATTTCTTGACTTGATTATTTCTTTTTTGGGTGTTGAGTTTGATAAGTTCTTTATAGATCCTTGATAACAGCTCTTTATCTGTAATGTCATTTGCAGATATCTTCTCCCATTCCGTAGGTTGGCTTTTAGTTTTGTTGTTAGTTTCCTTTGCTTTGCAGAAGCTTTTTATCTTGATGAAGTCCTAATAGTTCATTTTTGCTTTTTCAACTTTCTTTTGAAACATTTCCCAAATTACATTCTGTGTCAAACTTCACAATGATTGGTCTGTCTAGAAAAATGGTTCTATAATGAAACACATTTAGAATTTTTGTATGATTTATAATGTAAAATAACGTTTATAATATAAAGTAAATCCTATGATAATTCTAAAGTAAAGGACCCTCACAATCATGTTTAAGCTAGTTTTCTCCCACCTCATTGGAGCACAAGTCATCATGTTACATTTACTAAATCTGAAACTGTATATACTAGTTTGGGACATATTGGCATAAAAGTTGGTAACTCCCCAATATACATATATATATATTGACTCCTTCGTTTTATCTGAACTCCAAAATTGAATTTCCAACTGTATCTTATACACCTAGACTTCCTTTAACTTTGTGTTTTCAGTATTAGGGCCATCACTATGTCAATGATCTCAAGTCAGAGGTCACTGAAGTACATCTAACAGTTTAAAAAGTTGGGAATATTACTGGTTGCAGTGAGGGAGAAAGTACAACATAGTGCAATGCAGGATGTCTCCCTAAAAGGATGTTAGAAATAACTTATTGCCCTTGGGTTTAGTTTTAGTAATTTTGGGGAGGATCTAAGGAAGCAAGGGCAAAGCTGTAAATTGGGTACTTTCAGAAAGCAGGGAAAATCTATGATTGGGTAGCTCAGTAAATATGAACTATGTAGAGGGAGGCCAATTAGAGTAAGGATAAACTGTTATTGGTAAATAAGTAGTAGCTGAGGTAGGGAACTATTTAATATTTTGAGGGTTTCACAGTGATTATCTTTTTGTCTTAGTCATGGTCTCAGGGTTGCCTTGTTTGATGCTGATGTTTGGTGAGATCATTAGTGTCCAAGAGCAGATCATAGTTCAGCTGTGAGCATCGGATGGACTTGTAGCAACACTTAGGCCAACGTGCATGTTTCAGACCAGGTCTTCCACATCAGGAGCTACTTTTTGCTTCCGCTGATCTTTTTACAATACCTCTCTTTGTTCTGCCTTATTTACCAGCATAGCCTTAGTCATCCAAACTAGAAACATTTGGTTAACTCTAATCTCTTATCTCTCTTATCCCTGACGTTTTAGTGGGTTGTTAGTTACCAGTATGTTATAAGTATCCATGAAATGTCTTTCAAATTCATTCCTGCCCCTCTTGTCTCACTGTTAGATTGAGGCCTTCATTACCTCTTACCTGAACTCTTGCAATTGCCAGCAACCCTATCTTCCTGATTCTAGTTTTAGCTAAGCATGTCACCATCTCACTATTATCATAGTCTTCTTTCCAAAATGTAAATAGGATTATGTAGTTCCTCTACTTTACAACCTTTAATGGGTCACTTTATTTATGCATTGTGTTATGCAAAGTGTAAGCACCTAGCCTGCTATTTAAAATCCTTGACAATGTGGTGCAGCTTAACTTTACCATCTCTTTTCATACCAGTCCTCACAGTTGCCATATATGATCTGTGCCCCCAAATTTATTCAATAAACATTTGTTGAAAGTCTTTATTGTGTGCTTTCACCAGACTTGTTATTTTCCTTAAATAAGTTTTAAAATCATATGGCCGTTAGTGCGCTGGTTTAATATCTGTTTCCTCAGTGTCAGTAGGCACCAGGGGTAGTTTGGCTCCTTATTTTATTCTCCAGCATCTAGCAGAATATCCAGGCTATTAACATAGACTATTCTGTGATTTTTGTGCCCCAGGGTTATGTAGTAGTACAGGGTGGGATTGAATACCTGGCTACATTCACAATATTCTTCATAGAAAAAAAGTCAGACTTTCTTAATATCCAAGACTATTATTAATAGTAGAAGATGAACAAAAAGTTGGATTGGTGTGAGCATAAAGGCAGGTTGAGCAGTGGATTAAATGAATCCTCATAAAAATGTAGAATTGAGCAAGTACAAAATGAATGTAAGTTAAACTGGCTTTTTGACTCAGTGTTACATAGATCTGAAAATGAGAATTCTAAATTGATGTATTGAGACCTTTCCAAAATCGAGAAAGTTAAAATTTGGTGAATAACTAGATGCTGCCAAGGCAATATTTAACTAGGTTTAAGATCCATATAAATAAATAAGAATGCCTCTGTATCTAGTACAGCTGACCCTTGAATACCATGGGGTGGAGGTAGAGGCACCAACCCCCACCAATTCAAACTCCATGCGTAAAACCAACTCCCCAGAAACTTACCTACTAATAGCTTGTTGACTGGAAGCCTTACTAATAACATAAACAGTCAATTAACACATATTAAATGTTATGTGTATTTTATACTGTATTCTTAGAATAAAGTGAACTATAGAAAAAATATTCAGAAAATTATAGTGAAGAGAAAGTACTTTTACAGTACTGGTACTATATTTATTGAAAAAAAAATGTGTGTAAGTAGACCCTCATAGTTCAAACCCTTGCTGTTCAAGGGTCAGTTGTCCTAGTATTATAATTTATTAGCTCTGTGGCCCTGGGCAAGTCACTTCATTTCCCTGAACCTCAGGATCCTCACCTGTAAAACTAGGGTAGTGGATGGATGCTCTACATAGACTGTCTTAGTTCCATGAGATAAAAGTTACAACAGGTACCCCTGCAAACCAAATGCCCTGGAAGTCCACTCATATTTCTTGCGTGAAATGGTTGGTTTCTACTTACTCTTATTTTGTTCCAATTAATCTAAAAGAAATATCTGTCAAGGGTAATTTAAGGTGTTCCCTACTTTTCATTTCTGCTTCTTTTATCTAAAAGAACAAATCTAGTCCAGTGAAACATCAAAATAGGTCCTAGAGGGGTTCAGCAGGTGTAGAGTTAGCTCCTGGGCCACCAACTTCCTTTTATTCCCTATTGCCTTCCCCCATACCTTATCTTTAGTTATTCTCACTTTTTTTTTAATTCTTTGAAATATGGATTGTTGAACTTCCTAGTTTCAGTCTTTCTCTTTTAGTTTACAATATCCTAGATTGATAATTCTATAATTGTGACAGAGATTGAGAGTTTCTTCCATTACTGGTTTTCCTCATCTGGTAATATAAAAGAATCATTGGTATGTTTTTTAAAGCTGGGGCAGCTAAAAATATATTCAGCCACCCAGAATATAGACTGTATTTTAGCCTCCTTTATAATAGGTTGGCCACTTTACCAATATCTGACCAAAGGGATATAAATGTAAGTTGTAGGTATAGGTTATGTTCAAGTGAATGTACCTTCCATTCTTCCTCCTTACCACTAGCTGGAATCTTGGCATAATGACAGGAGGTCCAGCAATATTTAAAAATACACAGATAAAGACCATGAAAAATAATGGTGAGGTCAAAATTTGGAAGGAATTTGGGTTCCTGATTACTTCATTGAACTGTAATACCAAGTCTGGGCTTTTCCTGAATGAAAGAAATAAAATTTGTGTGTTGCGACTGTAAATTTGGGTTTTCTGTAACATTAGGGTGAACCTAGTTTTCTCTGATATAATGATAATGGTAATTATATTTTAAAAAATTCTGTTGATTAATCTACTCATGTATTACTTTCCTTCCCAGTCATTTTTCTTGTTGTTTATATATATCTGTACTTTAAAAATGCTTATGTTTTTGTGTTCTACAGCTGGAGGGTATCCTAGGTTTTGATTCCTCAAAGTGTTTTTTCAAATTATTAAAGGTCAGGTTAGAAAAATATCATAAATAGGTCTCTATTCATTTGTTTGCTTCCTTTCAGGAATTACAACCCAGTGCTGCCTGTTATCTAGTGTAAGACAATTATATATGAAATTCTGACAATTATCTGTGAAACTTATTCAGTTTTGTAGTTGCTTATAACAGAAAGTAATTCTAGACCTTGTTATTCTCTCAAGGCTGAGAGATGAACATCCTTGCTGCTTTTTTTTTTTTTTTAATGTTCTCAGTGTCTGTATTCATTGTACTTTTTCTGAACAACAAGATATATTTTATGTTATGAGTATTTGAGTTTCAAAATTATTTTATTGTATTAAGAACTGAAATTATTGCTAAATACCATGGTGTCATTTAATTTGTCCTCAAACACCTGTGTTTCTTATGACTTAGATCTGGAGGCTAAAAGGACTCTGACTCTTTCGTAAATAAAACACTTCTTTAGTAATATTGTGTATTTCCATGAGAAGACATGAATATTTGATTCCTCTGTGACATTAGTATCTATTTTGATCATTGTCTAGCTTTATTTCTTAATGGTTCCAAAACGGTGATATTTTAATTGCATTATTTATTATTTATTTAGGTGGTATCCTGCTTCTATAAAGAGAAATTTTCCTTCTCAACTATTCGGTTATGTTAGGGTATTGTCATGTAGAAGAGATGGGATAAATACTTGATAGCCTTTATCAGTTTTAAAAAGGAATTTGTTTGCTAGCATAATAAAAAATTGACTAAGAAGTTTTATGGGGTTTTTGTTTGTTTTAATACTTTTTTAGAAAATAAGCACCAACTTTGGAAAAAATTATCTGCCTCACTGGGTTCTTAATCCTACTCTGTTGACCAGTTGGTCAGAGGATGAGTAAGGGTAAATCATGTTACATAAGAAGGTACATATAAGCAAGCTACTCAGCTACTTTCTTCCTCTTTTCCTGGATGTATTTCAGACAAATTGAAATGTTACTGCTCCTTAGTAGTTTTTTTTTTTTTCTAGGAGATAAAGCAACAGGAATGAGAATCATAAGGAAAAAAAAGTAGGGTAGGCAAAGGGGTATGGATTATCTTAACGGTGGAGATTCACAAACCAATCGGGTTGCTGGGGGAGAGTGCAGTTAAGCTACATTGTCATCAGACATATTGCATTCCCAGAGTAAATTGTATAAAAAGAGTCAAGAGAGGGAGAACCAGTTGTATTTCAGGATAGGGCAAAAGTGAAAAACAGGAGAACCAAGTTCTGTTACTAAGTTCTAGAAGTGATTATTGGGCTGAAAACTGGAGGAAAAGGAAAGAATGTTAGGGACTCTGTAGGCTGTGGAATGAAGAGAGGTCAAGATCAATGGTAAAGTCAAAGGGTCTAAGATAATTGCTTTAAAAGAGTTGGAGAATCCAAAGGTCATTTTCATTGAGCCATTTACATAACACTTCAGCAGAAAAATGTGGAAGGAAGAAATTCTTAAAATTGCTGAAGTACTTGGTCCTCAATTTATTCTGTGGTGATGTTTCAGATTTGGGGGAGGTGGTTGATTATGTTGGATTATATGTTGGTTTGGATGCTGTGTGTATCTTTTTCAGAATAGAACTCAGTTTTAAATGGAGTTGCTCCCATTTTTGCTATTTGGTTATGAAAAGACTGTTAATTCTAATAGCGCTTAAATTAAGCAATCGTGAATAAGAACCTCTTGTCAGGAATCCTAGCTAGAAGGATAACAATTGCTTGTCAGCATTATCAACCTGCCCTTTAAAAACTAGCTTCTTTATTTTCAACGTGCAGATTCAGCAGCACTAATGCAGGGCTACAACCAGAATATAAATGCTAAAATTCTTATGGTTGCCTCAGTTTTGTTATATTGGTCATAGCTAAAAGAGGATTACATCTTACTTAGTATATGTCCAGTCATTAATATAAGACATACTAATAATCAAATACATAAAAGGAAAACAACCCCACAAGTTGGAAATGCAATAGAAGCCAAAGGAGCAATAGTATATATAAATAGTGTTCTATCAATGGAAACACAACAGCAAGGTCGAATGGGTAGAACAAAACTAGTTAGAAATCATGAAAAGGGCTGAAAAGAAATTGTATTTCATGTGAGAATTCTAGATGTGTCCTACTCCTTATAGTATGTCAAATCCAAGTAGTGACAGAAGTAGTTTAAGAAATGTCAATTTTGGTTAGAATTTTCACAGTATAGTCACATTGTCTATCTAGTCTAGAATACTGTTATTTAAACAGAAATGAGAAAAATGGACTTATGAATTTAGAAGAATGATGAATCACCCATGTATAATAATTTTGTGTCAAAAAAGAAGTATGGGGTGCCTGGGTGGCACAGCGGTTGAGCGTCTGCCTTCGGCTCAGGGTGTGATCCCGGCGTTATGGGATCGAGCCCCACATCAGGCTCCTCCGCTATGAGCCTGCTTCTTCCTCTCCCACTCCCCCTGCTGTGTTCCCTCTCTCACTGGCTCTCTCTCTCTCTGTAGAATAAATAAATAAAATATTTTAAAAAAGTATAAAGCTATACTTTTAGATATGAATTTTACCTTATAAAGATTTTTGTGAGATAGCTTCCACAGCAAAGAAATGGCCTTTAGTTTTGAGATAAATGGGGTGGTTTTTTTTCAGTTTTCAGGAAGTGAACTTTAAATTTTCATGTTATCATATTTAGCATGAGAACACCTCATAAATTTTCATGTTATCATGTTTTCATGTTATCATATTTAGCATGAGAACACCTCATAATAATATTTTTAATAATATTTTTGCAATGTCGTATGTTTATTTATTTATTTATTTAAGAAAGAGAGGGAATGTGGGGTGGGGGCAGGAAGAGGGGCAGAAGGAGAGGGAGAGAGAGAATCTTAAGCAGGCTCCACACCCAGCATGGAACCCTACAGGGGCTCTGTCTCATGGCCCTGAGATCATAACCGAGTTGAAATCAAGAGTTGGATACTTAGCCCACTGAGCCACCCAGGCACCCTGGTTGTATATTCTTAATGAGAAGTGATTTCTACATGAATCCAGTGATCTATGCCCTAAGCGTATTGGAATGTGATATCAAAAAAATGCAGAGTTAAATGATTATAAACTTTTAATTGAAGAAACAGAGTTTCCTATGGTCATGTATATTTTAATGTATTTACTAGGGTTTAAGTCCATTTTTCGTTGGTTTTGCATTGAGGTTTGCAGAATAGCACCGACCTGGTACCAAGCCAAAATACTGGGTTATCACTGCTTGTGGAATAAAGGAACCATGTGAACTTCTATATTGATGCAAGCAAAGTTATTGGAATAACATTAAGCTTTGTTTCATTCAACTGTACAGCTATGCTAAGTGAAGGCTCTGCTTCCCATTTTGTTGCCTCCGTAACATATCAGGGCGCAATAGTAATAGGCTCATAATTAAAATGTTATGGCTCTTAAAAGTATTACTAAATCAAAAATACTGAGATCATATATCAAAACTACATTTTTCTACCTATTTGCATATTTTAACTTTTTGAATATTTGTTTCAAGTGAGAATGTCTTATAATAAATATGTTAATCATGTAAATCTCTCTTGATTTCTATGCTTCTTTCCCATTAATTTTCATTCTTTGATTGTAATGCTTGAACTAGCAGTGGACAGGCAGGGAATGATCAGATTTTAGTTCAGTATTTAAAACCCTAAAAGCTATTTAGCAGTCCTCACTTATTCTCTGATTCTGTAACCCAAATGTGACTATACACATTCACATTTGTATTCAAGCTCATGTTACAAAAGCAATTTTTTATACTTTTCCTGATCAAAGCTTCTCAGCTTCCGCTAAATCCTCCCAGTTTCCATTACTTCCAGTGTAGTGACTGGCTCCATGATTATCCTAGATACCTGAGTCTGTCACAAATATTTCCCATTATTTTGCTTTTTGCATCAATTGTTGTAACCTTTTTTTTCCCCTAAAGCTTGGTCCTTTTATTTTTTTTAAACAGTTTTTTAAAGGATTTTATTTATTTATTTGAGACAGAGAGATACAGAGAGAGAGAGCATGAGCGGGGGGGAGAGGCAGAGGCAGAGGCAGAGGGAGAAGCAGACTCCCGGCTGAGCCAGGAGCCCGATTTGGGGCTCAATCCCTGGACGCTTGGATCATGTCCTGAGCCAAGTCAGATAGATGCCTAACTGTCTGAGCCACCTAGGTGCCCCATGGTCCTTTGACATCTCGTATCCATGCTTCGCCATCCCTAATGCTGCATTTGTAGCTCAGGCATTAATCATTTGTCACCTGCTCTTGGAATAGTCCTCTTAGCTGGACTTTCTACTTCTAGAGTGACATTATCCAATTCAGGCCATACTGTGTCCAGAGTAATCTTTGTGACAAGGTTACATATTCTTCAGCGGTTCCTCTGTACTTAAACAGGATAACTATTAAACCCTTCCCACAGGGCCTATAACACCCTGCCTCTGCCTACAGCTTCAACTGTTAGAACTCTCACCTTTGCATTTTATACAGCTCAGATGTTCAACTAGTTGTAATCCCTGAAACATTCTTTTGTTACTTCCCTCTGAATATTTGCTCAGGCTGTTCCCACTGCTTGGAAATCCCTTCCTCGCCTGTCTGCTTGATAAATATCTACTCTTTCTGCATGCTTTGACAAGACACCCACAAGTCTTTCTCCCCTTCCATCATTCAAAACTTCATCACCCCATTTGGTCTGAGACCAATAACATTTTTTATTACTGTGTATTTTATTCCCCACTAGAGGATCTGGACTCTCACCCTCCTATACCTTGTGTTTAACCTTATCTGACTCCCTTTTTTATCACTATTCCCAATTTTATTTTCTAAATTCTGCTAGTGCCCTGTCTGGAACTTGTGATTTGTCCTTATCAAATGTCCTTCAAACTTTTCGTTAAACATTTTCTTTAACTTAGTACTCTAGCCAAGATTCAGTTCTACCCTTACTGCACTATTTTTTATGTAGCTTTCTCAAGTAGTGACTAATTTTTCTCCTGTGGATCCTTGTGCCCCAAAACCTGAAATTGGAAAAAGTGTGCTTCTTATTTCTCTCTGTTGTATCTGGAACATTATCTCTCTCTCCTTCCTAAAAGCCTCTAGCCTTGAAGCTTCTGCCATCAGACTGTGTCCCTCATTATTGGCCAGTTTCTCACTCCTTGGAGATTTACATACTGGTTAACTGTAACTTTCTCTGGTACAGTAAATTTAAAATTTTGATGATTTCGGTACCTATGTAGACTTAAGTAGATGAATCTTCCAGTTCCCTGCCTTGGTTTCTCAGTTCCTTGATTTTCATTTATTTTCCCAATTTCTCACCCTAAAACAGCCAACCTCTCTCATGTTCTTACTATAAATTAGCCATAACTAACAACTGCCCTCTTTCCTCCATAATTTCAGTTGTAAGCATCCTGCTTTCTTTTCCTTTCCAACATTTTATTATAAACATTTCAAATATATAAAAAGGTAAAACTAGTTTTACAGGAAATACCTGTATACCCACTACCTAGATTGTATCATTAACTTTTTACTATATTTGCTATACAACGTATCTATTTATCTGTCTATTCATTCCTCTATCCATTATTAATTCATCTTATTTTAGGTGTATTTTAATGTAAATTACAGACATCAGTAAAATTCGTCTTTACTACCTCATTATGAACACCATTAACTATAGTTTAATATTTGTTACAATAATGGTAATTCTTTTTGACACAAACAAATAATTGTTTGCTTCCTGCTTTGCCCTTGGACTGTGACCTCCTTGAGGGCACGCACAAGACCCACTTATATTTGTATCCCTGGTGGCTGGCAGAGGAGCATTTTGTAGGTGGCAAATAAATGTTTGTTGAGTTGAGAGGATGAAGGTTTCGCCTCGCAGGACTAATCTAGTCATTAAGATAGTAGAATAAATCCTACTGGATCTCTCAAATCCAAAATTAAGTTACCTTAACAAATCAGGCGGGGAACATTGCCAGGATGTCAGGACACAGACTGAGTTTATAGACAAGTCAGGCTTTCCTTGAAATGCTTTTCTTACATTTCATTATGTTCTAAAGAAATGACAAAATTGAAATTTGGTGCATGAGCAAAAAGCATAATACTTAATTGCTTTCTTCAGAAAGGCATGCTTATCACTGCAGTCACATTTATTTTCTATTATGACTAAGTAACGACTAATATTATTAGTTTAGTATGCCTAGAATAATTATGATTATAGTCTCATAATATAAAATTATTTCCAGAGTGTGTTTTACCTTCAAGCTTGTTGAAGCAAAACTATATGCTATATAGCAGAAAGACACCATTTAAGGAATAAAATGTTCATGTCCAATCTTGTTAGGTTACATGGATCAGTCACTTAACAAACTGTGCACAACCTGACTTGGCTTTTAGACATCTGTGTTGATTTTCCATGGTTGCCTCTAGTAGAAGTTATACTGATGTCATGATGTTAATAAGAGAATAAGGATTGTGTAATATACCATCTTCCCAGCAATGTAATTGGATAATTTATCCCTCCTGCTATGAGAATGAGTCAGCCTATTTACTGAACAGATGCAAAGGAAATGTGTGAGATGCTCTGACAGAATGACACCATCCACAATGCTAAACAAGAAGCATGTGTCGTAAATGTGAACCTTACGTAATAGAATAACACCTTTTAAAACACAAGTGTGATAATAAAACCATCTGCTTCATAATCAGTTTGCAGAGTACATCTGGTATTGCTATATTGGCTCACCAAATTGTTCCTAAAAGCATTTTAAAAACATAAAAGGAATACAGATAGTCTATAGGTTGAGAGACTAAATGTCCAGATGGCTTCCTTTAGTACCTTTCTAATTTCATCATTGTATTTCTTAATTAAGCTGTCTTGGTAAGCATGTAACTATTACCATTAAAAACACATTTTGATTAAATGAGTGTTTGAAGGACTCAGGTAAGTGGTGGTTTCAATTTAGCTGTGTGAGTCTAATTTTTTTTTTCTAATTACTCCTTTCTATTAAAATAAAAGAAACAACATCACAAGGGCTCTTACTTCAGTGGTAATATCATACATGATGATACTGTCAGAGGAAATAGCAAAGCTTAAAATGATGTGATTAATACAGGGCATGCAGTTGGTTCTGACTGAACAGGTTTAAAAAGGCAGGTAAAAACTGAGTCTAAACTCAGAAGAAGCCTTTAACTTTTATTGTCATTGACATTAGGTAATTTGTTACCACATCTTCTGTAACGTTACATTTGAGTTGGAAACAATTATTTTCTGGTTGATCAATATTTCACAGGCAAAGTTCTTCTATACATTGGAGAAAAACTGCAAAGAATCCATGCATTTTAGGTTATTTTAAAAACCATGTGGACTACTCTTTCCGCCATAACCCTTAACGGTTTCCTTAGTTAGGATTTTAGGATTCACATTTGCATTTGTGTCTCTCTCCTGTCAATGTTATTCTTTTTTAAGATTTTATTTGTAGGGGCACCTAGGTGGCTCAGTCAGTTAAGTGTCTGACTCTTGATTTCAGCTCAGGTCATGATCTCAGGATCATGAGATTGAGCCTCACATTGGGCTTGAACTCAGCAGGGAGTCTGCTTGAGATTCTCTCTCTCTCTCTCCCTCTGCCTCTCTCCCCTGCGCACATGTGTGTGCACTCATGCTCACGCACACTCTCTCTCTGTCTAAAATAAATACATAGGTCTTTAACAAACTATATTTTAAGTCATCTCTACACCCATTGTGGGGTCGAACTCACAACCCTGAAATCAAGAACCATATGCTCCACTGACTGAGTCAGCCAGACACCCCTCTCTCCTGTCAATACTGTTATTTTCAGTACAATCCTCTTCCTTTTGCTGTCCTGGGGGAATTGGTTGAAGTGTTTCCAATAGAATGTTTTAACAACTCTTAAAATCAACATATTTAATTTCTTTTTCAGTGTTGATGACAATGTGGGGGAAAGGCCAGTGCCCTTGATAGGTGTATAATACTCTAATATTCTAGTGATTTTTACAGAAATTTAGTAATATGCCTTAAAATGTGAACTGTTTATACCCTCTGATTTAGCAATATTATTTTGAGAACTATGGGCACACTTCACAACTGTATACAGATACGTTGACATATCCACTGAGAGTATTCATTGTACCCTCATTTGCAAATTGTGAAAAATTGGAAGGAAGAAAATTGTTGCCTAATAAGGGATAAGTTAAACAAATTGTGTCCCATCTGTGCCCTTCTTTTGGTCAAAAGGAATCCCAAACTATTAAATGTTATAAGTGCTTAAAAACAGAAACACAAAACAAATATAAAAATGTTGTTCGAGTGTGTCTATGTGCTTTAAAAAAATCTGGTTTTTTTACTTTGGGCTTGGATCATGGGAGACTTCTTTCTATGTTACATAGTTCTGTTACACTTAAATATTTTATAGCCAGCATGCATCAGTCTTGTAAACTGACAAATAGTAAAAATAATGAACCATTTCAGGGGTTGCAGTGGAATGATTTTAATTCCTTCATCTCCCTTACCCCGTACATGCAATAATTGTTAACCTTTGCATTTCATACTACTTTTGAAATTTTTCCCATCCTTTGCTATTTTAAAATCCAACCCTTCCCATAACTGTTACTTTTTCAATGTCAATGCAATAATCTACATGATTGCACTGTTTTTTCAGGATTATTATTCTTAGTCTGATTTCCATTGTACATTTCTTTTTGAAAATTTATTTGGGGTTCAGAATAATTTGTTTCCTATATAGAATCAGCAGATGTGATTTTGGTGGTCTTATTTTTAGGTACTTCTGCAGCATAGTTATTCTTGCACATCCTAGGCTTTTTTTCCCCCTTGTCCTAGAATTATCTGCTATGAAAACTGGGGAATTAATATGTCGTACAATTAATTGCCAGTAGATTGATGTTATAGACTATCTCTGAGAAGACCTTTTTTTTTTTTTTTTTTTTAAAGCTAGTAGACCCTAAAAAGCTTGGCAGTAAAAAAATGGTGCAGGATTTAAACTGCATATATACTTATGGACTTCTTATCTCTTAGTAAATTTTAATTGAATTCACCTTCACTTTCTACAGATGGTAGAGGCCTTGACATCAGTAGCTTTACAAATGAGCATTCTGTAGTTCTAAGGAAAAATATGGAGCAAATGCAATTAGAATTAGAACTTTTAAAAGTCAGAATGGATTTTGGTGATAGAAGAATATTGACTTTCACTTTCAGTTTTAGGTAATGTCTGAACTAATAGGTGAAGTAGTGAATACAAAGTAATTTCAGAAACTTTGAAGATAAACACTTGAAGTAGGAATAATTATAAAACCAGCCCAAATCAGGTGAATAGAGAAGAAAATGAGGGAAGAAAAACTGTCAGTACTAAAATTTCCTAATTGTTCATAGTGAGTGGCAGTGGTAGTCAAAGCCAACTTTCTAAAGAAGTATGGAACCAAATATATTTTATAAAGTTGTGCTTGTATTGGTAAGTATATAACTAAATAAAAGCAAATGATTAAACTTATAAATTATTAAAACCAAAAACCTAGTCACTTCTTATGGATTCCAAATTATTATGATAAAAACTTAAAATTGCTTGATTTCAAAGGCAGAGCATCGCCAGAAAGAAAGAATTACTAAAGGATTACTCTAGCAAAATAAAATTGAATGAACTAATAGTGAAATTCTAAAATTAGTGGGGAGAAAATGAATTAGGAAATTTTGTTAATTTTAAGGACAGAATCTTTAAAATGCCTAAAAACAATTTGAAGTGAAAATTTCAAATGATATCAACATGGGAAATAGAAGGACAAGCAAGTAGAGAGAAGGAATAAAGTAGATATAGCATATTACTGTTCTGTTGAAGTGGACACCATACTGATGAACGCCAGATGCTATAAACAAAAAGTGCAAGTGATAATAATTTCCTAATGACGAGAAGAAACAAGTAGAGTGTATGTGTAAAAGCAATAGAGGGAAAAAAGAACAAAAAGACAAAAGCAAAAAAAAAAGTGCAAAAGAAGAGAAAACAAAAAACAGAAAGCATAGTAAAATTAAAATACAAAATGATACAGCAAGAGATACAACAAACAGGTCGGTAACCACAGTGAATGTACCTATTTTAAAAAATTGGGGCATAAATTAATCTAAAAACCTGTAAATCTAGGTAAATCCACATAATAGATGTTATATATATGTTCATTACAACACTGAATAAGCAGAGGAACATGGGGGAGTGTTTCCCCATAATAAGAACAATTCATCTTGAAGAAAAAAACACGTAATAGCACCTTTATGCACCTAACAAACTTGCTTGAATTTATTAGACAATTTGAAAAATATAAAATCTACAAACATAGTGGGGAATTTTAATATCCATCACTCAGAAAAGACAGCTTAAAAGATTAAAAATAAATTAAGATTATTGAAAATTATAGCCTCAATACTAGGGTTGATCTAGTAGACTTGTACAAATTTCCTGCTCCCAAAATAGAGAATATACATTTTTTCTAAACAAATAAAAATATTTTCCCAAATTTTTTATGTTTATCCCTAGAGTAAAATCTTAAACAGCAAAAATTGCTTTCCTGCGGAATACATTTCCTGATCCCAATATAATGTAATTAGATATCAATAATCAGTTAAGTACACAACTAGAAAATAAAAACACAACTCTAAATGATGTTTGTGTCAAGTGGAAATGCAGATGGGTATTACAAGGTGTTCGTCATTGAACAAGTATATGAGTATCACATATCCAAATTTGTGGGTGTGGGTAAAGCAGTATACTCAAAAAGTTTAGGACTTAAATATGTGGTAAAACTAATGAAATATTGAAAGCAAATGAAATGAACTTTAAGAGACTAAAAATAAAACATACCTCCATCTAATTCAGAAGAAATTAATTACTGAAATAGAAAAGAAGTTAGAAATATTAAAAATAAAATATAAATAAACAAAAATCCCAGAAGATTTTATCAGTGAATCTAATAATAAGAACCTTTGGTAAATGTTATCGAGAAGAAAGCGGAAAGCACAAATGACTTCAGTTTGTTATTACTCATAGTGCTACCAGGTAGTAGTACAAAGGTGATGACAGACTTTATGGAAAAAAAATTAGAATGTCTGGAGGAAATGACAATTTTTTTTTTTTTGAGAGAGGGAGAGCACTCAGGAGGGGAGGAGCAGAAGGAGAGAGAATCTTAAGCAGGCCCCACACCCAGCACAGAGCCCAACACAGGACTTCAACTCACAATCCTGATGTCATTATCTGAGCTGAAGTCGAGTGTCAGACACTTAACCGACTGAGCCACTCAGGTGCCCCTGACATGACAATTTTCTAAGGCCATATAGACAACCAAAATTAACCAAGAAAAAATTAAAATGAGTAGACAAATGAATTGTTAGATTGTATTGTCGAGTTCATCAAATTGGAAAAAGTATGCGGCCAACCTGCAGAAATTAATTGGTTTCTTTACTTCAACAATAACCATTTGGAAAATGTTGAGTGGAAGAGGGAAATTGAACTATTAGTTCAACAGTGTGATATTTACGTGAATATTCTCCAATTCAAGATCATTCTTTTTTTATGCTGCTGCATCTGTATGTAGGTAAATATAATACACAAGAAGTTATGTGGATGGTTTCATGTCAGACTAACTGTAGTATTTTTTTCTGGCATAGGAAGGAGTAGGATGGTGGATGGTGGGCAAACTTTAAACATTACAGATAACACTGTAAGCCTAATTGGTAAGATAAAAGCAAGGGTCTTCTTTGTAATCAAAAAAATTTTACAAGATTTATCTCTTTTACTTTCACACTTAAATATTAAGTTAAAATGTAAAGATACAGAAAGCAAAAGAGTTAGTAAAAGTTAATAATAGCCTGTTGTGAGGCTATTTTACTAGGAGAATGTAATGAAATGCTGGGTCCTGCACTGCATTTTGCCTGTGGCTGGCTGTGTGGGGCTGCTCATATTATAAATTAAGACTGTCCTAGGCAAACTGGGATGTATGTTCACCATAATCATGTGAATTGGCAGCTCCAAATGCCAGCAGGACATTCTAATGGCAGGTCAGTAGGTATCAATGATATTTTCTAGTCTAAGTAAATAGTTTTCAATTGCAGAACAATAGGAAGGTTTTGGAGGGAAAAGTCATAGTATTAGGGACCATGTGCTCTTCATTTTTATGACCAGTCCCCTATAGTAGTTTTGCTCTTTTTTTGAAAAAAAATTTATTTATTTATTTTAGAGAGGGTGAGAGAGAGCACAAGCGGGGGCAGGGACAGAGGAGAGGGAGAAGCAGACTCCCCACTGATCAGGGAGCCCAACATAGGGCTCAGCATGAGACTGAACACCACTGGGATCCATCCCAGGACCCTGGGATCATGACCCAAGCCAAAGGAAGTTGCTTATCTGATTGAGCTATCCGGGTAACTGTAGCTCTTAAAAGTTAAAATTTCAAGTTGAGAACTCTCAGCAAGTAGTTTGGAAGGGTGTACTTCTCTTATGTGCTTGCTCCCTCTGATGTTAGGACTTCAGGTTACTTTTAAGCAGTCTGTTTGAATCATACCCAGAAGAAGTTGATCTTTATGAATAAATCAAGGATCTTTTTCCGTGACCTCATGCCCAAACTCACCATTTCATTTTAAATTGTTCATTCAAAAAAATATTTGAGTTTCCACTATGTTTAAGTCACTCTTTTAGAAATTTTGATAGGAGATCAACTAAAATTGTCAGTACATTCAACTAAAATTCTTTAAGAATAGTGATTTGAAGATGATTTATTAAGAAGGTGATTTCTTAGTTGGTTAAGATCTTTGACACTTGGTTTTATGAGGAAATACAAAATATAAAGCACAAAGGCACCAAAGTGGGATTTCAAGGAAGAAGAGATGGGAGGAGAAATTTCTACGAATTTGGTACTTTTTAACAAGCACTGTGCTAGACACTATCCACACATATTTACCCCTCACAGCAGCCAAATGAAGTTAAGTCACATCAGTTCATAGTTTCCCAAGTATAAACTGTTGCTCATAATTCTAAATTCAAGTTCCTGGGTGGGACTTTATGGTAGTACAAATAGCCTAAAGTAGAGCAAAGGAATGAGAGAAAAGACTCAATAACTTTGTTAAAATCAATTTTTGATGCCTTTATCATCAAGCTAAAAGAGCTTGAATTTTAGTCTAGAGATTTTGTAGTTATCAGTAACATATTCTATTGTTGTCAAAGTAATAAGCCATTGGAGTCCATAAGGGAAAGGGAAAGAGCAGAAGGGAGAGTAAAAGGATCTCATTAAGGTACTAAAATGTCCAGTAGCAATATTTCTTTGACATTTCATATGTATCCTTAGGAACTCATCAAATACCCTGTGAAGCTATCTGGCTCAAGGACATCTTTCCACTTTTCCAGAAAACAAAGGACAGTGATAAATTGCATGGGAAGAAGATAATTTGACAGTCTTTTTCTGCTAAAGGTTAGTTGTGAAAGATTAACTACATGCTTTATTTATTCATTATGTGTATCTTTCTCACTTTCAGAAATGAAAGAATGTTAACTTGATAGAGGATTAAGGAGTAGACAAGTTAGAAAGGATTATTTCAGAATAAGCAGGTTGTGTTAAGTAGGTTTAATCACAGCAATAGCAATCTTATATTATTAGTATTTCTATCTCCCAGGAAGATAATTGCTGCTGGGCTTTTGGACACCACAAATGTGCCATATTCGTACTTTGGAATACTATGTAGAAGACAGATGAGTGAATTTAGATTGTAGAGAGAGTAAAAAGCAGAAGATTTATCAAACACCATCATTTTAAGTTCTAAGTTATGGTCACCTACAACCCTGTTACATTCATGGAAAAATCTATATGAAGCTAATACCTGGATGTTTGGTTGAAGGGAATAAAAGATACAAACAATATAACAATGGATACAAAACCGAAGAGGCCTTGTAAGGACCAGTAATCATGATAGTCCTGAACAGTATGTTATAAACAGTTAGATTTAGTCAGTAAGAAATAAAAAAATAAACTTAGAAAGTGAGAAGGCAAGTAGGAAGGGAGAGAGGGTAGAAGGGAAGAGAAGAGGAAGGAAAGAAAGGGAAGGAAGGGAGGGAGGAAGGAAGGAAAGAAGGAAAGAGTGAGCAGACTGAAAGACGATGTGAGGAGGAATAAATATTTATCAATAAGATATGACAGTGGTAAGAATGGGTACTTGACCCAAACCCTACTTTCATAAATTGAAGGCAGATAGAGGATTATTGTCTCCAGGCTGTCCTACTTGCCCCTCCTGTGGTGGAGAGTGTAGAGGGCTTTGTGATGGCGACTGGTGTATGTACATGTTGTGTACCTCTAATAGTCTTAGTGACTTGGCCAATTCCTTTACTGTACTGAAGCTGTATACGTTTTAGTCTTGATGGACATATATTTGATTAATCTTACAAGCTGACTAGAGTGCCTGAGGCTCAGCTCCCTAATTCGTCCCCCAGCTACTGTCTGTGACAATTTTTATGACAAAGCCTTTTAAAGTATAGTTTGTTATTTTTGAATTACTTTCATGAAATAATTTTCAGTCAGCCCTCACCATTACCAGGAGCTGTAATTCACCTATGAGTTTCACTACATATCATCCTATAATTTTTCCGAAGCTTTTTTGAAGCATCACTTATATAAAGTATATGAATTTTACGTGTGAAATCGTGTATGTCTTATTTGCTTCTGTATTACCATACTGTCGACCTTTGGTTTTGAAGCGCTTGTGTCTAGAATACTCTAATAATTGTCTGTATTTAATTTGTATTTATAATTTGGCATTTTTTTCCTAAAAATAGAAACTCCTAGTGGACGCTATGTCCAAAATAGAAACAAAAAACGTATACTTTATTTAAAGAATTTTATTTTTAAGAATTGACTGTATTTAATTTCCCCTAGGAAATAAATGAAGCCGTACATTCACACAATTTGTGAGAGTGAGCAAAATTCAAAACTTTGCCTAATCTGACTACAATTCTCCAGTTTTCTCCTTTGCACCTGTTAAATGAGAACCTGCTTTTTCTCACATTCTTATCGTAATGTAGTCAGGGATGGAGTCTACTTTACTCTTAGCTTTGCTTTATTTTTCATGGTTCCTAATATTTCTGGCTCAAATAAATTTCTAGAAAGGCTTTTAAGAAGCTCTTACAAATCTTTTCAGGCCCTTGGTATTTATCGTCCTTACAGAGTAAAGCACATATCTGAGTGGGAGAAAAATCTATAAATATTATACATTATTTAAAATGCAGCACATTTTATTTCTTGGCTTGGTTTGTAAAAGCTAATGCTTGTAATGTCACATTGAATAAAACATTAGCTTTGAGATATGCCTGAAGATATCCACTAATATGGAACCAAATTATTCTCTTTTTTAACTTCAATAACAACTATGAATTAGTTATAGTAATTTAGGTTGTCCTAATTTTGATGCTTCTTTTGAGACTATAGCCAACTTTCAGTTATTGCTAAATTATATTACTGTTTTTCAAACTTAAGAATTCTTACAGAATTTTCATACATTTTGTGTTGTTCTTTATCATCACACGTATTATTTACTTCATATTTTCTGTTAACTCTTAAATAAGTAAAACCTATATACTATTTTACCTTGTCCTTAAACTAGTATCACAATTTTGATGTATTGGTAACATGTTTCGATATGTATTTAATAGATACATTACATTAACATTAAAAATATATACTAACTGAACCGTATCAAATACTCAGTGTTACGTGTCCCACATTTTGGGAGCAACTACTTTATGTTACGTATTTTTATGTTATGAGGGACTGAGGTCTTTGGTCATATCTCTAACTTCTGACTATAGCACCATAGAGGTCCACAGTCTTGGTGTCTGGCAGTTGTGGGGGTATAAAACTTGATAAAAGGATCAGCCATTTGGAATCATGGGTTTCAGTGTATGGAAGTCTTAGACACATATAGGCGAGCTACTTTAAATTTCTGTTTTTAAAAAATGATATTTTAGGGGCGCCTGGGTGGCACAGCGGTTAAGCGTCTGCCTTCGGCTCAGGGCGTGATCCCGCGTTATGGGTTCGAGCCCCCACGTCAGGCTCCTCTGCTATGAGCCTGCTTCTTCCTC
Source organism: Ailuropoda melanoleuca (assembly GCF_002007445.2). NCBI lineage: Eukaryota > Metazoa > Chordata > Mammalia > Carnivora > Ursidae > Ailuropoda > Ailuropoda melanoleuca. The sequence goes on along the minus strand of NC_048220.1, from coordinate 12,731,614 downwards.
TCCTACTCCCCCTGCTTGTGTTCCCTCTCTCGCTGGCTGTCTCTATCCTGTCAAATAAATAAATAAAATCTTTAAAAAAAAAAATAAAAAAAATAAAAAATGATATTTTAGATTAAAACATGAATTAAGAAACTATGATCTGGACAAATGGGGAATGGTCTCACAAAAATGGAGATTATCTGTGATAAGATCCTGAATGCAAAAGTCTTACCTGCTGTTTAATTATTTGTGGGCAGAAATAAGAATCAGAAAAAAAGGAGGCAGAGCTTCTCAAGAAGAGAAAAATGGCCATCTAGGATTTTGATAAGTAAATAATAGACTATCATGGGGTTTTCATGAAAGCCTTATTTTCGTGATGCTTCTTAGTTTTCCATTTCTGTGGACGTGGGAAGGATTGTGTATGTGTAGATACTGTACAAATAACCAAGGTTGTATTACCGGAGTAGCTTGACAGAACTTGAAAGTCCTCAGGAGGGTCATTGAAAATGCTTTTGATGTAAAGCAGTCTAAAAAAAAATCAGTAAATTAGAGATTTGAGGGAAGCCCACGGGCAATGTTGTGTATGATTTAAGAGATTTAGGGTGTATTGAACATCATGAAATTTAGAGATTACTCCTCTGAACCATGATAATGTTTGCAACTTGAAGTTTTTGCTGAGATTCATCTTATGAGATTGTTTTTTCTGCTCTAGATAATCTATTAGTGTCTATAATTAAGAAATTAATGTTTAGAAATTATTATGTACCTGTGTTTTAATAAAGCATCTACTTCTATAGAATAAGCTGAGATTGAATAGAAAAACTTACTCTGCTCTTTGGTACAGGATGTTTATGAATCTGATGTAAATTGCTAATAGTAATACTCTGAAAAGATCAAGATTTAACAGTTTTGCTCAATAAAGCAGTTGTCTTTCTGCATTTTAGGAATTTCATTTTCCTGTTTATAGTCTAACTTATGATAAAATAAAATGAATAGTTTATGAAGAAGAGTAGTCATTAAAATGAGATTTTGAGTGGTATGATCATGTTCTTTATTTAAGCGGTCTAAATTTGTGACTAAGAGTGAGTTCAAGAATCAGACAGATCTTGGAGGGGCTCAGGGTCTTTCACTAAGCAGACCAGGAAATGCTTTCTAACCTTCAGTTTTCTCATCTATAAAATGAAGATAGTAGGAGCACCTGTTGAATTTGGTTCTCAGAGGGCTTAAATGAGATAATTTCCATAAAGTTCTTGGCATAGTGCTAGGGAGAGTAAGCACTCCACAAAAAGCTATTATTTTAAATGATAAATAGTGAAAATGAAGTAAACTAAAACCAATGGCGTGATTTAAGAGTATATAAAATTTGTAGAATTAAAGACAGATTCCTGGTGAAGATGATCATTAACCATATTGAAAAAATTCATTAGCAGAGGGTCTAAACCACTCAATTATCATGTAAACAGGCTCTCCTTGTGGGGAGTCAAGAGGATAGCTGCCAGAGCTGTGAAAGCCAAAGGGTGACAATGCAAATTTTGTGACTTCTCAACATCTTTTGTTGATTGTTGAGAAGAGGAAAAAGTGAGCTTTTTATTTTTAAATTGGGGGACACAATTTTCTTTAGATGACAACCCAGTGGCATTGGGAGCTGCAGTGGTCAATTAAATTCTACTATAATGATTGATGTGGTTTGAAGTGAAGGGATTCGAAGCCAACAGTCAAGAAAGAATTCTTGAGACGTCTTTGGTGCAAAAAGTGGTTTTTTTAAAGCACAACTTGTGGACAGAATGAGCTGCCCTGGGGTCATGAGGAGAGGCTAATTATGTAGCTTCAAGTTGGGAGGGTGTTACGGATAGCATAAGGCTCCAAGAAATTTTGAAAGCAAGGTTTCCAGGAACTTGAGGCAGCCAGCTATTTTTAGGAAAAGGTCATTTATTACTGTTTAATAAAATCTTAGTCATGAGACCCTTTAGATGTATATTGGTCAGTCATATGCTTGGGGGATGATTGCCAGCATATATCTTGGGGGGGGAGATTTAGAGATCAAGGAAATTTCCAAAAGAATTTTTTTAAAGACTTATTTATTTATTTGAGGGGGGAGGCAGAGGGAGTGGGAGAGAATCTCAAGCAGACTCCCTGCTGAGCACGGATCTGGACGGGGGCTCAGTCTCACAACCCTGAGATCATGACCCTAAGCTGAAATCAAGAGTTGGACACTTAACAGACTCAGCCACCCAGGCACCCCCAAAGGAATTTGTATATGTTAAAGTAGACTTAACAGGATCTTGGAGGTTGGAATGATGTTAAGCTAAGATTGCCTTTTGCTCTTTACAAAGTATTGACATCAAGGCAGCTGAGTTCCTAGAGGAATGTTACTCTGCCTGTTTCAAGGACTTGTCAATGGACCATAAGTAGTAAGGAAATTTGATTTTTTTCTTTTGCCTTTGTTTCTCACATCAGTGATGACTCATTGTATCCCTACTTGTTCATTCTTGACCTGTTCTTTTTGCATAATGTGTACAGATTTGCTACCTTTATACCTCTCCTAAAATTTATGGTTGCCCCAAGTGTCCCAAATGTTAGAGAAAAGTACTATTTAATCCCTAAATCAATTCATTTTTCTGATATATTTTAAGATAGAAATATTTTTAAAAATGAAAACAAATAACCACAAATATGGGCAATATACATGGTGAAGGAATAGATGGTGATTGAAAACTTCTTTGCATCAACTGCCTTTCAGAGGTTTTCCAGATATATCTATATTATTATTCATTTCCTCCAGAGAAACTGCAATGATTTTAAGAAATGAGCTCTTTTATTGTGTGTCTTCTCCTTTTTTCTCCTTATTCATTGCTCTTCCGGGAATTTGTAAACAGCTACTGAACTTTTAGGACAGTGATCTTCATAGTACTCACTGGTCACTAGAGAAGAAATTCGGATTCTCAAAATTTCATCTTTTTTTTTCCCATTTATAACAATTAAAAATAATTGTCAAAAATAAAACAGCATCTTGTTGACACATTTTGGTTTCCAGATATGTGTGTTTTTATGTGTTAGAAACAGTGCAACTTGGGCTTAGACCATGAAGCATTTGTAGTTGTAAAATATGAATGATGAAAACAAACAAACATCAATGTGAATGGTATGCCTCATTTGTTATGGTAAAATTTCAACCACTAACAAATATTTGAAACCTTCTTAGTGATTTCTTTTTAGGCTTAAAATAAGATATACTTGATTTCACTACATTGATAGTAAAGAAGACTTGAAATTCCATTAAAACGTGTTTTAAAATGAAAAGTTTAGGGGTGCCTGGGTGGCTCAGTAGGTGACTCATCTGACTCTTGATTTTGGCTCAGGTCATGATCTCAGGGTCATGAGACTGAGCCCCGTGTTGTTCTGAAGGCTCAGCATGAAGTCTGCTTGATATTCTTTCCTTCTTTCTCTCCCTCTACCCTTACCCGTGCTCATGCTTGTGCACGTGTGTGTGTGTGTTCTTCCCCTCTCTCTCTAAAAATAAATAAATAGATAGATAAATAGATAAATAAATAAATCTTTTAAAAAAATAAATGAAAAGTCTAGTGACACTATTGCATCAGCATTTTTCTGTTATGTAGTATTAAACACCATTTGATTAATAAAACAATGAAAATTTATATATGATAATATATATATGATGATAAACAATGTGCCTCCTTACCTCCTTTTTAGCATATATATATATTATATGTATATATGTACGTATATGTGTGTATCTATATCTCATAAGAAAAAAATGTACCTCCTAAACTGCATTTAAATTATATTCTTGTACATTATTCATTTATTATTCAAAACTCATTTATGGAAACTGCTGTGACAATGATGATGTTCATTTTTTCCTTTAACCTCTGCAATCATTAAAAGAAAGCATTTATCATGAATTGACTACAAATAGCATAATCGTGTTTGTATAAATGTCTACATTGCAATTAAGCGGATCTAAGGACCATAAAAATATTAGATCCTGCCTGTGGTCCTTTCTAAGCAGAAAAGGATGTTGTTAGATTTCTTTCCTTTGCTTACATCTTGTAGTTTAATGAGACCAAGCATTATTTCTGTGGTTTTTATATCTGTAGAATAATATTTACCAAATATTTACCAAATATGCCATTTGTTGTGAAAAACACCAATATTAGAATCTGTTTTATTCATCTATTGTTAGTTCACTTATTGAGTTCCTAATATGCACAGGACTATATGAAGTAATCAGAGTAGCATTAGGAAAAAGATACAAACTTTACTCTCAAAGAGCTCTTAGTCCAAGAGAAGAGATGGATAGATCAAGAGCTGTAATGATATAGTGTGATAAGAGTTATGGGAGAGACATGCCCAGCATGCTGTAGGAGCACAGGCAGGGGACGCTAGAGCAGTTTGGGAAACTTCTAGGAAGAGCTGTTGATTGAGTGTAAATAAAGAGGCCCACAATCAGCAGGAGGCAAGAACATTTCTAACATTTACAAAGTATAAAGGTAAGAGAGAGCATGATATGCTCAAAGAAAAAAGTTCCCTCTCAAAGTATAGATGTGGATAGATGGATAGGCATGGCAGCTGAGGTTCTGAGAGAATAAATAACTTGATCAAGGTCATAAAGCTAGTTAATGGCAGAGAGTGGATTATTACAAAGTTTTTAATTTTCAATTAAAAAAACTTTAATCCTAGTGTAGTTAGCATGCAGTGTTATATTAGTTTCAGGGGTACAATACAGTGATTCAACAATTCCATATATTACTCAGTGCTTATAAAGATAAGTATACTCTTAATCCCCTTCACCTATTTTACCCATCTTCCCACCCGCCTCTTGTTCTGGTAACCATCTGTTTGTTCTCTGTGGTTAAGAGTCTGTTTTTTGCTCTCTCTTTTTTTGCCCTTTGTTCATTTATTTTGTTTCTTTAATTCCACATATGCATGAAATCATATGGCATTTGTCTTTCCCTCACAGCCTTATGTCACTTAACGTTATACTCTCTAGATCCATCCATATTGTGGCAAATGGCAAGGTTTCATTCTTTTTTATGTCTAAATAACATTCCATTGTGGTGTGTGTGTGCGTGTGTGCACCATATCTTTATGTGTTCATCTGTCCATAGACATGTGGACTCCTTCTATAATTTGGCTATTGTAAATAATGCTGCAATAAACTTAGGGTGCATATATCCCTTCGAATTAGTATTTTTGTATTCTTTTGGTAAATACCCAGTAGTGCAGTTACTGGATCATATGGTAGTTCTATTTTAAATTTTTTCAGGGACCTCCATTCTGTCTTCCACAGTGGCTACTGCAGTTTGCATTTCCCCCAGCAGTACAGAGATTTCCTTTTCTCCGCATCTTCACCAGAACTTGTCTTTTTCTTGAGTTTTTAATTTTAGCCATCCTGATGGGTGTGAAGTGATTTGCATTTCCCTGATAATGTCTGATGTTGAGCATCTTTTCTTGTATCTGTTGGCCATCTGTATGTCTTCTTTGGAGAAATGTCTGTTCATGTCTTCTGCCCATTTTTAATTAGATTATTTGTTTTTTTTTGGTACTGAGTTATGTAAATTCTTTATATTTTTTGGATACTAACCCTTTCTTGCATATGTCATTTGCAAATATCTTCTCGCATTCAGTAGGTTGTCTTTTAATTTTGGTGGGTTTTTGTTGTTGTTGTTTTTGTTGTTTTGCTTTGTTTTGTTTTGCTATGAGAAACTTTTTATTTTGATGTAGGTCCAATAGTTACTTTGCTTTTGTTTCCCTTGTCTCAGGAGACATATGTAGAAAGATGTTGTTACAGCCGACATCTGGGAAATTACTGCCTGTGTTCTCTTCTGGGAGTTTTATGGTTTCAGGTCTCACATTCAGGTCCTTAATCCATTTCAAGTTTATTTTGGTATATGGTGTAAGAAAGTGGTCCAGTTTCATTCTTTTGCATGTAGCTGTCTGGTTTTCCTAACACCATTTGTTGAAGAGACTGTCTTTTTTGCATTGCATATTCTTGCCTCATTTGTTGAAAATTAATTGACCATATAATTCTGTTTTGTTTTGTTTTGATGAATATCTCAGGCAAGGAGTTTTTATTTCAATTTCTACTTGTGGATTTCAAATACCACAGCTCCAAGGAGTGTAGTGACTTCCCTGAGTTCAGGAGTACAGTATGCTTGCCACATCTTTGTTCAGTTTTGGAGACCACTTCCTTTCAAACTCTTTTTCCCAACATCCATTTTTAATGAGATATAATTTACATAAGACGAAGCCTCAACTCTGCTGAGTGTCTAACAAAAATGTCCTATTTGGATTGGAAAGGTGAAATAGGATGGACTAGAAGTAAAGGTAAGTCTAACTGGTGTTTGAGGCCTGAGAAAGAACAAGCTAGGTCCCAGAGGTTTTGCATATGTTTAAGTGATTTCTGCATAACGTACTTCAGCAAAATGGACTTAGAATATATTAATAAAGTTGTTGATAACAGCAGTACTCCTGACAGAATGTGTGCTGCCAGTTAAGTGTTCTGTGGTTCTCACTTTGGACTTCAACAGACCTGGTGTGTTGTTAGAGAACTGGGAAGAACTTGTGCTGCTGTATAGCATACTTGAGCTTTAAGGAGGAAATTTGGTAAGTAATACAGATATTTTGACAGAATATTAGGTGTGAACTAGAGGAGGACATAAAAACGGTCTTCAAATTCAAGTCACATTAATTTATATCATGAATGTTCTACAGTGATATATCTGATTTTAATATAAATTAATATACTAAAGAAACCATTTTTGAGTTACACCTATATACCAGGCAATTTTAGGACTATGGAGTTATAAAGATAAAAACCATTTTCTGACTTAAAGGAGCTTACTGTGGAGTGAACGATGTTCATGGTAGTAATAATTACCTTTCTTAAAGATCACCCTCCAATGACTGCAAAACTTACCTGTGCCTCTCTTTACAATAAATTCTATGAATTTTAAAAACTTTTTATTTATTGACATATGAAATATGTTCAAACATATTTATTGACTACCTACTATGCATGCCAAGTGTTTTATAAGATGTTAGAAATACTACATGAATAAGATTTCGTTCTTACTTTCAAGAAATGTTTAGTGTGATACATTATAGAGCCAAATACATGCCAATTTAAAAATTTATTAATAAGTGGATCCAAAGCTAGTCAGAGAAAGGACAGATATATTATACACAGTCTTGCTCTTCTCTTCCCCTTTCTTTTTTACACTCTTGAGTGTTGTTTTGGTTTTCTTTTTTGATGTTTGTGTGAATGTGGATTAGTTTTGTTTAGATTAGTGTCTCAATTAGGATTCTTGGTGGTGACCAATAGAAACTGAATTTGATGAACCTAAAAAAAAAAGGAATTTGTAGAAAGGATAATGCATTACTCATAATATAAGATGGTGAGTTGAACAACAAGCATTCAAGAAAGAAGAGAATGTCCATACCTTGGGTAAGGGACAAAGCAGCAGCATGATTTATACTTCTGCTAGAACCATGTGGAACAGAGGGGTGGTTTTCCAGGGGATGAATGGGATGCTATAACTAAAGGTAGGACAAAAGATCCTGAGCAGGTAAGAGCAGTGTTTCTCACAGTTGAGAAGTGCATGGCCCCTTTTAAAGGAAAACAAAAATGACCACATCCCTCAATGTAGTTTAAAATTATTTTTCTTTGTCTTTATTTTCAATAGTTTTAAGTGTTGAAGATTTTTTTGTTTATTGATTAATGTACTACTCCTTTATATAAGGTTGTTGAATGGGAAAGAGGTGCAAAATGGGGATTAATTTTTGTTTCTTAGTTTAAAAACACCCTAAAAAATTACATGCGATAGTGCAGTAACACTGTGTTTACTCCTCCGTAATGGTGCTGTCAATTCATGGCTGGTGGTGGATAATAATTTATCCACATAATTGGAGTGGTTCCACATAATTTCGGTACAAACTTTCCCCCCATAATCTCCAAAATAATCTTATCAGTCAATGCAAACAAAATGAAAAGAGAACATAAAATTGTATTTAAAAACCTTGCTTTACTGTGACAGATGATGTTGTTTGCTAAAACTGAATCATTGCTCAAAATATAAATATGAAGCCAGCTGCGACAAGGCAGGTTCTTTTAAGCTTGGCATGCCTTTACCACCATATGCTCAGGAATGATTCAAAAGTCCGTTCACTTGTCTTCATTGAAACAGTTTTATAACCATTGTTTTGAGAGTGTTCAGTGATATCCATCTAACATTTGTGTGGTGTGAAAATATTATTGGTATATTTAATTCACATCTGTGCTTTTGTCATTAGTCTCAAGTCAGTGAACTGTTGGGTTTCACTATGATGGGAAAGACAGATGCAATAGGTACTGAGATGATGAAGCTATACTCAAGTAGAGGCAGATATCTGGAATGTGCTTATGTATAAAATTTTAGGCTGTTGTTAAAATAAACACATAGAAATTTAAAAAAAATAATCCTCAATAGAACTCACAGACCCTAATTGGGAAACACTGCTGTGGGCAGCCTGGCTGTAGAGCCAGATGAAGGATGGCAAGAGCAGAAAGATAAATCAGCATGGGTGAGAGACACGGGCTACATCTCTGGCAACTTTCTCTCTCTCCCTCACGTGGGTTCAGCAGTCATTAGTGAATACAAACAGCCCTGAATAAGTTTCCTTCTTCTCTTACAGAGGTTTTAATTAGGTGGCTTGGAATGGGAGAACTCATGTATTTTACAAGATGATTTATTATATGATATTTATTGACACAGTTGGGGAAAGCACCACTTCTCCAAATAAAATAATTAGACTCATTCATTTGTAAGAGAAGATAGTTATCTGCCCTAGATCCTGTTTTATACTTGGATGGTACTCAAACGACTGTTGATAATAAAAATTATTTTAAATTTGAACTTTGTATAAATTAGGATTTTGACCCAAAGTCATAGAGCACCCATTTCTTCATTAGTAAATATACTACTGCCTTTGCAAGATTGTTCATTGTGGAAGAATGAGAAATGGTTACATCTGAAGGAAAGGAAATCAGTATCTTGAGGAAATATCTGCACAGCCATGTTCATTGCAACATTATTCACAGTAGTCAATATATTGATACAACCTAAATGAATGGATAATGAATGTTACATGTACACACACACACACGCACGCACAGGAATATTAGTAAGCTATAAAAAGGAGGGAAATTCTTCCATCATTTGTGACAACATGGATGAACCTTTAAGGCATTATGCTAAGTCAAATAAGCTAGACAGAGAAAGATAAATACTACATGGTATCACCTATATGTGTAATCTAAAAAACAAAAACAAAAAACCCCTGCTGATTTCATAGAAACGGAGAATAGAATGGTGGTTTCCAGGGGCTGTAGGGACGGTGAAATGGGAAGATGCAGATCAGAGGGTACAAACTTCCAGTTACAAGAATAGGTTCCGAAGATCTGATGTTCAGCATGGTAGCTAGTTAATCACACAGTATTGTCTACTTGAAAGTTGCTGAGAGTAGGTCTTAAGCATTCTCACCACACACACAAAAAATAGGTATGTGAGGTGATAGATGTGTTCATTATCTTGATTTTGGTAATCATTCCACAATGCATTTGTATATCAAATCATCACACTGTCCACTTTAAATATATATATATATATATATATATATATGTCAGTTATTCCTTAATTAAGTTGGGGAAGAGAAAGAAAAGTGATTGTCTAATTTTTCTTTCTGAGGCAATATGAAAAATTGTCTGTTAACTACAGTAATACTGGGTTTCTCTTTGGCCAGTTGTTGGTGGGGGAATACGTTGCCCATAATTTACATTAGCTTCCATCCAGGCCACTTCAAAGGGACATAGAGTTTAAATAAAAATAGCACACTTAGTATGAAATTGCACCTTAAAAACAAGTCCTCTAGCTATACAATATAGCTGTAACTATATTGCTGTAACTATATTGTTGTATTTCTATATAGAAATTCTGGAGCTGCTGTGGAAATGCTAGAGCTGCTGACACATTGTTGATGCTCAAGAAAACCTGGCTGAATGGATTTGACATGGAGAGATCCCGAGATGTAACAAATATTTCATTTTGCTAAAATAACTGGCCTTTTAGCAGACTGGTAGATTTCCATGGGAAGAAGTCTAGTATGCATACATGGGAAAAGAGAGTTTAATAGACTTTGAAAGGAATTTGTACTGTATCAATGTGAAATAAACTCTGTAGTGTAAACATGATAAACATAAAAATCAATCTATTTAAAGTGATTAGAGGTTCAAGGTTTAAGACCTTCTCTGTAATGAAATGGCAGAAAATGTAAACTTCATTTATTTTCATTTAGACAAGATTTTATACTGATCAGAAGTCAGAGCTAATAATCCCAGTCTTCCAAAGGTCAGTTTTTCCATGTAGATATACATATACATTTATACAAAAGCATTCATTTAATGATTTTTCCATTCAACTAGATTAAGCATTTACCAAACACTAACTGCGCAAATTTGGGCAAGATGCTGTCAGGGAGACAAAGGCGAATAAAGCATGAAGGCTGCAGATAAGACGCATACACGCATCATCATGACACATTGCTGCACCGCACAGTCTGTTTGAGAACAATTCTAGTGTAGGGACAGAAAAATTGCATCTAGGACATAAGAAGAGGGGGGTGATTGCTACATCCCCAGGTGCTGGCAATACAGAATTAAAAACAGATACCATTCTTTGCCTTCATGGCACTTGCTGTCTTGTAACAGAAACAATTGCACAGGTAATTATACAAAGATTTAATTAATCATACATGTTGTAAGAACAAGGGAGAAACAGATGTCAGGAGTGTATGAAACTGGGGTCCTAACCTGTTGTGGGTTTTCAACAGAAACTTTCCTGAGGAGATGGAATTTGAACAGAGACCTGAAGGAGGCTAGATGAAATTGGCAAGGAATTTGCTTCTGACATTGTTGAGGAGGCTGACCATAGGAAAGGAAACATCTTGGGCAGCAGATACAGTGGACTTGGCAAGAGAAGTAGGGGTTTGCAGAACAGATCCAAGAGAGCCATCTGATTGTTTGGCTCATGGGATGGTTTGAAGGGGAGCAATGGGGAAAAGTATGGGAAAAGTTGGGGTCAGATCAGAGTATGGACTTGAATGCCTTTTAAATACTTACCAAGATACTTGGCCTTTGTTTTGGAGGCTTTCGGGAAATGTTGAAGCCACTTGAGCAGGGGATATAACCAAAAGCAGGACATGGGACGATTACTATGTCAGGAACCTACACAGTACATTTGTGCAGGGAGGAATCAAAGTTGAAGAAGGTACACTGGAGGCTGTTACTGGATCTGAGAGCAGTCTGAAGGAGAGTAATTCCAGTGGGAAGATGGAAGGAGGGCTAGGCTTAGGTGGAAGGGTGATTAACAAAAGTGACTTCAAGGCTTTGAATTTGGGTGGTTCTTTGGTGCTAGTGTCAGAATTAGAGGACACACCAGAAAAGAGTAAATTTTTACTTAGATGTGAATGTGATTTATGAACTTCAGCTAGTAAATGCTTATTTTTAAAGGAAATAGTAACATCTAATAGGTAGATGGAATAGGTAAATTTGTGTGACACATTTCCTTCAATACAAATACGGACAAAAACTTGGTTTTTTTCTGTAAATGTGCTTATTTGAATGTAATATAAATTTTCTTAGTCAAGAAATCACGTTCATTATTTAACTTTTTTTCCTTTTCCTTCCCTTGTTCCTCAATACTGTTAACACTGTACGGTTTGATGAGGTAGGGAAGAAACACATAGAAAGGCTGTTTATTTTATAATTCCTGCCACTTAGCCAGCTTTCTAATGGCTATCCGCTGGGGAGAGGGTTGGCAGCTGGTTCAACAGTGTGAGTCACAGGGCCAGGCTGGAGCCAGGTAACTTGACTATCCCTTTAATGAGGCATTTTCATGCACATTTGCAGTGGCTTCTTTATTCTCTTTCCAGAAGCTTGATTTGTAACCCCAATCAATTTCTGAGTGTTTATCTAATTGATTTAAAAAGAAGAAAAGATCAACAAATCCCATTCCTGCCTAGAATAACCAGCTAGGTTGAAATAATTCCAGTTCTTCAAAAAAAAATTTTTTTTTACACTTATACAACTTATGAAAAATGTCTTGCTAGTCCCACAATTACTTTTTATTTGTTCATTCTTAGCAGTCTTATTCTGCTTACTCTGCAGTAAGGACAGAGACAACATCTTCACTCAATCTGCATTTACATTTTATCTTTAATAGTAGAAGTTGCTTAGTGAATTGCCTCTTAGTTATTGGATGGGAAAATGATTTTCTGAACAGGTCTAGGCCTTGTCCTAGAGCTGGTCCCGAAAACAGATTTGATTCTGATCTTTTGGGGATGGAAAGAATGTTTGAAGTGAGGAAAGTTGGATATTTTCTCATTTCCAGCATACCTCTCTGTCTCCTAGAAGAATAAATGACCCTAGTTTTACCTTGGAGCAGCTTTTAGAGCTCACTTGGGGTGGATGTGTGGGGCCACATAATCAAAGATGCTCTCTAGGTACTTAAGAGTACATCATCTTTTTTTCATTTTTAAAATTTAAGTATAATTGTTACATAATGTTATACTGGTTTCAGGTGTACAACATAGTGATTTGGCAAGTTTATACATTATGCTGTGCTCACCACAAGTGTAGTTACCATCTGTCCCATTACAATGCTGCTATAATGTCATTGACTATATTCCCTATGCTGTGCCTTTTATTCCCTTGACTTATCTGCTTCATAACTGAAAGGCTGTATCTCCCACTCCCCTTCACTCATTTTGCCACCTGCTGGCACCATCAGTTTGTTCTGTGTGTTTGTTGGTCTGATTTTGGCTTTTGTTTGTTTATTCATTCTTTCTAAGATCCCACACATGAGTGAAGTCATATGGTATTTGTCTTTCTTAGTCTGGCTTATTTCACTTAGCATAATACCCTCTAGGTCCATCCATGTTGTTGCAAATGGCAGGATCTCATCCTTTTCATGTCTGTGTAATACCCCACATCTTCCTTATCCATTTGTGTATTGATGAACACTCAAATTATCCCAGACATCTAAAGAAGAGTTAATGCCTATTTCCTCACACTATTCCAAAAAATAGAAGAGGAAGGAAAGCTTCCAGATAAATTCTATGAGACTAACATTACCCTGATACGAAAACTAGAAAAAGACACCACAAAAAAGGCGGCTATGGGCCAATATCCCTGATGAACATAGATGGAAAAATTCTCAAGAAAATATTAGCAAACCACGTTCAACAATATGTTAGAAGGATCATTCACCATGATCAAGTGAGATTTATTTCAGAGATACAAGGATGGCTCAATATTTACAAATCAAACATCATATCAATAAAATGAAGGATGAAAATCACTTCATCTTAACAGATGCAAAAAAAAGCATTTGGTAAAAATCAACATCCATTGATGATAAAAATTCCCATCAAAGTGTGGTTAGGGAGAATATACCTCAATATAGTAAAGGCCATATATGACAAATCTGCAGCTAGCATCATATTCAATGGTGAAAAACAAAGCTTTTCCTCCAAGATCAGGAACAAGACAAGGAATGCATCTTTTGAATCTTTCACAGAAAAAATGCAACTGTTGTAATGCTGAAGTTTTTGGGTCAGTTTTATACCCACAATAAACTTGCTTTTAAATTGAGATTTCCATTCTTTCATGTGTTGGCAGCAGTGGAAAGACTTACGCCATCTAAATAAGAAAATCTTGCATTTTTATCTTTCCATTTTGAAGATGACACAAATGAAATCATGTATAATTTGAAAAGAATAGGAAAAGATTAAAAAGAAAAATTGTTCAATCCCTACTATGCATGAACTTGAACTTATATCTCTCCTCTTCCCTCTGTAGCACATATTTACCTTCTCTGTAAACTTAGTGTAATGATCATAATTCACTTGACTGAAGACACACCTTTATGATAAGTTAATTTAAAGGCAACATTTGACCGACGTAGAGTTTTCCTTCCATAAAATGCCTTCCATAAAACACTCCTGATGATAAAATTTTAAAAGGAGAGGCTCAAAATATGAAATCTTAAGAAGAATTTCCATAGACAGGAAATCTGCTGAAAGATCTTTTGGCAAAAAGCATATTAGCATTGAGTGATTTTCAGAGATCTAGAGTTGAATTGGGACTTGGGTAAAAATAAAATGATGTGTTCATTCAAGTAGGGATAACGAAGGTTAAGTGTAAACTCCATGTATTTTCAAGCATTAGCTTTTGGCTTATTTTTCTCTGTGTATTATGGTAAGGGAATGGATTTTATTTTACTACTGGATATTCCATAAGAAAATGGATTTCTCTAAAATGTAGGCAGAGCTTGATGAAAGAATGTGCTCAGTTTGGTTTACTATATAGTGATGATGTAAAGCTCTACAGCTTTGTCGGTATTTCATTTTATCAAAATACACTTTCTCTTTGATGGATTATAATCTTAAACACTCTAAAAATATGTAATCCAGAGTGAAAGACTGAAAATTGTTAGATTTAAACTTTTGTTTACATAATAGATATCTTAAGGGAAACTGCACAGAGAAGGGTATTTATAGTGTGTCCTATAATGTCATATATTGTGCTATCATGGCCAGAGTATTTCGTAAGTATTTTCTTTTATGATCAGAAAGATCAAAATAGAAAATATCCTTGAAAACTGGTTTAAAATTTATTTATCTCATTTTAAAAATGGTGTACACTAGGGGCGCCTGGGTGGTGCAGTCTTTAAGCGTCTGCCTTCGGCTCAGGGCGTGATCCTGGCATTCCAGGATCGAGCCCCACATCAGGCTCCTCTGCTGGGAGCCTGCTTCTTCTTCTCCCACACCCCCTGCTTGTGTTCCCTCTCTCGCTGGCTGTCTCTGTCTAATAAATAAATAAATAAATAAATCTTTAAAAAAATGGTGTACACTAGTAAAATTCAAATAAAATGATGTAGAAAGGTTTTTATTTTTACATGTTTCATTCCTTTCACTGGTGCATCTTAGTCCTGAGATCATTTTTCTATGCTGCAATCAGAAAATGGCATGGCAAGGGTTCTTTAGGAAGACAGGTTTCACTAAGGCCTGCCAGGCAATAGATTAAAAATAATGTTATTTTTTGAAAGAGTAAGTGGTCACAACTAAGTAGCAATTAAGGTTATAAACTAAAATATCCACAGGCATATCAATTGCTAATAAATGTAAGAAATCATTCACTACTTTGAAAGTTTACTAACTTTTCATAATCTCTCTCTTGAAAAGTAAGCCTGAGTCTGAAGAGATGTGGTCTTCCTGCTGTGTGCACATAATTAGCAGTAATGGGAATTAGACAAGCACATGTAGAGCAAGCTCATCCTTGCTCTAAGTTGTGTTTGTCAAGTGGGGATATAAAATGAAATGTGCTGTTAATGCTTCAGTGCATTATGGACATATGGCAGGCTTTTAGCAAAGTGGCATCCTGGGAGGATATTTGCTTATTTTCCTCCATGGCATTGAGGGGCACAGCACCCTCTCTCTCCTAAAGTCTAAGAGAAGGTACTGAGAAAAATAAGTGGGTGAATTTATGACCTAACAGAGGATCCCCATTCTTCATAAACTAAGTCTGTTATGAACCTTCATAATTAAATGTTACTTAATGCATTTTCAATCCATGGTATTCTTATACTCTGTCCTAAATTTTTGTAGAAAAGACTGTAATCTCAAAAATAAAAACTCCTATTTCAGAAAGATTGGGGATTGTTAGATGGAAAAGATCATGTGACTAAAATTTTTTGAGCAGGTACTATGAGTTCAACAGTGTTGCAATATTTTACTGTTTTATCTTTACCATACACTTTTGAGGTAGGAATTATTCCCAGTTCATAAATGAGGAAGGAAGATGGTTTTATACCTTGCCAGTAATTGCAAAACTAGTGAATGCAAAGTTGTGACTGAACTCCAAATCTGTGGGACTCATTCTCAGAGCTCAGAGCTCTTCATTCACCCTTACCTTCTGTATCTCCTGGCCTAGAGGGATGAAGTTAGAAGCCTATTAACTCTATACCGTGATTCTCCCACCCTGTTACAAAATACTCTTCATATGTAAAATCATGTCCTCTGATTATATAGTTGTTAATAGACTTCCACATTAACCCAAAATCCCGTGAGAATTTTGGATCTGGTTCAGTATTTATTCTTCAAATATTCTACTGTTATTCTGAGTGATTTCAATGTCTGTGTGCATAATGCATCCAGCTTCTGCACTTCAAGTATTCCATGTTCCTCAACATCAGTATCTTTTATATTCTCTACACTTGAGCAAAATAATACTCTAGGACATTATTAGCATCCAGAACTTCTCTATCTCTGAAATGTTAAATGCTAAAAGAACCATGGCAGAGATGCTAGTTATGTATCTCAGCATCCTTTCTCCCTTCACCTTAAGGATAGAACCCATGATTTGTGGTAAGCATGACTGTGTAGAAAAAAAAATACTGTACTTTCCAGCTTTGTTTACAGAGAATCTTAGCCAGATGACTAAGTTCTGGTCAGTAAGATGTAAGCAAAACTTTGAGTAAAACAGCCCTTAAAGGGAGTTGGGGAAGGGGATTGATTACCCTGTTTCCTCCTTCTAGTTGGCTTGACAGCAAATGTGGTCCCTGGAGCTCTAGCTGCTGTTTTGGACCATGAGAATTAAAGTATGAGCTTGAAGTAATTGAAGGACAAGATGAAAGGAGACTGGCTCCCTGATTCTGTGGAGTGCTCTACCAGACCTGGACTATTTTTTTCTAAATGTCTTTAAAATGAGAGAAAGGAAAACTTCATTTTGTTTCAGCTAGTGTTATTTCCTGAAATCCCACCAAACCCAAACCTGAGGTGTTTACTCTCAGATTCAGCATCAAGGTATTCATTATTTCATATTATAACAGCTTTCTTCTTATGTTCATTCCTTTGCTAGCCTGCCCAGCAGCCGAGGTTAGCCACATGAACAACTCTTCCACCAGTACTGTACCTACTACTTACAAGAGAAGTCAAAGACTACCATCCCAGCCTTAATCTATCAACCAGAGACTGAATGGATTTTCATGAGTATACCATATATTTGCACATATTTTTCCTTGGTCTAGAATGTCGGCTGCCCTTGACTCTTTGGAGAATCCTGGTCTCTTAAGTATCACATCTTCGGTTATATCTTTCTTGAATAATAACATGCTATCCAGAGTCATTTTCAGGAAAATTCCATAATTGAACCTAGTGCAAGACACTATGTTGTTTATGTTATCAGACTTACTGATTTTCCAAATTTATTTTCCTTTTTTTTTTTGTTTTTTGTTTGTTTGTTTGTTTGTTTTCAACCAGTCTGACATTCCTAAGGTATTTGTTGAATAGCCTGGGAGTTTAAGAGAAGTATATATATCTTCCAGGATTCTTGGAATGAGGATTGCAGTGGTAAGAGAATGTTAAGGGATCTTTCAAATATAATATTCAATATTTTCATTTTAATCTGACAGACATTTTCTTCCTTAATCTCTAAGGAATTGAAACATTTCCATTGGCCTCCTGAGATACAACTGCCAACTTCAAAAGTGCATATGTCTACACTTTATTTCAATTTCATTATTTATAATGTCAAGTTATTCCTATCTAGTTGGAAGGAAAAATACTTCATTTATTTTTATTTAAGTTAATTTTGTGTAACATTAGAATATACAGCATAGTATCATGAACATAAGATTCTCATCAAAAGTATTTATCTTCCAATATTTATGAAACCTCTGGTTTAAACAACTGTGAAACAAGATTGGGGCAGTGTTTGTAAACTATGTTCAAATCTCCACAGCTTTGCTATGTATGATTCTATATCAGAATATGTAGTGCATCAACAAATGGTATAAATAAGGAAATTCCGTCTGGGTTTTCAAGTTGTTTACAGAATCTCTAGAAAATTTGGCAATGATTAAATTTCTGAGATGTTCAACCAAATGTATTAGGCAGTAGACTCGTTTTATAATATTTTCTATTTCATTTGTTTCTCTTGTTTTTCCTCTTTCAGGGATTATTAATAGCTGGTTATGCCTACTACAGACTACAGAAGATTTTTTAGATAAGTTGTGGTATCATTAGTCTTTACTAAAGATTGATAAATACAGAGTATTTTAGTACCTAGAAATGTTAGCATTGAACAAAATATGCTTTAGATCACAGTTTTACAGGTGAGAAATATGAAGAGATAAGGAGGTTATCGAGTTGCTTGAGGTCATATTTATTGCTAGTGTCAAAGATGGCTATGAAATCTAGATCTTTTTGATCCCTTATACTACTCATGCTAATCAAAATCCTATAAAAGAAAGTTAAATGGCTCTATGGATGGGTATTGAGGAGGATGACCATGAAGGAATAAAAAATTTTGGGAAGCACTGAGACTTGGCCAAAACCAATGAAGATATGAAAAAAAAATCTTGGGGCACCTGGGTGGCTCAGTTGGTTAAGCATCTGCCTTCGGCTCAGGTCATGATTCCAGGGTGCTGGTATTGAGCCCCACCTCAGGCTCCCTGCTTCTTCCCTCTTGTGCTCTCTCTCCCTATGTCTGTCTCTTTCAAATAAACAAATAAAATTTTCTAAAAGAAGAAAAAAAACTTTTATTAATATGTGTAAGTTGCCATTTTTTTCCTTTAGAAATAATTTCACATAGTCAAACTAGTTTTCCAATCACAGTTATTCTTTCTAAATAAACTTTTATCTTAGAATAGTTTTTGATTTACAGAAAAATTTCAGATAGTACAGAGAATTTCCATAGTCCCCACATGCAGATTCTCCTATTATTAGCATCTTACATTAGTATGGAACATTTGTAACAATTAATGAACCAATACTGGTATATTATCAATAATTAAAGTCCATGTTTTATTCAGGTTTTCTTAATCTTTAATGTCTTTCTGCTGATTCAGGGTAACACATTACATTGTCATATATGCTTAAGCTCTTTTTGACTGACAGTTTCTCACTAATATTTTATAGAGATCTGGCACATTTTTGTTAGATTTTTTCCTAGATATTTGTTATTTTTGATGCTATTAAAGTAACATTTAATTTTTTTTATTTTTCAAAAAAATTAAAAAAATTTTTATTGTTTATTGCTATTATTCAGAAATGCAGTTGATTTTTTTGAACATTGACATAATCCACAGCCATGATAAATTTACATATTAATTTTAATAGTTGTTCTGTGAATTCTTTTAGATTTTCTATGTGCACAGTCATCTGTTGTTATATCTGTGAATAACTACAAATGTATTTACTTCTTTTTCAGTCATTTATTTTTCTTCTATTATTGCACTGTCAAGATCTTCACTACAAGCTAAAAAGAGCTAATAATCACACTTCTTCCCAATTTCAAATGGGAAAGTTTTCAATATTTCCTGTTTAAGCACAACACAGATTTTCTAAAAAGATTCTCCTTACTATATTAATTGTCTTTCTCCTCTTAATTTTATTAATTTTTTGACATACGTGGGTATTAAATTAGGACGATCATGTAATTTTTTCTCTTTAGAATGTTAATGTTATGAAATAGATTGATTTTCGAATGTTAAAATATTAAACTTGCATTCCTGAAATAAAAGCAATATTGTCAGGATTTTTTTTTTTCATTTTGAATTTTGCTATGTTCACTTTGCTAATACAGTCTTTAAGATGTTTGTATCTATGTTCTTGGGGGAGATTTGCCTGTAAATTTATTTTTTTTAATGTTATCCTCAGTGATGCTATCAAAGGAACGCTCTCCTAAACCTAAATGGTCTCATATTCTGTTCTGAAAGTGATTGTATGAGATAAGCCTAATTTCTTCTTAAATGTCTCTTAGAATTAGTTAGAAGTGTCTCTTGTGCTTGAAATTCTCTGTGGAAAGGTGTTCAATTATCTGATATAGGACTATTCAGATTTTCTATTTTTTCGTAAGCCAATACTTGTAAGTTTTTTCTATGAATTTGTTCATTTCATTTAAATAGTCATATTTTTTGACATTAAATTCTTTGTCTGTTTTTATCCCCCTCATTATCTAATAATGGCCCTTTGAAATTTTCTTTAGTGAATACTCTTTCCTAGTTTCCAAAGAATGTTTTCACATTTTACATTTTCTAGGTCAGACTTTAGTTGAAGGGAAGTCAGAAGCTCAAATACTCCACAGACCCAGCTGCTCCTCTTATATTATAAAAGCCCATATCAAAAATTTTGGAAGGTGGGATTTATGGTTTTTTAAATTTTAAATGGAGCAATCTGTCAATCAGTCCAACAAATTGTGTATATGTGTGTGTTTGTGCCTCCACACATAAGAAGAAAGAGGAAAAAGAAAGTAAGAAGACTCAGACAGACCAATCCATTTGAGAGTAAACATTGGATTGATTATTGTGCTTTCTGCAAAAGGTTTTCATAATTATAATATACCTCAGCAACTCTTAACCTGGACAATTATGTGAGCAATATAAATAGATTGATGTTGTAAGAGTCATGCACGTGTTGGTTCCAGCCTTTTACGTAAGTTCTTCTCAGAGTATACTTTCCAAACTACCAGCAACTCGAAGACTTATTAAAAGCAAATTCTTGGATCCATTCCCACATCTGCTGAACCTGAATTTCTTAGGGTAAAACCCCAAAAACTATCCTTGTAACCAGCCCTCTAGAGGTGTCTTAGCCTGTGAAGCTTGAGAACTACTTCTTTGGATTAACTCCTTGCTGGTAATTTAGTAGACTGACTTTACCTAAAGTTCAAAGCTGGGTAAACATAAGCTGATATGCTTTTTGTACAGAGGAAGGAGAGTATCTTAGCTGAAAGCTACCTATCTCTAGAAATAGATGAGTGTTTCAGCACCAGTACAGGTATCTGTACAATTAAGATTGTAAGAGTGAGACCTTTTCAGAGATATCATTGCTCTAATTTAAAATTGAAATTGCTTATCTAAACCCAAAACTGTTGATTCAGATGACTGAAGGCTTCATTTTGTATCTTTCTTTTTTCAGATAAAGGAGTAGATGAATTAGCTAGGTGTGCTAAACTCAGCTGTAATAAACCAAACCTGGATGTGATATATATCCAGATGTTCAGAAGGAAAGAGTTATCATTTATCATTTCCCAGTCTCTATTAGAACACTGCCCATTTGGAATGGGGGAATATGATTACACATAAACATTTGGCATATCTCTTTTTTAATAACTAACCAGGGCTTTCTTTTATATATTGGTGTTCAGTGAGTTGTTTACCAGTGTTTCAGTATTTTATTTTTTTAAAGTTTTTTTTTTTCTAATTTATTGGACAGAGAGAGACACAGTGAGAGAGAGAAAACAAGCAGGGGGAGTGGGAGAGG
The DNA here is from genome assembly GCF_002007445.2 of Ailuropoda melanoleuca. NCBI lineage: Eukaryota > Metazoa > Chordata > Mammalia > Carnivora > Ursidae > Ailuropoda > Ailuropoda melanoleuca. Next base: position 12,710,257 of record NC_048220.1, on the reverse strand, counting down.
GAGAAGCAGGCTTCCCACTGAGCAGAGAGCCTGATGTGGGACCCTGGGACCATGACCTGAGCCAAAGGTAGATGCTTAACAACTGAGCCACCCAGGCGCCCCAGTGTTTCAGTATTTTAAACCCAGTAATGTACCTGATAATAGGAGAGCACAACCATTCTTTCTGATTTGTTTTTGATATTGAAAAAAAACCAGTTGTATAAGTAGGTATTAGAATTTCTGATGGTAGTTTCTGATGATGAGGAAACAACAGCTATTAACTGGGTTGTGTATGATACTAATATGCTGCTCTTTCTTCCTATGTCACCACATATATGGGTTCCCTCTCAACTGTCCCATGTCCTGTACTAGGACACCATTCTACAGGACAAAGCACTGTAATCAATCCATGTGTACACTGGTCATTTGTTTAGGCCATAAACCACCTGGCTTTAACGGTCTTTGAAGCATTGGATGGTATGAAGATGAGAGAGAAAGTCTTTACTCCTGGGTTGAGCTTAGTTTGTACATGAGGATAAGTTAGCTAGGCAATATGGTTAGATGAATATGAATGCCTTGACCTGCAGTTTACGACATGCTCTAAAGTAAATTTTTTTTACATTTGGTCTAGTAATCCTTTCATTTGGTCTCAGAATTGGGGGAAAAAAACCCAGAAGTAATTTAATAAAAATAATTTAATACAACCATTCATTGAAAAAAGTTTTAAGCCCTAGATTTAAAACCCACTCAGGACAAAAAACCTTTCAAGCACTAGATTGTGGCCATTCATATTATGAATGGGTACTGAATACCCTTTTCTCATATAACTGCTATGGAGAACCATAGAAAGTCTTTGCCTTCAAGAGGTTGTATAAGAAATTTATGCCTTAATCACTTTTGATTTCATAAAAAAGTAATAAAGTTGTATTTGGAAGTTTTAGGTATCTCATTGAGATTATTGACTGAAAATATATTATTGTTATCATGACAAAATCAGACGATCCACTTTAAAAAATACAGGAAATGACAAAGAATGCTTGAGACATTTTCATTAAAATATCTCATTAAATATTTCATTAATGAAATATTAAATATTTCATTAAAATATTCATTAAAATAACTTTATTAAAAACATATTCTTGTAGGGGCACCTGGGTGGCTCAGTTGGTTAAACGTCTGCCTTTGGCTCAGGTCATGATCCTGGGGTCATGGGATCAAGCCATGTTGGGCTCCCCACTGAGCAGGGAGTCTTCTTCTCCCTCTGTCTTTCCCCCCTGCTTGTGCACACACACATTCTCTCTCTCTCATGCTCCCTGTCTCTCCCTCTCTCAAATAAATAAATAAAATCTTTTTAAAAAGCAATATTCTTATAGACAATTTCTTTTTATTATTTTTCATGTGTGTTGACTTTTATATTAAAATAGCATCTAAAAGCAGAAATCGTATTTTTTCCAGTTAAAATGTTTGTGAATTTGTGATAAATGTCTGCTTTTAATGTATAATCTGTTTTAAGTATTGTTTTAACTATTGAGGTTTAAAACCTCAATAAAAATAGAGTTATGTTGGAAACTACTTAGACATACTAAAACATGAAAGTGAACATTATAAATCACTGTCATTGCAGAAACCTTTGAAACACGATTTTGTTTAGTAGTTGCCCATTAGAAGAATGATTTTGATGTTATTTAAATAAATAGATATTTAACGATGAAATAAATATATTGGATATTTAATAAATCAATGAAATAATTTAACTTAGAAAAGGATGAAAATTATTTCCCTTGTTATTTTCATCTTCCCATAAACTCATTACATACTCTGCATCTTTTCAAAATATATGAAAGGAAAGAATCTCTTAGAATATCATGAAAATTTAATCAGATCCCTTGCAGGAACATTTAGACAATCGCTTTATGCTGTAATCACTTCCTTCAGTCCTGATCCTTGAGGTGTGTATGAGGTAACATTATTAATGTTCTTTGTCTTTTGGGAGGTATATGTAATTATTCTGTGCCTCATCGGTCTATGATTATATGCTCAACACTTTAATGAGAATTGCCCTTGCCTTGTCTGTGCAATGCACTAAAAGAGAGTCAAATCCCCTTTCTGAACTTCAGGGACCCATTTTTTGCCATGTATTATTCATTTTAAGTAAGTTAATGTCATTGGGAGACAGTTTCTGCCTTGTATGATGAAAGATTTTAAGTGAGGAGCAGTTTATTACTTATTGCCCATGCCCTGATGTGCTTTTCCATATGGCCTTTCTTTGGCATATGAGTGACAAGAAGTCATCAGGGCAAAGTCATAAGCAGAACTTTTTATATTAAAACTTTAATGTATCAGTGCTCGAGGCACTAGCTAATTCCAGTTTTCTAGTTACAAAACCTGAGCGAATAATTTAGCATCTAGTGCTTCTCAATATGCTTATTTTAGTTCAACTTCTGTCTCTTAAATCAAGCATAGAATTATCTCCCAAGTGCTTCAATTGTATGTGTTAGTGACCTTGAAAGGAAAGTTTTATTAGCAGAACTCCTGTGTCCTCATATGAAACATATCAAAACTTTTAAACTACAGCTGTGGGTCTAGTTTTGGTATGATGAAAATCCAAAATATGCCTAGTGGAAAGAACATTATGACATTTCTTTTAGTTGTTTTGGATTATAGAAAAGAAAACAAAATGCTCCTTTACCCTTTCTAAAGGTATGCTTTAAAATGTTCCTTGAATGACAAATACTTGTTCTGGTTCAAGCCTTGTCAATCAGTACATGTAATAATTACTGGAAGTAAAGAATAAAGAGTATGAGCTATTCAGCTCTAGAATGTCTATATCAGAGAAGGTTGAGGCCAGCAATGTTGCTGGGTGGGCAGGTTGTGAGTTGGCATCAAGCTGTGCTTGTTATAGTAGCCCGCTGTTTTTACTTCATTGCTCGGTTCATTTGGGAGTGGCCCTGAGTGCTATTGGAAATGTGGTCTAAAAGTTCTCCTGTACTGAGGCCTTGGTAGTGCCACTTCATATTAAAATATTAGTACTAGAAAGGACTTCAAAATAGTTTAAGATTAGCTTTTTCATTTTATAGTTGAGAAAACCGAAGGCTGAAAGAGTGATTTAGTCAAGCACACAGTTTAATTCTTTATGCTTTAATGCAATTAAAATATCTTTTAATTTTAAAGTAAACTGTTGTTGGGGTGCCTGGGTGGCTCAGTCAGTTAAAGCTTCCGGTTCTTAGTTTTGGCTCTGGTCATGATCTCAGGGTCATGGCATTGAGCTCCGCGTTGGGTTCCCCAGTCAGTGAGGAGTCTGTTTGTCCCTTCCCTCTGCTCCTCTCCTCACTCAAACACGTGTGCTCTGTCCCTCTCATAAATAAATAAATAAATAAATAAATAAATAAATAAATAAATAAATAAATAAATAAAATTTTAACTAAAATAAAATAAATTGTCATGCATACATCATTCGCTGTTTCCTAATTAGGGATCAAAAAAGCACAATCAAACCACAATTTTCATTTTTCTTTATTTGACTGTTGGAAATGCTTTCTCTGAACTGGATTTAAGAATATGATTATCAGGGAAGCTGGTAGCAACAATGTATCTTTGGGACAAAACTATGTTATAATTTAAACACAAATGTGAGATGTATTTTAGTTTCATCACTTACATATTGTGTATTAGTGAAGTCGAACTGCCATGCAGAAGGGAATTTGTGCTTGGGGAAGAGATTTTCTGGACTTGTCATATTTTTATGATGCTTAACGATAGCATTCTTTTTTTTAATGGAAAAGAATGCTTAGATATAATCTTATTTGCCTTGCACTGTAGTTATAATTTTATTTTAAAAGTGATACTTTGCATATTATCATTTTAGAAAGTGATGTTTGGCAAGAAGATAGGAAAAAGTAGAGAAAGAAATTCAGTATATTACTAATGAAATACAACTCGCCAAGAAATCAAGGCCAAGCCCAATTTAGTCGTGATTAAATAGCAATTATAATTTTAGAGCTATTAAGACAACAGTGTGAACTGATTTAGTTTCAGTTCAGTCCCAAGGAGGGACAGATGCACATTGTATCAACAGATGCAGTCACTCCACTGAATAATGCTCTGGAGTATAAAGTCTGTGTTCAGTTTAATCAATAATTTTATGGAGCTCCTATTTTGAATCACAAATTTTAATCTATAGCTGTTATTGGAATTCTTGAGTTTTTCTTGTAGAGAGATTTTGATGGTTAATGAATTCTGTCAGAGGGTACTTGGTAAATTTAGACAATGCTTTGCCTGCTTTTAATGCATTTGACTTCATTTTAATGCATTTGACAAGAACTGAAAAACATTATGTCATTAATACATGTTGTAACACTTCAGTAATTTGGCAAAATGGAGTAACTGTTACCTGGATTAAAATTACTGGCTTTCCCAGGATTTAAGATTTAATCCAGTATCATAAACAAAAATCTTCCTTCTCTTTTAAGAAAAAGACATGTTTCCACTGTACAAACCTCTCTTTTTCTTGTTATCAACTATCACCCAATGCTTAATATCTCATAAATTTCTCTGCAGCCTAACCTCTGTAAGAAGCTTCAACCTCTGTTTCTACCTGCCACCTGGCTCTTTCCAAGTGGATGTCTCTCTGACACTTCAAACCCACAGATCTTTAAACTAACTCTGTCACTTTTCTCATCAAATATCCTTCTCTCACTCGGAGGCTGATTACTCCTGCTAGGAAATTTAGACTTACTTTTGCCATCTTCCCTTTTCATAGCTCATGGTCAAGACATTTGGAAGCAACCATCCACTATTGATCTACTTTGCTGATGCCTTCGTATAGGTCCCTTTTATGAACCTTGTTAGATTAATGCCATTGAACAGATTGGGAGGGGAGCTAGGTGTTGTGGAAAGAATGGGAGCTTTGGCACGCAGTAGACCTGAACGTTCAAAGACTTAGCTCTGCCTCTATGAATTGTGTTTATTTGGCTAGATTATTTAAACTTGTTGATCTTTCGTTTATTCAACATATGATGACAAGTAGTTATTTCACAAGGTTTCATTAAAGAGTAGACAATAACGTGTGTGTGTGTATCTCCTAGTACAGTACTGGTACATCCTAGGATCTAAATAATCAGTTGTGATAATCTTGCAGTGTACTCACTATCTTTCAATGAATCAGACTGCTAGAGTTATCTCACCTTTCACTCAAGGAGCCTTTATATTGCTACCTAAGTTCTTTCTAAATCTTATGTCTAGCCAAGTCTTTCTTAAGCTTAAAAAGCTTTAGAACCTCCTTACTTGGAGGTTATCCCAACCTCCAAGACTTTGGCTTCACTTCCCACCGCTTCCAGAAGACAGGTCTGCTCCCCACTGTTGGAGTCCACCAGGAACCTCCATGTCCTTCAATCTTGCTCTTTTCCTGAATTGTCTTTTCTCCATTTTCCTTCATAACAAAACCTTAGGCCTAACTAGTATCTTTCCTTTGAAGACTTCCTTGACTCCCACCACTTGTCATATATAGAAGCAATTGCTTCCTGCTCTGGAAATTCTTTATCATTTGTTTACACAGCTAATTATTAGTTAACTTATGCTGATTTTTGTCATGTTCTTGATACTTTTACAAGTATTTTTTATGTATGAACTTACATAAATAATGGGGTAGCACTGTTATTGTCCGTATTTTAAAGATGAGAAACTCAGATACAGAGTCCTTGAGGAAGTTCACCTGAGATCAGATAGCTAGTTGGTGTTAGAGTCAGGCAGGCTTTGACCCAGGCCATCTGGCTCCTGTGCCTATATGATTATCCACTTACTCCTTATTGCCTCTCAGTAGTTTTTAACACTGGATTGGCTGTCATGTGCCCCAGTCATATCCTTGACATTAAGAGAAGACCCCCGGCCTATGTTGTACATACATTAGTTCAGCAGTAACAAGCGCAGTAAGGGACAATTAGGATGTGAGCCCTTTAAGACTATGCAAGTGATAGCTGTTTGTAAATGATTTTCATTGTTAAAGTGATTTTGAAAGGGTAATTATCCATAATACTGCATAATCAACTTTATATTACTTAGGGAGTGATTATTCATTTTTGTGACTTGCTTTTTTGTCATTTACTGACTTCACCTCTGGCCCATCATTCCCGCTTTTTGCTATTTCTCTGCTCATTAGCATGTCCAACAGAAGAGAGGAGGTGAATTCTAATCATTTACTTTTTCCCTCCTTGTTGGCTGCTAGAGTAGGGAAAAGTTAAACTATTGGACGATGTAATACTTGGTGTTATTTTATGCACACATCCTTATTTTTCCATTATCAATAACAATATTGAGTTACTTACTATATGGTAGGTTTTATGGAATGCATCAGTTGCTCTTTTAGAAGCCAGGAAAAATAAGCTTAATCTTATGTTTTTGCCTTTTTAAATATAGACCCAATCTGAGAAATCTCAGAAGGTAATTTTTGACAATGTACTTTAATCAACTGAGCAGTGAATATAAATACATCCCTGTAAAAATTCAGGCTTTAGGAAAATGTGTTCACTTCTCATTTGCTGAATATATCTAAACCCCTTGCTTTGGTATTTATGTCTTCTCCAATCTTATTTCTGCATAACGTTTCAATTGCAGTTTCCAAAATCCCCCCCAAGAGCATCCTTCTGGCTACACTGTGGCTGTTCCTAACATATGCCGGTGCCTCAGGACCTTCGTCCTGCCAGGTGTACTCTCTGCCCCTCGTCTCTTTTGTGAGCTTCTGCCTTTGAAGCCAAACCAAGCAGCAAGATCTCAAGAAAAGCATCTCTGGGAAACTGCCTTGTTTCTGGCTTGTCTCCCCACTATGAGCTCCCGCAAGGCTTCTCACCTCTATTGCTTACACGTAGTCTTGATACATTATATTTTATTTCGTTTTCTGCCGCTCTTGTCTCACTGGTTTTATATCATAATGGTAATAGAAACTGACTTATTGGGCACTTTCCTAAAGTCAGACACTGCACTAAAGTTTTGACACACTTTATCTTACTGATTGCTTACAGCTTTAGGAGGTAGACATTAGAAAGGAGTAACAGCAGGGGGCGCCAGGGTGGCACAGCGGTTAAGCTTCTGCCTTCAGCTCAGGGCATGATCCCGGCGTTATGGGATCGAGCCCCACATCAGGCTCCTCTGCTATGAGCCTGCCTCTTCCTCTCCCACTCCCCCTTTGTGTTCCCTCTCTCGCTGGCTGTCTCTATCTCTGTCGAATAAATAAATAAAATCTTTAAAAAAAATAAAAAAAGAAAAAAAGAAAGGAGTAGCAGCAGCTCAGAGAAGTTAAGACACTTGCCCTCAGTTTCACTGCTTATGGGTGGTGGAGGCATTGCTTTTTATCATGTTTTCTTTTGAGATCGGGTCTCATGTCTCCTGTCTTTCTCTAAGGGTTATTGTGAAGCATTAGTGAGATATATCTAATAGCACCAGAATGCACAAAGAGGACCTTAATCATCTGTGGGTAATCACAGTCTCTCCTAAGGTAGAAATAAAAAGTGCGTGAGTGAAGAGGAATAAAAACACCAAGTTGATACTTCTTTATTTGTGTAATTTAAAAGATCCTTATAAATATATAGCACCCTAAATAGCAATTTATTGATGGAGAAATGATAGGAGAACACCATAATTTTTAAACTTATTGATACTTATATACTGGCAAGCAGGAAAAGCTCATTTTCTAACATGAATGTGGTCACCTAGAGCATCACCCTCTTACAGAAAAATTAATTTTGAAAATTTTAAGCCATCAAATTGATTTTATTGTTTTATTTTCCATTTTCTTACATCCTCAGTGAACTGTTTTGTAATGCCTTTTGTTTCCCCATTGCCTTTCAGATTTTGAGAATGCTCAACTTGAAAGATATGTTGTTTTCCAGTTTTCATTAATATCTGCAACGCTTTACCGTGGTTCAGTTAATGGGGAGTAACTTGTAAAAGTTGGTTGATTATTTAGGAACTGTCTCTGAATTTGAATATATATATCACTGAATCTAGATTTTTAAAACATAATTGTTATTTGGGATTTTTCAGTTGATATTATTTACTTTTTAAGGTGGAGACCAACAACTGTAAGAGTAAAATCTGGTCACCATGTGCTGGTTGTAATGCTGATTTTAAAGGTATAGCCACTTGTAAGGTGTCTACTGAAATAACATTTTTCTCTCTTGTAACATAATGGTTTATGACACCCTTCTTTTCTTTGACAGACAACCTAGACTGTTTTCAGTGTATTTAATACGCATCTAATAAAAATCTATTCATGCCTCTGTAGATAGCCATAGCCAAGGCAGGAAGCAGTGCGAAGTGTCAGTCTGGTAATAAAGTTCCTGGGGAAAACTTGACTCGAAGAGCAGGGGCTGGGATTCCCTTCTCTCTTTCGAAATCTGCCAAGCCATTTTTACGGCTACACGTCAAATCTTGTCAGAAAGTTAAACGCTTAGGTATTTTAACGTGGGTTAAAAGCAATCTTTTCACTCTGGGAAGTTTTACATGGTTACAATTCAACTTGAAGTCTCTCAACTTTGTGTGTTTGGTCCAGGAGAGGTGTCGTTGGAGTGTTTGTTTGAAACAATGTACCTTTCATTTTCTTTTTTTTTTATTTATTATTACTTTTTAAAATATTTTTTAATTATATTATGTTAGTCACCATACAGTACATCCCTGGTTTTTGATGTAAAGTTCGTTGATTCATTAGTTGCGTATAACACCCAGTGCACCATGCAATACGTGCCCTCCCTACCTTTCATTTTCTAATCAACTATAAGAATACAGATAAACTCGATGGGTACTTTTTTTTTTATTTTTTTTTTATTTTTTAATTTATTTTTTTTAATTTTATTTTATTATATTATGTTAATCACCATACAGTACATCCCCAGATTCCAATGTAAAGTTTGATGCTTCATTAGTTGCGTATAACACCCAGTGCACCATGCAATATGTGCCCTCCTTACTACCCATCACCAGTCTATTCGATGGGTACTTTTTTGAGCAATTGTTTTTAATGTTAATTATCTTAAGCTATATTTTATTTCAAGGAATGAAATTGGATATATTTTAGTTTGATTTTAGGTTGTTCAGTGAGCCGGGGCCCATGTCATCTTTTCAGTGGTATCTTCTTCCCCTCTCAGGAGACCCCTCCATCTCGAGGAAAAATGTGGGCAGTGAAGACAAGGTTTTCCACTCCATCCTTTGTCTTCACTTGGCTGATTTGATCTGTATGAGCTTTTCAGAACCCTAGCCTCATGGTCCTTTTACCTTCTCCATTTAAAAAATCTTAGAAATCTGTTTATTTTCAGCAGTTTCCACTCAATACTTGAAATTTGTCATCTTAATGTGGATTATAGTACTGCTCAACTTCAGACATTTTATGTCTTTGATCTTTATTTCTGCAACAAAACCTGTTACTTTCTTTCTCTTGACCTTCGTTTGCTTCCCTGCCTCACTGTTTTCCTATCTTCCAGCTCTTTATAGATTCTACCTGTTTCTATTCAGCCTAGACTTTTAGTGACCATATCATGTGCTCTCACTCTTATAAACTTCTATTCCTACTTCGTCAATACAAGTATCTGATTTACTTATATTTTCATTCTAGTCTTATTTTGTGGCACAGAGTCACATATCTTTTTTTTCTTTTAAGATTTTATTTATTTGAGAGAGAGAGAGCACGAGTGGGGGGAGAGACAGAGGGAGAGTGAAAAGCAGACTCCCCACTGAGCAGGGAGTCCAACTCAGGGCTTGATTCCAGGACCTCAGGATCACGATCTGAGCCAGGGGCCAACACTTAACTGACTGAGCCACCCAGGCACCCCCAGAGTCACATGTCTTGATAAATTATTTGCAGACCATGATTTCCAACTAATGAGGAATATTGGAAAAGGAAGGGAAACCTGAAGAAATGGAGAAGGGTGGGTAGTTCAGCTTGATGGGCTTGGGAAGAAATGAAGGAGACAGTTACTAAAAAGGTAAATTAGACCTAGGTCATATCAGAGTCTAAAGGTATCATGCTAAGGAGCTTAGACTCCTCCTATAGGTAGTAAGGAGTTGTTGGAAAAATTCTAAGTTGATGAATAATATTCTTAGAACTACACTTTTAGAAATAAAATGTTGCTGACAGTGTGGGAGACTATTGGCATATAAAGAACAGTTGGAGGATATCAGACTAGTTTGGAGGCTGTTGAGATTGTATAGTCATGAAGCGTTATGGCCTGGACTGGCCCGCTGGAATAGGGATGAAGAACTGCTTCTCCTTTACTGTGGACTAGTATCCTGTGTAATGTTTATAATGGTCTGCAGCTCCATGGGAGACCTTCAGAAAAATCTCTGAGCTCTTTAACATGATGACATGTCAATTCATCTTTCTCGTGAGAGACAAATGAGTTTGCCAAACTAGTCTTCCTAGTTAAAGCCTGGTGTGTGTCTTTCCATGGATGGAATTATACTGCATACTATAACAAGGGATGTAATATGTAATGCTTGCAAAATTTCTTTGAGAAGTATTTCTTTGTGTAGAAATGATGGCAGCTTGCTATTCAGTTTCTGTCAGAGAACAGAAATGGCATTTCCCCTCAGACCTTTGAACCTATTGGAAATTAAGAGGGTTATAATTGAACTGTCACCAGGATCATACAGTTTTTGCAGGGAGGTAATACAAACATTTGGAAGTACTTTCTGTTTTTAAGGCAGCCACTGAACTTGACCATAGAGGCTGGCTAGGGATTGTTAGTACACCTCTCTGTTGTCCTTATGATCCCAGTGACCTAGGCCAGTTGATGGTCCTAGATAACACTGATTGAGAACTTACAACTTTGAAGAAGGATGGAAGCAGCAAGAATAGAATCAGTATATCCCTTGGCATTGACTTGAATAGGACATACAGGTATAGTACAAGGTTTTTTGGCTTGTCTCCTTTCTATCTTTTGGTATCCTGAAATTTACAACTTACTGTGAAAAAATATTCTAAGATCTGGACTGAAGAGAAATTTCTAATTTTGTCAGATACTGTAATATTTCTTATAGTCGAGTGTTTTTTCCCCTAATTTAAGAATATTTGCCACAATTCAAATGGCAGCCTTGAAAACTGCAATAACATCCTGACTACTCTGTCTCGAGTTCCTTCCTACATGACCTTGCTTTTATATTTTTCTGTCATGTTGAAAATTTTAAGAGGGGACATAAGTAAGTTTTTGTGTTCAGTTAGTCATCATGGAGCCGAAATCCAATCATTAATATTTAACAAAGTCTATGAAGTAAATATTGTTTAATTTAGCATGATCTAATTAGAATGAAGTTGATATTTTACAAATGTATTCCTTATTCCCCTTTTTCTATGTTCTGTTAAGATTTGTGTATACTTGCTATATTCTTCCTAGCCTCCTGCTATGTTAGCTTTTGGATGACTGGGAAGAAGTTTCCATTTTGGATCACTACAGCTACTACACAGTATTACCTCCTTTGCTTCATTTATTAGAATCAAAATAGATTTGTGTGAAATCTGTCTCAGTAGTCAAGTGTTAATCCAGGTGAAAAAAAAAACATTTTTATTAATATATTGAGTCACTTGAACTTGTATCAAGATAGTCATGTAAATACTGACAGGGCATCTTTTAAATTTTGTTTTATTCACTAGCACTGCCTTGGGTACTTATATTTTCAACATTTTTGTTAGAGACTTGAAATACGAAAGTAAATAAAATGAAGTCCTGTTTGTCTACTAGGGACGATAGTTAATTAGGAATTGGATTTCATTTTTCTAAAAAAAGAATCTTTCAATATTTCTCTTGATTAGCTCTGTATTGCATGACATTAGGCACTTATTCTGTAGTGGAGTTTAGCATGATAGAAATACAATATTTCTTGCCATGTGGGTTATATGGAAAGTAAGGTAGTCTATCTAAGTAAGGGAGGAGAAATGAGTTCTGATAGTTTTCAGTGTTCATTTCTGTCTGTCTCTCTCTCTCTATTACACACACACACACACACACACACACACACACACACAACACACACACACACACAAAACATATACCTGAATAACTATATCNTACCTGAATGACTATCTATCTATCTATCTATCTATCTATATATATATATATGCATGCTTTTGGCCAAAGCTCTTTCCATTCTAGCATTATCATTAGGGTGGGAAGGAATAGGAACAGGATGTATGTCCCTGCTCCCAATAGCAAATCCAACGTAGTGGATATGAAATCTTTGGCACTAAAGAAGTCAAGTTCTGGAAAAATAGAAAATAGCTGTCAAACTTTCTAGATTTAAATTAATGAGACAGTGAGAATGAGCATGGTTCAGTGGTTAAATTGACCCCAGAGAACACAAACTATAGTCATAGCTTAGTTCATTTGGGGTTTTGATGTTTTATATTTTTTCTTTCAACAATTCTCCATAGGCCTTTTGCATTCCTACGTGTTTTACAAAGAAGCCACTGTCTCCCTTATTTTAAACTACCTACTTAAGAATGTTTTTATAGCAAACACTCTAAGAAGAAAGTAAGAGCAATGTCTCACTCTGGAGCAAAGGGCAGGTTGTTTTACCTTCACCATGATAAAGAGAATGACCTCCTGTGGGGCAAAGTTCAAACAGGCTGACTGCCCATTATAAAAGACTTGGGTTTCCTAAACTCCAGTTCCTCTCTGGTTATGGACTTCACTCTCATACAGGTGTCACCTGGGCCATTTTGCAGTGACCCATGGGAGTTGAGGCTTAGAGAGCTGGAACAAAAGTGATGACGCTCTGGCTATTGGAAGTGCTAGAGTAACAAAGTGTGCTTCCCTTCTGAGTTAAGAGTAGTGCGTTCAAACTGTGCTCGTGGAGTTCTGGCACACTACCTTGTAAGCTTGCGAACAGGGTAAAAGTCTTACCTTTCAGTCTTGGCAGATACAAGATATTAGAACTGATTTCCAATTATAGAACCAAATGACACTGAAATGTGGATTCTCTGTAATTATTAATCAGTGACATGATACTAAATTGTTTCTTTATCTCTCAAAAGTCATGCAGCATTTTTACTGTTAATATTATAAGTATGACAGACACAAGGACAATGATTTGAATGCTGCAGGTAGAAATACTCCCCCAGGGAATATTATAATAGGATAATTACATATTGATTTTGTTGTTGTTGTCCTTCTAGTTAACTTTTAAGCTCCTCATCTTCCACACACAGCTCTACTTTATCACTTTGACCCTTTCACAGTGGTATTCCTTTTAAGATTCTTAGCAGACAAAGCCTAGGAGCATTACAGAAGCTAGGTAAGACTATAAATACAGAGTGTTTGCAGGCCAAGTCTCGTTCACAACCCTGTGGGGAATCAAGCAAATGGCAAGAGTGTTCTAAATGCAGTGCTTGTAATTTCACTTCTCTGTTCTGTCTTTTCTCTGTTGGGGCTAATATCCATCACCTCTTTCAGTGGAGTCCATCCTGAGGTGAAACTTAGCTTAGCATTTTACCGAACATCATGAAATTAAAAGAAAAACTCTGTGCTTTATTCGTTGAATGTGTGTGAGTCTGTGTGTGTGTGTGCGCACACATGTGTGTTTGAGTTATAAATGCACATAAGCTTGGAATGAATTCCTCAAATCTATGATCAACATCTGTTCTCATAAAGAGTTCTTGACAGACAGAAGCATGGAAAATGCAATCCTTTTGCTCTTTGTTTTCTTGGCATTATCATTGACTATGGGTATTCATTAACATATTTAAGTAAGCCTATGAAATCAGGGACTGGGCTAAAGCAATTTTTTGTGTTTTTTTGGTTCTGTGCCAGTATCAGTTTTCCTTTAGATCATTAACTTCTGGACTGAAGAACCTCTGCCTTATTCATCTTTGAAACTTCACACTGGACTCCATCTGCTCTACAACATAGGAGGGGCTCAGTAAATATTTAGTTATTTGAATTAATGAAAAAATTGGATTCAAAAATAGTAAATGGACACATTTTTGGTGGAACTATCGCCCTGAAGGAATTAAGAGAATGGTTTCCTTCAGGCACAAAAATGTCTCTCATTTCAAATATCCAGTTGTGTTTTAAAAATAGGCTTTAACAGTCTTCTCTTTTATAAACTTTTCATTCCTTATTATAATTGCTCAAACAAATAATTATAGCAAACACTGAGAGCTTACTAAGTGTCAGGTATTGTTCTTAGCTCTCCCTGTATTACACATTTAGCCATAAGAAGCTAATAAAACCGTCATTATTATCTTTGTTGTGCAAATGAGGAAATGGGAGGATAGATAACTTCTCAAGGTCACATAACTAATCAGCACAATACAGAGTCAGAGGAAGATTCTAGGCTGACGTCTCAATACTCTTAGAGAAGAGTGGATAGACAAGTGCAAATGCTACAGATGATCCACAATTTGCAGCAACTGCCTAGAAAAGGTTGAAAAGGAACTGAAAGGCACATGTTTTGAAACTTAATTTTCTGTTGCAGCAAACAAAAATTTGGCTTTAAAAGCATTCTCATTTCTTTATCATCGGCAAGGACTTATTTTCCAGGCATTCTGCCTGGAATCCATTAAACATGGCTACTGGTAGGGAGGAAAACCACACATTATATCTGGCCCAAGATTGAACTGTATAGAGACCATGCCACATAACAGGTGTCCAATAAATACTTTTTTGATAGACAAAAAATGGTATTAGAATTTATATGCTATCTCCTTTTAGAATGATCTATAATTCTAGTTTGCAAACTTTCTCATACCCATCATCCCTTTGTAGGAATGTATATCCAGATCTTAGGTTATAATATAGTGTTGATTCGGCAGTAAATTTTATGTGTCTTTTGTATGGCATTATGGTCAATTAATGGGCTAGCAAATATTTTTGTGGTGATTTAATTTACTGACATTCTAGAATAATTCTACACATGTATAAGTACACAGACTAAAAAATAAATAGATCAAGTTTCAGAAATCCTAGAGCCTGGTGAGAATTTTATGATATTACATATGAAAATTAACTTCTTTATTTTTTATTATTTTTAAAAAAGATTTTATTTATTTAATGTGGTCACCAGCAGGAGGAGTGGCAGGCAGAAGGAGAGAGAGAAACAGACTCCCTGCTGAGCCCTGAGCAGGGAGCCCAATGTGGAGCTAGACCCCAGGACCCTGGGATCATGACCTGAGCCACCCAGGTGTCCTGAAAATTAACTTCTTTAAAATGGAAGTTCTGGGCCCCCTGCTCAGCAGGAAGCCTGCTTCTCCCTCTCCCACTCCCCCTGCTTGTGTTCCCTCTCTCGCTGTGTCTCTCTCTGTCAAATAAATAAAATCTTTAAAAAAATAAAATAAAAATAAAATGGAAGTTCTAACTGAGTTCCTGGAGTTTTAGTTTTCATCAGGCAGGGGCACCTGGTGGTGCAGTGGTTAAGGGTCTGGCCTTGGCTCAGGGCGTGATCTCAGCGTTCTGGGATCGAGCCCCACATCAGGCTCCTCCGCTGGGGGCCTGCTTCTTCCTCTCCCACTCTCCCTGCTTGTGTTCCCTCTCTCGCTGGCTGTCTCTCTCCGTCAATTTAATAAATAAAATCTTTAAAAAAATTTTTTTTAATTTTAAATAAAAATATAAAATCAACTGATACATATTTTGGATCATCCACAGGACCACTTATAACTATGTACTGAGAGAGGATTTACCAGTTGGCATTTGCCTTACCTGAGTTTCTCAACCTCCGCACTACTGACATTGTGGATTAGATGGTTCTTTCTTGTGAGGATCTGACTTGTGCGTTGTGGGTTGTTTAGCAGAATCCTTGCACTCTGCCTACTAGATGCCAGTACTCTGTCTTCCCCGTTGGCAACCAAAAATGCCTCCAGATGTTGCCACATATCCCCTGGGGGGCAAAATTGCCCCGATGGAGATCCACCGTGCATTGGTGTCTAAGAACGTGTTTAAGCAAAGTGGTACTTAAAATATGGGATGGTATGAAAAGAATAGAGGCAGAACTTAATGTATAAATGATGCACATTACAGACCAGGTAAAGGCCAAATGGCATCACATGAAAATTTAAGGTTTCACAATAGTTTTAATAGGAAAAGTCTTAGAACACCTGAATTATGAGATATCAGAGGATAGTGTAGACATTTAGAATGAAGATGACAAACCTGTACAGAGGCAGTTAAATACCATATTTATATTTAGTCACAACATAATATCATCTATCACACCAAATTAATGTTGTTAATTTGAATTTTATAGCTTTTTAAATTTTGTTTGTATATATTGGTAAATTTGTTTTGGTTATAGGTTGCTTATGCTCTAAGCATAAGCTCTAAGCATAAGGACTTTATACTTAGTTGTGTGTTTATACGTATTTAACAAACATAATAATAAAAATAATTTGTCAACACCAGAAATCCTCAAAGAAGACTCTTTTTTTTCCATTGAAAGGGATAAGTACATTTCTAAGTTTGGGGTGTCAGACGCTGAGTGAGGGGAGGGGCAGTGGGCCAATGGGAGGAGGGTGTTGTTGAGAAAGACGGGGAAACCTCCAGACTTAGATGCTGGACTTCTGCTGCGTCATTTTAATTTGTGCCAAGTACATAAGACATAAAAATCAATGTTCTATTTTTATAACTAGCTCACAGAATCACAGAGACTGCTGAGTTATTTTGTAGTTTTCCTTTTGACAAAATTTACAAAAGTTTGTAAACACACTTGTGCCTTGTGTAAACTTCCATGTGGAAAGCATGCTTCTCCAAGTGAGTTAATTTCAGTTTCGATCAAAACTGAAGAGACCTGAGAATCAGGGCTGGAATCAGGAACATTTTTAGGTGATTTTGACAGCCTGTTATGTCACATTTTACAAACAATATATAATCCCTGTGATTTTATAGCAAGTGGAATGGCCTCGCAGGCTGTTGCAACAGGCTTTCTTTACCTGATATGCTCCCATTCACATCATCTGTTGTTACCTTACTCCTGTTTGACGCCTCTGCTCAAAGAATCCTTGGGACTCTACTGCTCTATAGAGCAAAGGAGCTGGAGAGCCCTCCCCTTCTAACCGTGACCCTCTGCCTCTTTTTCCTTTTATTCTTGTCTCCTGAAGGGTGTTTTGGAATGATGGTCAGTGAAGTAGAAGCATGAAATTGATCGTAACTGCTCACAGTCTCCCTGGTTGAAGGGGAAGAGCCGGACCCTTCCTGCGGAATCCACTTCTCTCCATTCCCAGAATGGAGAGACCCTAGGATAATTGATTCCTCCAGCTCCAGGAGGCCTGGGGATTATTTTCTGCCCTGGGCTCCAGGCCAAGGAAATGGGGGAACGTAAAAAAGTAATTAGGGATTGGAAGGCATTTCCTAGCTTTCTGGAAGGAAGGTACTTCTTTTCAGCCTACGCACCATGGAGATAGATGACTGGCCCTTCTCCCTCCATCCAACAATGGTCTGGACATCTACATTACTATAGATAACCAGGCCACAGACTTCTGGTTTTAATATAAGCTCTGATCAATTAACACTGGTTTGAAGATTAAAAAGAAAAGAAAAGAAAACCCTGAAGAGAGAGAAGGGGCTTTCTGAGGAGAGAGTTTGAAGAATATTTGCAGCGCATTGTTCTTTGCCATTTAGCGGGGCGGGGGGGAGTTCAAATGTATCATGTGTCTCCATAGAATTTGGGGCCATTCGAAGATTTGAGGCTGTATCACATTTCTAAAAAGACACAATAAAAATCCAAGCAGTAAATTAGATAAAAAAATTCACTACATCATCAGGATGACCCTTTGTTAATTAGGATCGTTCCTTTCTTCTAAAGCTAGACAATTCAGATTACATTTCTGAGAAACGTTTTGGAAATAAACATTCCTTTATACTTAATATGACATAATTTTCAGTCTTAACTTCAAAAAGACAGCTTATGCAGGAGGTTTTAACTCACCGTTTAAGTTCTAATTTACAGCATGTATGCTTTGAGGGCCTGATATTTGGAAAGAGAAATCCCTCAAATTGCTGTGATTTTGGAATCAAACCTCTCAATCTTATAAGTGAGCAGTATCATTTGATAGAAGAATGTAAGTGGCTGTTTTATAATGTCATATTCTGCAAGATAAGTAAAAATATAGGCCTAGTTTCTGGCAGGCACAGTTGTCTTGTAAACTGCTAACACATTTGATGGGTGTAGCTCAAACTGAGCTCATTAAAGATACAGGAAGAATCCCCAAAGAAGCAGGAATAGAGACTTTAACCTTTTAAAGTTTGTAAGCCCATTGAAACAATTGTTTGGATGTCTTCCTGATTATCTTTGTAAAAGGAAATAAAGTTTGATTTCTTTTAAAAGGCCACTCTTCTGAGAAATGCACAAGTGTGCTTTATACGTTGACATATTTTTCAGAACTTTAAGTTGCTAAAACCAAGTTTATCTGAAATTTTATGAAACAAATGCTCTCTTGATTATTTTATTTATTGTTTCTTGAACTTGTATATATATTATCAGAGAGTAGGCTGTCATGGTTATTTTAAAATTGCATTTTTTAAATGATTTTTTAAATTATATTATGTTAGTCACCATACAGTACATCCCC
>NC_048220.1:12636080-12691575 GCF_002007445.2 Ailuropoda melanoleuca | reverse complement strand
AGTCCATAGTCTCTCATGTTTCATTCCCCCTTCTAATTATCCCCCCTTTCTTTATCCCTTTCTTCCCCTACCGATCATCCTAGTTATTATGTTCCATAGATGAGAGAAATCATATGATAATTGTCTTTCTCTGCTTGACTTATTTCACTTAGCATTATCTCCTCCAGTGCCGTCCATGTTGCAGCAAATGTTGAGAATTCGTTCTTTCTGATAGCTGAGTAATATTCCATTGTATATATGGACCACAGCTTCTTAATCCAGTCATCTGTTGAAGGGCATCTCGGCTCNATTGCATTTTTAAATTCACTTCCATTATGAGTAAAGCTGGTTCTGTGTGGATAAGAAAAAAATTAAATGATGCACAAATGACTCCTTCGAAAATCATTATTTTGTATTTTTGAAAAGAAGGAATTCTAAATGGAGTACTTTCAGATATGTACATTATAAGGTACTTATTATTCTTCATTGTTGAGAAAGAATTCTTTCCTAAGAAGATAATGCTTATGACTCTGGGCACTGAAAGCTTGGATTTCAGGTATTAGACGGAAAAAAAAATACTTTTCAAGCCTTTGATCTGGAATAAAGAGCTATCTGAATGAAGCAGAGAATGGTCATCAGCCACTGAGAATCTAGACTCCCCCTCCCCCATAGTTGGTTCTGGAGCATTCAAAGACATTTTCTTTTTCACTGCTACTGATATTCTTATGCGTATTTTCCAAAAACAAACTAAAGTGCCTTGTTGTTATGCTCCATCTATACACCAGAGAGGAATACCTAAGAAATGTGGAAATACATTCCATAGCTGAGTTGTGAGACATGTACTTCCTTTTCCCTCCATTCCTCTGCACTTTTTTCCCCTTTCTCCTTATTTTGGGAAGATTTCTTTACCATCAGTAATAGAATTAATTTTGTGTATAAAGGAGGGCACACCATGCCTCCAATGCTAATGGAGTTTAATTTCTAGCTGAAACATTTCTCAAGAATGCTTCAAACATTAAAGAGAGATCTAAATAATTTCAGCCAAAGAGGGAGTTACATCTTTCATGAACTTGGCATTCATTCATTCAACAATTATTTTTTGTATGCCTGTGATGTGCAGGGCACATTGCCCAAATCCATGTATTAATTGGAAATTGTCCATACCTTCCTGTAGGAGGAATAAATAATTAATTCAAATTAGAATTATGTAAAAATATCATAAGCCTATTTGTAGAGCCAAGAATGCTCCCTGGAAGATGCATAGTACTTGAGCTGGATCTAATACACAAAAAAAATCTTACTATGTAAGAATAAAAGAAAGGACATCCCAAGAAGAAAGAAGAGTGAGTTCAGATGCAGAGAGGTAGTATTTTGGGAAATACCAAGAAGTGTGGTAGATGGTATATTAAAACTTTTTCAGCTCAAAACACAGCTTATCACTGACTTTCTCCACTCTTAGCAAACCATCTTTATCGGAGTATAACCTGTTTATCCCAGCCCTGCCTAGTCACCCCAGATTGAAGACCTGGTACAGCTTTGCCCAGCCGTTGGGCCATTCCTGACTGGAGTAAAAAGCTTTATTGACTACTTCGGTCCCAGGAACAGCTAAGTCTGGAATCAGTCCTGTTAATGTAGATCCAGGGCAGCTATGCTGAGATGAGCCCTGATGATCAAGGTCCTCAGCTACTGAACACCTCTATATTCTTCTTTGGTCCCTTGTGCTGAACTTCAGTCTACGGGGTCACTAATATTCTGTGGTCCTCTGACTAGGAGGCCCGTTTGTAGCATCTTTGTTTCTGGCTGGCCTACTGTTTTGAAGAGGTTGATTTTTCTGTAAGGACAACACAACTGCTCATGTAAAAGTGTGGGTCCTGCTAGTTGTTCTCCCCATGTGCATTTTTCCCTGGAGTAAACTTTTGATATTGAGCCTTGACAGAACCAGGATTGATGCAGCTTCATCATTTTCATACTGACATTGGCTATCACCATCTCTTCCCTCTACTTGGAGATCAGTTCTGGACTCAGCCAGCTTCTCAGTGAAACAATTAGGCTATTTGGATAAAAGTGACAAACTTATTTGTGTGAGTTGTAAGAATGAGACAAAGATATATTTATCAGAAGAGTACAGCTGTATCTCACACATAGAAGAAAAGCTATAGGACCAGGTCTCAGAAAAAGCAGTTTTAAGGCTCGAGGCAGTAGAACTGTTGGCTTGTTTGTTCAAGATATCACCATAATTGGAATGAATCAGGTACACATCTTTTTTACCCTTGTAATCCTGAGCTCAATTCTTAGAGAGTCAAATTCTTGAGAGTTATTTTGTATGTTGATTGGTCTAGATTGGTCTATATCTTCTCCTTTCCTTTGGCTGGATTAAGGCAGCCCCCCCTCATGAGCTAAGGGAGGGGCAGAAGGAGAGGGAAAAAGAGAACCTCAAGCAGGCTCCACGCTGAGTGTGAGCCCGCCCTGGGATTCTATCTCATGACCTTGAGATCATGTACCTGAGAGGAAACCAAGAGTCTGACACTCAACCAACTGAGCTACTCAGGCACTGTGAGGCAGGTGCCCTTAACTGACATCCCACAAGATCACACACAGTGGGGAGAAAATAACCCTCCAAACAAAATAGTAGAGCTGGATACCAAAGAAGTTGGAATGATACTGGCCAAGCAAAACCAAGACTATCAACTGTAGTTGGCCTCTCTGTTTGTCTTTGGTCCAAGTTATCTTTTCCTCCTCACTGGCCAATGATATTTGGGTGCATTGTACATTGAGGCCGACCTCCCTGATTTATGTCAATATTGGAATCTCCAACAGTACTTTCTATTTTATGAGGCCTCTTTTTGGAGGATTCTCTTGGTCAAACTTGGGTTCGTTGCCCAACATAATCAGAATCCAAAATTCTGTAGCCAAGGCACCACACTTTATTTCTTAGACTTGAGAGGAACAATAAGATATATTTATCTATAGATACAAAACTGCTATTAGGTTTTAAAAGTCTTACTACCTTAAATACAATATTAAGATTTCCTAAGTCTCTAAATTTAGATTGGGTTAAAATTAATTATAAATAATTTTGAAGCCTGAAAAATGAAGAGAGTAATTTTAATGTAAGTTATATCTGTGACTATTATAGTTCAATATTTTTTGTAACCATGAATTATTAATAAGATTTGATACTTCTTATTGACTTTAAAATTCAATACATATTTTGGAACACCTGGGTGACTCAGTGAGTTACGTGTCCAACTCTGATTTCGGCTCAGATTATGGTCTCAGGGCTGTGAGATCCAGCCCCACGAGAGGTTTGGCACTCAGCAGGGTGTCTGCTTGAGATTCCCTCCCTCTCCCTCCACCCCTCCCTCCACTCTCTCTCTCTCACTCTTTCTCAAAAAATAAATCTTTAAAATTTAAATTTAAAAAAATTCTCTCTTAAACTATGTTATTGTAACAGGTTCAGTGAAGCCGTCCTTGTTAAAAAAGGAAACTGCCGTAAAGCAGTCCTCCCTCTTCTCAACCTGATCAGCCGTGGATTGATTTATTCTTCTACTTCACTGGAACAAGAGATGACTGGTTCACATATTAGGAGAAGATGATACTTAAGGACACTTTTAATTAATAGTCAAATGATTCTCTGACTCGTTAGGATATTGTTTGGCTGTAGTTTTGTTCGTTATGAAGAGCCTCTTGCTACACATATGAGAGTACTTAACGTGATAAATTATAGCCAACTCTGTTACTTAATTTGGTTCAAATGTGATGCTGATTGGGTCCAAATGATTGATTTTAACACTATGTAAACCAGGCATTTTTACAGAGCCCTCATTTCTCCTTTGATCATTCTCCAATTATGTATCTCCTCTCAGCCACTTTCTAGGTTCTAATATGTGCTCCCTGCCACGAGGGAGAATGAGCATTAGGTGGTGAGCAGCTCAGTATGACCCACAACCATAACTTAGAGTGGTTTTTCTCCCCTCTAACGGTAGTCCCGCAGTGTCATCTCAGCTGTTGGACTGTGACACACAAGTGGGATGGTAGACCTGCCAGATGATAAGAACCTTAATAAAAAGTCGTAATAATAACAAAAAGTCATTTCGATTTCTTTTTTAATGTTAACTATTATTTGCAACAGTAATCATCTGGTTTTTGACCAGACCTCAGCTTCCTCTGCAATATATTTCAGAAATACTCCATGAGAACAAGAAAAAATTGAATTGTCTTGGGTTAAAGGACAGTGCACACCACTGTAGGGAGGTAGGAGGTGAAAGAGGCCCTGGTTTTAAATATAATAATTCTTATGACTCTACTTCTTAGAAAGCAATGGAACATTCTTAATTTGGGCTCAGCTCCACTGCTTTCAATGAAGAACTCTTAATATAAATGCACTGAATCAATCTGGATTTAGTTGAAAGTGATACAGTAATATGCACAATATTTCTGTCAAATCTTTGCTGCCAGTGAATCAGCTCAGAATAGAATGCACTGTTGATTTTAATAAAAAAAGTTATTAAGTGCATAGTGTGAGTATATAAAAGTTTACTTTTTGAAAGATATTAATGTAACCAAGCAACAAAAATATGAATACTTGAAATCATTGAAAGATATATATTAGGAAGTACCTCAACATATGGCTTACTGAAAAACATGACTCTTTTGCCATGAGACATAGTACGGTGATGTGTTACCACAGAAAGAAAGAGATCTAAGATTGGCAAGAAAGAAATAGATTCAAGGAAAGTCCTTATGAAATTTACAAATCCATATTAAATGTATATTATAGCTGAACATTGTGTTAACATGCTAGATAATGAGTTTTAAACGTAGGGATGTGGACATAATATATCATGGATTTCTCAAATAACTCTCCTAGAGGATTATATTAGTACCCGAGTGTAGGTGGCACATAAAGATTTTTTAAAAAGATTTTATTTATTTATTTGAGAGAGAAATTGAGAGACAACATGAGTAGGGGGAGAGGCAGATGGAGAGGCAGACTTCCCTGCTGAGCAGGGAGCCTGATGCAGGGCTTGATCCCAGGACCCTGGGAATCATGACCTGAGCTGAAGGCAGCCACTTAACTGACTGAACCACCCAGGCGCCCTCACATAAGGATTTTGAAACAGTTACCACCTCACCCCACTCACTTGTTATTTTGAGATCTTCGAGGCCTAGCTGGATCAATTTATAAGGCACAGCAGGAGCTAACTCTTTTTCAAAAGAGTTACGGAGAGGGGCTGGATAACCACACAGCCAAACCATACAAAATGTTAGAGCTCCACATGTGACTCCTGCCACCCTTCCTAATGACACATTCAGCCTCTACAACTAAACACTTCAAACCAAACACCATCCTTAAGCATTACCCACCCAAACAAGTGATATATGAAGTTCAGAGGGCAACTGTGGGCCATGCTACCAACCCTGAGCCAATCAGTTGGCAGTCACCTAAAATCAGCAGTCATGAAAGCTGAAGTTTTATAAAATGAATGATAAATGGAAGAATACAACTTACCATAAAAGAATATTTTCTTTTATCTAAAGTTTAACCCCTTATTTTTTATTTTTTTTTAATTTTTAAAAAAGATTTTATTTATTTATTCGACAGAGATAGAGACAGCCAGCGAGAGAGGGAACACAAAGCNTGGAAGAATACAACTTACCATAAAAGAATATTTTCTTTTATCTAAAGTTTAACCCTTTATTTTTTATTTTTTTAAAATTTTTAAAAAAGATTTTATTTATTTATTCGACAGAGATAGAGACAGCCAGCGAGAGAGGGAACACAAGCAGGGGGAGTGGGAGAGGAAGAAGCAGGCTCATAGCAGAAGAGTCTGATGTGGGGCTCGATCCCATACGCTGGGATCAGGCCCTGAGCTGAAGGCAGACGCCCAACAGCTGTGCCACCCAGGTGCCCCTAAAGTTTAACCCTTTAATATGCCTCCCAAAGATTGCTTATTCAATATACTGCATTAAAAAACTCTAGCGAAAGCTGTAGACAGTTTGGAAATGTTTTGCTAACACTAAAGACAGGGAAAAAAAGCCCACATATTTTGGAAAAGGATTTGGAACTATATTCCTGTATGTTACTTTCAACTTTTTTGAGTGTAATGTGATCCAGTTGTGATTAATGCAAAAAATGTAGAATGAAAAATAATCCAAATGAGCTCATATATTATATATGTAATAAATCCTCCACTCTGAAAATGAAAAAAAGAGGTTTTTACATTTAAAAAAATCAGGATTCCTCTCTCCAAAGTAAATTCTAAATTCATATTTAAAGGCTATGAATTTGAAAAAATTCGAGGTTTTTAGTTAGCTGGGATTATCTTGATTGCCCTCAACCACAGATGTGGAATAAAGTCAAGTATGAATGGCCTAGTTTAATCATTACTAATTATGATGGCTAAGGAAGAATTCAGGAAAATGTTGAAAATTGATCTGACCCTTACAGAATTCAGGAATTGAATTAGAAAAGAAATAAAGGTGATGGGGGAGTATGTTGACTTTCTGAGATCTTTTTTGTACATTTGTGAAAAACTTTTGTTTTAGTTAACTGGGTTTTGAGGTGAGTGTATCTGTAGTTACAAGGGTGGCTGAAAATTATGTACTATCAAGTTTCCCAAACAGCCAATTGTAATTTTTTTTTAAATTCTAGTATAATTAACATGAAGTGTTATATTAGTTTCACATGTACGATACAATTCAGCAATTCTATACATTACTCAGTGCTCATGAAGTCGAGTATACTCTTAATATCCTTCACCTATTCACCCATTTCCACATCCACCTCCCCTCTAGCAACATCAAGTTTGTTCTCTGTATTTAAGAGTTTATTTTTTTATTTTCCTCTTTTATCCCTTGTTCATTTATTTCTTTTCTAGATACATTTTTACATTTTTATTTTAATTCCAGTATTATATTAGTTTCAGGTGTGATTCAACACTTTCATGCCTCACCTGGTGCTCACCATGACAAGTGCACTCCTTAATCTCCATCACCTGTTTCATCCATTCCCCACCCACCTCTCCCCTGGTAACCCTCACTTTGTTCTCTATAGTTAAGGGTTTGTTTCTAGGTTTCTCTCTCTCTTTTCCTTTCCCTCTGCTCATTTGTCTTGTTTCTTAAATTCCACAGATGAGTGAAATCACACGGTATTTGTCTTTCATTGACTGACTTATTTTCTTAGCATTATACTCTCTAGCTCCATTCATGTTATTGCAAATGGCAAGATTTCATTATTTTTTATGGCTGAATAGTATTCCGTTGTACACATCTACCATTTCTTTATCCGTTCATCTATGGATGGACGCTTGGGTTGCTTCCATATCTTGGCTATTGTAAATAATGCTGCTATAAACATAGTGGTTCATATATCTTTTTGAATTCATGTTTTCATTTTCTTTTGGTAAATACCAATAGTGGAATTACCGTGTCATATGGTAATTCTTTTTTAAATTTTTTGAGGAAACTCCATACTGTTTTTCACAGTGACTGCACCACTTTGCATTCCCACCAAGAGTGCGTGAGGGTTCCTTTTTTCCCAAATCCTCACCAACACTTGTTCTTTCTTGTGTTTTGATTTTAGCCATTCTGACAAGTATGAAGTGATATATCACTGTGGCATTGATTTGCATTTCTCTGTTGATGAGTGATGCTGAACATCTTTTCATGTGTCTTTTGGCCATCTCTATGTGTTCTTTGGGAAAATGTGTATTCATATCCTCTGCCCATTTCTTAATTGGAGTCTTTGTGTTTTTGGTGTTGAGTTATACAAGTTCTTTGTATATTTTGGATATTAACTCCTTATCAGATATATCACTTGCAGATATCTTCTCTATTCAGTAGGTGGTCTGTTTTGTTGATAGATTCCTTCCCTGTGGAGAAACTTTTTATTTTGGTGTAGTCCCAATGATTTAATTTTGCTCTTGTTTCCCTTGCCAAAAGGGACATAACTAGAAAAATGTTTCTACTGCCAATGTCAAAGAAATTACTGCCTATGTTTTTTTCTAGGAACTTTATGGTTTAAGGTCTCATATTTTAGGTTTCTAATCCATTTTGAGGGTTTTTTTTGTGTATTGTATAAGAAAGTGGTCCAGTTTCTTTTTTCTTTCCTTTTTTTTTTTTTTTTGCATGTTGCTGTCCAGTTTTCTCAACAACATTTGTGATTGTCTTCCTCCTCCCATTGGATATTCATTCCTAGAAGATTAATTGACCATGTAATTGTTTGCTTTGTTCTTCTTTCTCAAAATTGCTTTGACTATTCAGGGCTGTCTGTGGTTTCATACAAATTTTAGTACCATTTGTTCTACTTCTGTGAAAAATGCTGTTGGTATGTTTTTAGGGATTGCATTATAACTGTGGATTGCTTTGGGTGGTATAGACTTTTTAAGAATACCTGTGCTCCCAGTACATTGGCATGGAATATCTTTCCATTTGTTTGTCATCTTAAGTTTCTTTCATCAATGGTTTACAGTTTTCAGAGTACGTCTTTCACTTCCTTGGTTAGATTTATTCCTAGGTATTTTATTCTTTTCCGTACAATTGTAAATGGGATAGTTTTCTTGATATCTCTTTCTGCTATTTCATTATTAGTATATAGAAATGAAATGTAACAGATTTCTGTAGTTTAATTTTTTATCCTGTGACTTTACTTAATTAATTTACCAGTTCTAGTAGTTTTTTGGTGGAGTCTTTAGGGTATTCTATATATAGTATGATATCATCTGCAAATAATGAAACTTTCAGTTCTTCCTTACCAATTTGGATGCCTTTTATTTCTTTTTGTTGTCTGATTGCTGTGACTAGGACTTCCAGTGCTAGGGGTGAGAGTGGACATCCTTGTCTTGTTCCTGATATTAGAGGAACAGCTCTCAGTTTTTCATGATTGAGTCTGATGTTAGCTGTGGGTTTTTCATAAATGATCCTTATTGAAGTATGTTTTCTCTAAACCTACTTTATCAATGGTTTTTGTCATGAATGGATGTTGTATTTTGTGAGACGCTTTTTCTATATCTCTTAAAATGATCATGTGGTTTTTATCCTTTCCCTTGCTTATGGGATGTAACACATTGATTGATTTTTCAATATTGAACCACCCTTATGTCCCTGGAATAAATCCCACTTGATTGTGGGGAACGAGTTTTTAAAATGTATTGTTAGATTTAGTTTGCTAATATTTTGTTGAGGATTTTTGCATCTCCGTTCATCAGAGATATTGTCCTGTAGCTCACTCTCTCTTTATTATGTATCTGGTTTTGGTATCAGGGTAATGCTGGCCTTATAGAGTGAATTTGGAAGTTTTCCTTCCTCTTCTATTTATTGGAGTAGTTTGAGAAGAATTGGTTGTTAACTCTTTACATGTTTGGTAGAATTCAACCGTGAAGCCATCTGGTCCAGGACTTTTGTCTGTTGGGAATTTTTTGATTACTGACTCAATTTCATTGGTCTGTTCAAATTTTATATTTCTTCCTGATTCAATTTTGAGAGGTTATATATTTCTAGAAATTTATTCATTTTTCCTAGGTTGTCCAATTTGTTGGCACATAATTTTTTTATAATATTCTCTTATAATTCTTTGTATATCTATGGTATTAGTTGTTAGTTCTTCTCTTTAGTTTCTAATTTTATTTATTTGGGTCTCTTTTTATTTTTTATGAGACTGGCTAAAGGTTTATCAGTTTTGTTGATCTTCTCAAAAAACTAGTTCCTCATTTTATTGATTTGCTTTCTTGTTTTTTTAGTCTCTCATTTATTTCAACTTTAATCTTTATTATTTTCTTCTACTGGTTTTGAGCTTTGCTTATTCTTCTTTTTTCTAGTTCCTTTCAGTGTAAAGTTAGGTTGTTTACTTGAGATTTTTCCTGCTTCTTAAAGTAGGTCTGTATTCCTATATTCTTCCCTCTTAGAACAGCTTTTGCTGCATCCAAATATTTTGGACCATTGTGTTTCATTTTCATTTGTCTCATGTATTTTTTTTATTTCTTCTTTGATTTCTTGGTTGACCCAATTCATTGTTTAGTAGCATGTTATTTAATCTCCTTGTATTTGTGTTCTTTCCAGATTTTTTCTTGTCTTTGATTTTTAGTTTCATACCATTGTGGTCAGAAAAGATGCATGATATGATTATAAGCTTTTTGAATTTGTTGAGACTTGTGGCCTAACATGTAGTCTATTCTGGAGAATGTTCCATATGCACTTTAAAAGAATGTGTATCCTGCTGTTTTGGTATGGAATGTTCTGAATATATCTGTTTTGTCCATCCGGTCCAATGTGTCATTCAAAGCCACTGTTCCCTTGTTGATTCCTGTCTGGATGAAACGTCTGTTGATGTATGTGGGGTGTTAATGTTCCCTAGTATTATTGTATTGCTATCAGTTTCTTCCTTTAATGTCTGTTATTTGTCACTTTATGTATTTGGGTGTTCCAATGTTGGGTGCCTATTTACAATTATTATATGTTCTTATTGTATTGTAACCTTTGTGATTATGTAGTGTCCTTCTTTGTGTCTTATTACAGTTTCATTTTAAAGTCTGTTTTGTCCAGTATAAGTACTGCTTCCTGGCTTTCTTTTTACTTCCATTTGCTTGATGAATGTTTTTCCATCCCTTCACTTTTTTTTTTTCCCCATCCTGTCACTTTTAATCAGCATGTGTCTTTAGATTTCAAGTAAGTCTTTTGTGAGCAGCATATAGATGGGTCTTGCTTTTTTATTCATTTCATCACCCTGTGTCTTCTGATGGAGCATTTAGTCCATTTATATTCAATGTCATTATTGATTGGTACATACTTACTGCCATTTTTTTTCTACTTTTTTTTTTTACACTGTTTTTGTCTTTCTTTTCTCTTCCTTCTCTTGCTCTCTTCCCTTATGGTTTAATGGCTTTGTTTAGAGATATGCTTGGGTTTCTTTCTCTATTAAAAGTTTTTGATTTATGGTTACCATTAGGCGTATATATAACATCCTATGCATATAGCAGTCTATATGAGGATGATGGTCACTTAAGTCTGAACCCATTCTATTTTTTTTTAAAGATTTATTCAGTTATTTGAGAGAGAGGGCATGGGTGAGGGGTAGAGGGAGAAGGAGTGAAAGTAAGTGGACTCCATTCTAAGCACAGAGCCCTATGCAGAGCTTGATCTCTTGACCATGAGATCACAACCTGAGCTGAAACCAAGAGTCAGTCACTTAACTGAATGAGCCACCCAGGTTCCCCAATTCTGAACCCATTCTAAAAGCACTTCATTTTTACTCGCCTTCTCACCACGTTTTATGCATATGATGTTATATCTTATATCCTTTTATTTTGTGAATCCCTTGATTGATTTTATAGCTATAATTGATTTTACTGCTTTTGAGATTTAATCTATGCTGTTTTTGTAAGTGATGAATGTACTTTTATTATGTTTGTATGTATCTGTGAAATTTTTTTCTAATTTTCTTACCCCTGATTATGGACGTTTTTCCACCCAAAGAGTTCCCTTTAATGTTTCTTATAAGGCTGGCTTAATGGTGATGAATTCCTTTAACTTTTGTTTGTCTGGAAAACTCTTTATCTCTTCTTCTATTCTTAATGGTAGCCTTGCTGGATAGAGTATTTTTTGTTGCAATTTCTTTTCTTTTTTTTCCTTTCAGCACTGAATATATCATGCCACTCACTCTCTTCTGGCCGGCAAAATTTCTGCTGATAAATTAGCTGAAGGCTTATGGAGTTTCCCTTGTAGGTAACTATTTTCTTTTCTCTTGCTGCTTTTAAAATTCTCTTTGTCACTACTTTTTGCTATTTTAATTATTATGCATCTTGGCATAGACCTCCTTGGGTTGATTTCGTTGAGGGCTCTCTGGGCCTCCTGGATCTGGATGTCTTTTTTTTTTTTTTTTTTTCCTCTTGAGATTAGGGAAGTTTTACCTATTATTTCTTCAGATAAATTCTCTGTCCTCTTTTGTCTCTCTCCTCTTTCTGGGCTTCCTATATTGCCAATGCTTTTATGCTTGATGATGTCACTGACTTCCCTTGACCTTTCTCATTTTTTATTATTCTTTTTTCTTTTTGCTGTTCAGATTGGTTTCTGGAAAGCAACCAATGACCTCCTTCAGGTCACTGGTCTGTTCTCCTGTTTCCTCTAGTCTATGTATTCCCTTTAGTGTATTTTTTATTTTGGTTATTGAGTTCATCTTTGATTGGTTCTTTTTTATATTTTCTATCTTTTTAATGAAGATCTCACTGAGGTCCTCCACTCTTTTCTCAATCCCAGTAAGTATCCTTATGACCATTAGTTTGAATCCTCTTTCAGGATTCAGATATTGCTTATCTCCATTCATTTAGCTGTTTTGGTATGATATTGTCCTGTTCTTTTATTTGGGACATATTCCTCTGTCTCTTCATTTTGTCCAACTCTGTGTTTGTTTCTATTTATTAGGAAAGTCAACCATGTCTTCTGATCTTGAAACTAGTGGCATCATGAAGAAAAGGTCCTTGAGTACCCTGTAGTGTAATTTCCTCTGTTCACCACAATCTGGTACTTCAGGGGTGTCTCCCATGTGTATTGCGTGTACTCTACTATTGTGGTTGAGCCACATTTGCCTTCAGTTCAGTCAGCTGCAATGACTCTCTTTGCCTTTTGTGGGCTGGGATTGGTCTCCATGAGGTTATGCAGCCAGTCTAAGGCCACCTTGGGCTCATAGTTTGGTCAGACCAGATTCCTGCCCTCAGCCAGTGCTGGAACTACGGTCACACTGAACTACTGGGAGCTTTCCCTGCATTGTCCCCTAAGAGGCTTTTGTTGGTATGTGGGGCCTGCATTCAGACCAGATATCTGCCCCCAGTCTCTTTGTGGGTTGCAGTGACCCTGAACTACGGGGCTCTCTCTTTATGCTGTCCCTGAGAAGATTCTGTTGGTGGTTGGGGCTGGCAGTCAGATTGAATGTCTGTCCCAGCCTATTATTGCTGGAACAGTAGGGGCTGCAGCTGAAGAACATATGTGTGATTATCTTCCCTTCTCCCTAAGGCAAGAGACACTTTGAAATTGATGCTGGCCACTGTTGTCAGGGCTGCTTGCAGAATGAGACATGTCAGGTATGGCTTTAGAGGGACTCCTGCTGAGTAGGTGGGGCAAGTTGGATGGGGGCAGATCCACAGGAGAATGTAGGAGTGGTATGTGTGGTGTTAGAGTGCTAGGTGGTGAGTCCATCCTAGGGTTTCCGAAGGTTTGTGGTATCTAAGTTGGGACCTGGGACAGGGGAAGAGATGGACTTGCCAGCTCTTATTCTTGGAGAAATTTCCTAAAGATCCCTGCCCCTCTAACGCATGTTCTGAGATTAATAAATATGTCTCCTTCATGTACACCTCAGGCATTTTTCAAACTGCTGCTCTGTGCTGAATCTCAACTGGATTATTTGTTACACTTGCTCTTTAAGGGTGGGGAGTCTGTTTCCTATCTTCTGCAGACTCTTCTAGAGCTGAGGTCACTGATTTTTAAAGTTC
This sequence comes from Ailuropoda melanoleuca, assembly GCF_002007445.2. Classification (NCBI taxonomy): domain Eukaryota; kingdom Metazoa; phylum Chordata; class Mammalia; order Carnivora; family Ursidae; genus Ailuropoda; species Ailuropoda melanoleuca. The sequence goes on along the minus strand of NC_048220.1, from coordinate 12,678,115 downwards.
CTGGTGTTAAGCTCCTCTGATTGTAAAAACTCATGAAGTTAAGCCCCTCTGATTTTCTGATTTTCAAAGCCAGATGCTACAAGAACTCCTCTTCTCAGTGCATGTCCCTTATGTCTGGGGAGCCTGGTTTGGGGGTCTGTTCCTCTCCCTTTTCTATTCTTGTGGTATCCCCACCATTGTGTTTAGTCTTACAGGTTAGTTGTGTTCCCAACTGGGTCCCTGCCCTTCCGACCATTTTTGATGTGGCCTTCTCTCTATGATTAACTTTGAAGATTCTGATCGGCCAGTCTTCGGTTTATTTCCTGGGTTAGTTACACTGATGTGGCTGTCATCAAGGTGTGCCCATGGGACAAGGTGAGTTTAGGATCCTCCTGCTCCACCAATAACCCAGGCTCCCTCAGTGGGCATTTTTTTTCCCTTTTAGAGTCAAATAGGAAGAACAGAGACTAAGGACTATGTTTTATATTTTTCCAAGATATCTGGTACTTTTCTGACTAGGTTATTTGAATAGTCTGCTGAACCTTGACTTATCACAATAACTAAAGCAGCCTAAAATTTATTATAGGGAAGTTAAGTCACCTCTGTAAGTCAAAGATTCTTATAAATTATTTTCATTATGGACTAATGGTCTGTGAAGTTTAAAATCTTTCAAAGAGTTGAGTGGATTGTTTTTGTGTTCTGTGGGAAAGAACAAGTTGTTTTAAAGCTTTGGCCATTTAGAGGAAATCAGTTCAGTTTCCAACATAGTATTGTTTAAGTCATGCCCTGACTGGATGGTTTGTAGGCATTAATGAAGAATAGCATTCCTTCTTTCTTTTCTTTCTTTCTTTCTTTCTTTTCCTTTTTTTTTTTTTTTGAACAGCATTATTTCTTTACAAGTATTATGAATGATGACTGTCTCACACTATGGTTTGTTTTCAAGTTTGAGGAGGTCAAATTAAGTAATATCCACTTATAACAATTATGATAAACTACTATTTTTTGCCATATTTCCTTCAATGTAGCTATTCACTGTGATGAATGCCTTACACATGATAATTTAGCACTCTTCAGAATTCTGTGAGGAAAATGAGAAAACCAAGGCAGAGAAAGTTTAATAACTCACAAGGGCAAGTAAAAAAACCAGAATTCAAACCTAGACCCATTTGATCAACACCTACATCTTAAAAATTTTTTTATTTAACTCAATTTAATTAACATTTAGTGTATTACTAGTTTCATAGGTAGAATTCAATGATTCATCAGTTGCATATTACATCCAGTGCTCATTCCAGCAAATGCCCTCTTTAATGTCCATCACCCAGTTACCACATTCCCCCAGCCACCTCCCCACCAGCAGCCCTCAGTTTGTTTTCTATAGTTAAGAGTCTCTTATGGTTTGGTTCACTCTCTGTTTTCATCTTATTTTATTTTTCCTTTCCTTCCCCTATGTTCATCTCTTTTGTTTCTTAAATTCCACATATAAGTGAAATCATATAGTATTTGTCTTTCTCTGACTGACTTATTCACTTAGCTTTCTCTGACTGACTTATTTCCCTCTAGTTCCATCCATGTCATTACAAAATGGCATGATTTCATTCTTTTTGATGGCTGAATAACATATATATATATATATATATATATATATATATATATATATATACACACCACGTCTTCTTTATCCGTTCAGATAAACACCTGCATTTTAATCCCTCCTCAATTAAGTGGGGGTAATTGCTTTCCCAAAGTTATTGGTGTGTTAACCAGCTGGTTTATTACAAGTGACAGAACGCAGCTTAAAATAGTTTACTGAAAGAAAAAAAAAATGTAGTGGAAGGGTATAGTGATCATCTATAAAACTCCTAAAGAAACCACAGTTGTTTCAGGAGTCATGGATTGGAACCAGGATCTGAAATAAAATCAGATCCATTTCCCCTTTTTTTCCTATATTACAATAGACCCCAAAATTTTACACATACCTTTTTTTTATCTTTGCAAAAATTATGTGGATAAGTTGCTATTATTTCTTTTGATAACCATGATAAATAAGACATACTAGGTGAATTGATTTGTCAAAGATGGTGGCTGATTGGTCATGGGACAGTATTAGAGCCCAGCCCTACAGACACTTGTACCATGCTCTGTCAATCTACTTGTGTCTTAAAATGCCCAATTGTATCAGTGTTGAAGTCTTTTTTATTTTAGTTATATAGGTAGGTCAATGGAGATATTAATACTTTTTAAAGAGAAAACCAAATGTGATATTTGAGATTCTCATATACCCAGATATTCTTATGAATATTGTCCTAATGAAACACAGGAAAAATTGCCTATCAATCTACATCTTATTTAAAGTGTTTGGCACTGTACTATCTTGTTAAATGAAAGGTTACTTTTACTAGTAGGATTTCATTAATTTCTCTTTTAAAAAATTCATTAAAATGATTTTCTAACAGATAGCTATTTTAGAATATAACATTTGATTTGTAGCTGATTTTCAATAGGAAAAGACTCTTTTGATTAAAATTGTTCCATATTCTTTTCTTAAACTTAACCTTATGTTGACCTGATAATAAAAAAAAGGTGAAGCTTTGATTAGTTTCTGTGACTTAGAACAAATTTTATCTTTAGCTATGTGATTTCAAATGGACAGGTTTTCAAACTAAATGTCTTAGCCACAAGATGGTGTCCTAACATTAGCAACCAGTGGGTTTAGTTTATAAATAGAATTGACTTTACGTGGCAAAAATGTTTTTCAAGTTGAAAATGCCAAGTGCCCATGCATAAAAATAATTACTCCTTAACCTGTACTCTTGTGCAAAATGTGCTTGGGAAAATGTATTGTTCAACTCAATTTGATTTACTCTCTTTGTTGTAGATTTGTATTTATTTACATTAATGCTACACTGGAATACTCAGTTCATTAACTTCTAATTTAGCGAAAACAGAGAGGAAACTGTTTTCCTTGCAAGTCACAACAGATTTTCAAATGGCACAATAGTTGAACTTTGTGTGATGTACATTTTATTGTGTGTCATGAGAGATACACTTAAGAGTTCAAGATTTTTATCCTGTTTTTTAATTTCCGTAATGGTTTTCTCTAGATATCGGAGATGGTAATATCCACTTTATCTTGAAACTGGGTGTATTTAAAATTTGAATATGGTAAGTTGGATATTATTTTTTGAATTTAACATTGTTTTCTGCGTTCAAAAACTAACATTTATTTCAAGGATCCTGAGAAATCTCTGGTCCTAATAATTCTTATGGTTATCACTAACTTCTGAACACGTGTAGAGACTTTCTAATACCAAATCCTGGGGGAGAAGACGTTGGATGCATTCTATTGCTTTTAGGAGAGTCTGAATAAAAGAAGAAATTGTGTCAGATAAAACTAAGTACACTGATAATAACCTTTAACTCCATTTTAACACTAACTTTAAAAGAAAGCTAGATTTGCCCTGTAACTGAAATTGGTCCTTTGGCTTTTAAAACGATATCATCCATTTTTATATTATCTTTACATCAACATAGCTATGAGTTGTTAAAAAGAGTGTTTTTGGGACCATTCTATATTTTCATCCTGAAAAAGAAAGTTCATATATAATCACTTGGTTATGTAAGAGAGTGAGACAGAAATGCATCAAAGTGAGATATATTAGAATCACTTCATAAGCTATTTTCTACATTAATGGTATAAATATCCATTATATAAAAATTTGGGAGATAAATCTGACAATATATATTGGAATAAAAAATACACATATTCTTGAACCTAGTGCCACCTTTAAAACCTGTTCTACAGAAATGAAAGTGCCGGTCTATAAGGGCATATACGCTATATAACAGTCTTTACTTCGGCATTGTTCATGGAAGCCGAAAATAAAAACAAAATAAAACTCTAACAAGGTAAATGCCCACAAAAAATGAATCATGATAGAATATTATTTAGCAGGTAAAAGAATGAACTAATGCTATGAAGCTATACAAATTGGCTACAGGAATTTACACTATGTATGGTCGAATGTGAAAATTAAGGGATTTATAATAAAATCCCCTTAAAAAAACACATACACAACAGAGGGGCACCTGGGTGGCTCACTTGGTTCAGCATCTAACGTTGGCTCAGATCATGATGCCAGGGTCCTGGGATTGAGGCCCGTGTCCAGCTCCCTGTTCAGCAGGGTGTCTGCTTGTCCCTTTCTCCCTGTCCCCTCCCCGATTGTGCTCTCTCTCTCAAATAAATAAATAAAATCTTAAAAAAAGAAAACAACAAAAACTAGACATTTTGCCACGTGTGAGGTGATATTTCACTGTGATTTTGATCTGCATTTCCCTGATGATGAGTGGTGTTGAACATCTTTTCATGTGCCTGTTGGCATCTGTATGTCTTCTTTGGAAAGATGTCTATTTAGGTCCTCTGCCCATTTATCAGATTGTTATTTTTTGGTGTTGAGTTATATGAGTTCTTTCTATGTTTTGAATATTAAACTCTGATTGGATATATCATTTGCAAATAGGAGATACAGTAAAAAATATTGTAATAACCTTGTGAGGTGACAGTAACTACACTTACCATGGTGAGCATTTTGTAATATATGTAAGTCAAATTATGTGGTACACCTGAAACTAATATAATATTGTATTTCAGTTATTCTTCTATTTTAAAGTTTTTTTCTAATGAAAAAACGCAGAAAAATCTTATATATTTACAATGCAAATGTATCCGTATATGCCCACACATGTTTGTATATGACTAAATAGACATGGAAGGAAGCATGAAAGAATTCATATTAGTTTATTTATATGGGATCCTTCTTGAAGGCTCTCATAGTCAGGTTCCCGGAAGAGCAGCCTGAGCTTATTGGCCTGCGGGAATTCTATGGAAGAATGCCCCTCCGATGAACCATGGAAGGGAAGTGAAGGAAAGTAGGTTAAGCTGGAGGAGGGGCTGAGCCGCGATGCAATCACAGCAGCAGCTCACCCAAGGGCTCTCCAGAGCTGGGCTGTTCCTGCATGATCATTGCACACTGGAGTAAGGGGGCCTATTTGCTCTACATTCTCTGTGTGCTTTCTCCCTTTCAACCGTCTTCACTGACTGGTCATTGGATGTAGACTGTCCCCAGGTAGGAGGTGTGATGATGGGGCTGCAGCTTTCCTTAGCTGAGGCTTAATCCTCGGAAGGGAGGATTCAGCTGTAACTGTCAGCCTTCCAAGCTGCTGAAGGGATAAATGAGTTAGTCTTAAAAACGGTAAAGAAAGCTGGGATGCCTGGGTGGCACTGTCGGTTGGGTGTTAGCTTTCGGCTCAGGTCATGATCTCAGGGACGCAGGATCAAGCTCCCTGCTCAACAGGGAGTCTGCTTCTCCTTCTCTCCCTGCCTGCTGCTCCCCCACTTGTGCTCTCTAAGAAAATAAAAAATGGTAAGGCAATCTATGTGGCATGCCACCATAACGCCCTGTAAAGAATGGGGTGAAGAATAAGGTGGTTATAATGGGGAAGAGAGAGGAAGAGGTAGCCATATAAGAAAAGAGAAAATTAATTTTAATAAAAGCATTTAAACAAGTGGTAAATATGCATCAATATTGCAAGCGCTGTGGGAGCGGCAGTGCTGTGAAAAATTCATAATGCTTTACCTGAAAGAACCTTCCAAAACCTTTCTTGACCCAATTTTCTGGGTCATCATTACTTTTCAATGCACTGTATTTTCTTTGACAACGTTGAAAGGATAAAATGCTCAGTAAAGGAGAATTGAGAAGTAAGCGTAAATATTTTATTTTTTGAAAGAGTAGAAGGCTGATGAAGGAAGTTACATCTTCCTGTACACTTATTGCAGTATTTTGGCTATGGTAACTACATTCTTACTAAAGCACTGTATTTGGAGAAAAAAATTTGTCTTAACAGATAAGCATGTTGATAACATACTGTGCCATTATGTATTACAGTAAGGCTCTGAACAACTTTAGTTAGACTATGCTTACAGCTTTGTAGTCTGATTCATTTGCTGAATAGCTATCATATGCCAGGCAGATTATGAGGCCCTGGGGATTGGAAACTAAACACTTAGTGATTCAGAGCCTTGCAGGATAGACAGATGAAACAAGGGGCAGTCACAGAGTAATGAAGGCTATGGTATAGACAAGAGTGCCATGGGAGCTCCAATGACTGCCCAGATACAAACCAAAAGATTGCAGGTTGATGATGTCAAAGCTTCCAGATATAGGAAGCTTCTGAACTGTGGGGTGGGTATTGGGGCAGGTGAATAATAAGAAGGAAGATCTGAGCGCAAGAAGGGTACATTCAGGTTGTTGTAAATAGTCCAAAATGTTGAAATAGAAAATGTAAGTTGTATGCATTGGGATGAGGGCAAGGGTATCAGTAGATCATGCTGCAGAAAGAAGCAGGGACAAGATCAGAGTAAGAGTGCTGACAGGGACATAGGGCATTTTCAAATAGGATAATTCGAAGACAGTATAACAAAGCAACTATTTACAAAGATGTGGGGAAATGGGGCAAGGGTTGGACATTTCCACCTTAGGCCTAATGCAAGAAGAGGTAGAGGGGTTATGAGAACTTGGGGACAGAGGGTCTGAGCAGAGGGAGTGGCTTTCCTCACAGAAGGCCTGCTTTCTGAGGAGGAACGCTGCAAAACTGCAGTGTCATTGAAATTAGGCAGCTGGGAGAACAGATGCTTTGATGGGACCACAGTGCACACTAGCCCATCGATGGGTCCTTGTCAGAACGGAGAAAGGCGAGAGAGCAGAGAGTGGTTCTGGAGGGGCACACAGATCTCTTCTCTGTGTAGGTGACAGCTGCAGAATTGAAGATTACGGAGGAAGTAAGTAAATGAGCAAGGGAAGGAAGTGATTTCCAACAAGGAGAGCAGGGTAGCAAGATTCTGTGGCAGGAGGGTGCATGGTGAATCTGGAGACTAAAAACAATGCCCATGCAGTGAGTGTGGAGAGGAAAAACAGGTAGGGCGTGATGTTACAGAGGTGTCATGAGGCAGACTGTACAGGGCCATTCATGCTAAATTAAATAATTTTGTCTTTATTCCCCAGAACAATGCAATAGAAAGTCTGATCGTGCGTAATGTCATCTGATTTTGTTTTGTAGAAATCACTGTCCTGTTGGAGAGCAGATTGGGTCAGAGTGAATGTGGTAAGACAGCTTGGAAGGTGGTGACAGTGGTCGGGGCGAGCCATCATGGTGGCCTACAGTAGGGTACCAGTGGTGGAGAGGCAGAGGGTGGACACAATCAAGAAATAATTAGGAGGCAAAAATCAAGAGAACTGGGTGACAGTTTAGACATGGAGGCTGAGGTAAAAGGAATTGTTAAGCAGGATAATGAGGTTTCTGACTAGATCGGAAACAGTTTGTGAAAAAATTTGTAGTCCCACGAGCTTGACTCAAGGCCTCATTTATTGTAATGATCATTTATGCTTGATCACGTTCCCTGTGTTAGATGATGAACTCATCCCCTTTTCTTACTTGCCAAATCATTATGTTTCGCAGATTTTCACCCATGAGTTTCCTCCTCTTGGTTCCTTCACAAAGCATCTCACTTCTTCCTAACTTCCTTCTTTAGATGTGCCCTGTGTGAGAATATACATTGAAATTACCCACTTACAATTTCCATTTATTTCCATCTCGCTCTTGCTGCTTCTTCATAAACACCCCTTGGCTCTCAAAGATACATCTTTTGCCCTATCAAGATCACTAATATACAGTGTCTAGGTATTTCAAAATGCAGAGTAGCCAAAAATAACATAGTTCATCCTGTAACTGTTAAGTTATTCTGCAGACACATTTTGTATTGGTCTAAAAAGAGAATGTTTGAAACAAGTCTATCAAACATTTTCCTGTTTCAACACCAGGCAGACTCTCCTGAATTCATGTCAATAAAGGAGAAAATAAAGGAGCTTCAATTGTTTTGTGTGGATCCTGTTCAATTAGAGGAAAATTATTTTTCCCATATGACTGTATGAACCCAGTAGTGTGTGTGTATGTGTGTGTGTGTGTGTGTATATACATATATACACACATACATATATATATATATATATATATATACACACACACATATCAATAATGACAGTTCAATATTAACAACCAAGAAATTGAACTCGGGTACTGCTGACATTTGTAACATTTTCACTGCCACTTAATATGACTGAAAATGCATCTAATAATTGAGAATGTGACATCATTATATTCCATTAATGACTATAGTTAGATTAATAATAATTTATTCTTGAAAATTAAGCATTAAGTGCACCTTTGCGGGCAGAAAAGAAGCATGTTCTATTTAATGCTTCAGATGAGGAACTCTGCAGAGATTTGGTCTTGATTCCTTTCCTAGGAAGGCGAAATGATAGAGTGGAAATGCCCAGAACCTGAAATTAAAATCTCAGAGTCTAAATCTGACTTAACCACTGGCTAACAGTGTGACTTATGAGTCTCAGTTTCTTCATCAGTGAGATGGAAAAGGCTCCTAAATTGTAGAGTTGTTGTGAGAAATAAGTAAGTGGATGTTTGTAAAGGTACTTTATAAATTGTACAGTATGATGCTAATGTTACTTGTTGTTATTAAACTTTTTTAAAAAAATATTTATTTATTTATTTATTTGAGAGAGAGAGAGAGAGACAGCTTGAGCAGGCGAGGGGTAGAGGCAGAGGGAGAGAGAGAATCTCAAAGAGACTCTGCATTGAGCACGGAGCCCCATACAGGCTTGAACTTATGATCCTGAGATCACGACCTGCGCTGAAACCAAGAGTCCGATGCTTAACTGACTGAGCCACCCAGGCATCCCGTTATTAAATTTTAAATAGGAACGCTGTCTCTAATTCCAGTTTCCTTACCTCCGCAATAATTTGTTCCTGTATTGCTACATATAATAATTCAGAGATGCTTATTTAGATAGAGGAAATGCCTGACAAATAGGAAAAAAAATTTTTAGAATAATACTCTTAACAGAGAAATCAGTTTCCTACTTTAGTGAATATACAGATAATCCCTGTTTTGCATGTTAGTGCAAGGCTATAAACCTGACTTTGTAAGTAGAAACCATGCAAAGTGATGATCCTACTAACCACTGGGAAAAATTATGATTGTTGTGTGACCTTTAAAATTGTGTTTTCGAAACAATGAACACTCTCTTACTGTTGGTTATAAATATAACCATTTCCCAATAGGGAAATGAAAAAAAAAATAGTAAGACTGGTATTTATTTAGGACACTGTAATTTAGAACATTAGAAACTGTGAGAATTAAAGTGTTTTATTTTGTTCTTTGAAAAAAATACCAAGTGTAGTTTCAGCTGTGTTTTGCCTTTTCCACTAATACAACTTAGTGTATGGAGCCACCATCTTCTTTTAATATCTCCATGAGTTGCAATGTTCCTTCTAAAATTTGGATTTATTTCCAGAATTTCATCTTTAGCACTTTTGGTGTTGTGAAATATGTCCAAGAGTTTTGTTTTGTTTTGGTTTGTTTTTTTTTCCTATAAAGTCCTTCCCTGCCCCCTCGAATGTCACTTCTCTGGCGTATTTTCATTCATGTCATTATAACTGCTCATTTAGGTCCATAAATTCTAATCATATCCGATTTCACTTCCAGCAGTGTTGCATTTTTACTTCTTTGTTACACTTTCATCTTTTGACCAATTCTGTCTTTGGATTATCCAATATTATCAAATATTTCCTGGGTTTGTCACCAAGAGACCGTCAGGGGGGCAATGCAACTTTATGCTTCACTGTCTGAAGGGAAACCGGTAAGCAGATGCACGGTGATCAATTTCCAACAGACTTTGAAAGAAGTGACATGATTGGTAACTGGTTGTGATGTACTATTTATATAGTGATTTGTGGGCTAAAGAGTTAGGCCCAAAGGGATTGCTCAGAGTAAATCCACCATGATAAATGAAATTTGAACCATGTTGCTGGTGAAAGTGTTATTTAACTAAACTGTAGTAACTGAATTTCATGGATGTTCGAACAATGGGAGGTGAAGATGGCATGTATATTTGATCAATGGCTAAGGAGAGAGCAAAGCAAACAATTTTGGAAAATGCCAGAGGCTAGATAAAAGAGAGAGAAATATGAGTCCTCCTCTAACTTGTATTTGGATTATTTCTTAATTTAATGAGAGAACACATAGAGAAATGTAGCATATGTGCACTGCTTAGAAGCGAGGGAAAGTAATAACAGCTCCTATTTATTCGCTATATTTAAATTATTATTATTATTATTTTTTAAAGGTGATCATTTTGGGGCACACCCCCTGGGTGGCTCAGTCAGTTAACTGTCTGCCTTCAGCTTAGGTCATGATCCCAGGGTCCTGGGATTGTGTCCTGTGCCAGGCTACCTGCTCAGTGGGGAGTCTGCTTCTCCCTTTCCCTCTGTCTCTCCCCCTGCTTGTGCACACTCTCTCTCTGACAAACAAATAAATAAAATCTTAAAAAGAAAAAAAAGGTGATAATTTGAAGGGGCTAAAATTTCAAGAGATACGGAAGAATCTATGTTGAAAAGATCTTTCTAGAGCCCCTTTCCCAGCTTCCAGTTTCCTTTGATTGAGGGCAACTGACATGATGCTTCCAGAGATAGTCTCTGCATATACAAGCAAACATGTTCACAAACACACCGCGTAATTTTTCTCTCCTTTAAAACACCAGTTCTAAGCAACTAATATTTATTGAGCATTTGCGGTGTACCAGACAATATGCTGAACTTTGTATGCTTTGTCTTATTTAATCCCCCATAACCTTTGAGGTAGGCTGTCATTCCTGCAGAGGAAATTCAGACTCTGCAAGTTTAATTTCCTTTCCCCAAATCATGCAGCTGCTATGTGGCGAAGCAACTGTCCTCGCCTAGGTATTCTGAATTCTCAAATGCAGGCTCTTAATGACCAGACGACACCATCTAGGATCTGTGTGTAGGTCATGTAATAGCATTTCAGTCATGTAACAGTCCTTTTATGGTCTTAGAAATTCTTTTTTGCTAATTCAGCCTATGGTAATACAGTGCTCAGGGGGTTCGGGAGAGACTTAACTATTTCCAAAAGCATTATTTCTCTCTATCTCTCTCAGGAGATTGTTTGGCCACCATCTGTACTAGGAACTTGGCCAGGTTGCTTGGAAGGAGCCCAAACCTGAGTGCATGTCTCTGATCTGTTCTCCTGCACTGCCAGGCAGTCCCACTCCTTTTCGGGCATTGGAAGTCTGTCAGACACTCAGCAAGTGTGTGTGTCTGTGTGTGCACATATGCGTATGTGCGCGTGCATGCACATGTCATATCGGTTCACTTATTCACTTAAAAACAATTATATCTATTAAGTGTCTTAATCTTGCACAGTGGAAATAGAAAGCTTAGACAAGGTAGCAGCATATAAGTAACAGCCTGTGCACCTTTCTGATTTCATAAGCTGAGTGCTGCTTGACAAATAGTCAGTTGTAAGCGAAGATACTACCATTGTCAGTTCTGGTTAGCAATTGTGCATGTTTTCTAGGTGTCTGCTTCCTGAATGCACCTCTTGGTACACTCTTGGAGGAAGCAGATGGAGTGTCTCGTGAAGGAGTCTGTGTTGCTGCCTTTTCTCCACTATGCATGCGTCTTACCTTTTTCTTTGTTACCTTGGGGGTGCTCAATGTCTTCTCTGCTGCCTTTTATCTGAGGGTGGAAAACTTGAGAGTGCAGTTCAAATGTTTTAAAAGTCAAGTGGACTTTCTTGGCTTCAGGAACTCTGGGTCAAAGTTTCAGTGAGAAATGTACACACACACACACACACACACACACACACACACACACACTCTGTGTCCTGGGATATCTTGGCATGCAGATTAAGTGCTTCCCCAAGGAAGCTCTACCCTTTCAAATGAACCATACAAAATCTGATTAACCATTGAACATAAAGGATGATGATTTTCAAGAGCTGCTAGTGTTAGGGGAAATATGCTGTATTTTCCTGCAAGACTGAGGGCCTGAGATCTTGACATCGTTGGGTGTTTCTGTTCAAGAGTAATACAATCCATCGTGACAGTTAGGGGTTTGGAGCCATATCTTTCTGTGTACTAGATTTTGTTTAGAAATGTAGGCCCCACTTGGCCCAATTCCAGGTACTTGCTTTTTGATTTGGGAAAGCTCCAGTCTTTGTTTGAAATTAGACAGAGTAAAGAAAGATTATATCCCATCTATAAAATAACTTATATTTATTTTTGCAATGTATCTGAGAAAAAGAGTTAAAGTATTTTTGTATAGAGGCAGCTATGTCTCAGTAGATGATCTCATTTGCTACTTTATTTAAAAGTTTGAGCTCAGCCAATATAAGCACCCTCACTTTGCCCTCTTCTTCCTTCGAATTCTATGTCACTTCTTGCCTCTTGTATGATTTTGGTTTGGGAGGACGTATCCCACCAGGCCCCATACCTGGGTTTTTCTTCTCAGTTTCCTTTCTCCCCTGGAACCTTGTTCTATTACTCACTTCTCAAGTCTTTCCTTTTCTCTAGCTCATTGCCTCATCCTGGCACACTCACAGGCACCCTGTACCCTCTTGCACCCTCAGTTACTTAAAAAAGAAAAACTTTTCAAAAGAGCATTCTGTATTCTCCACCTCATTTCCCTTTACCCCGTGAACCTCTCCTTCTATACCAATTCAGCTGAAGACATTATTCCAAAATAACCACTGACTTAGTGGTGCCCTTTCAAACCATAAGCTCATTAGGCTCTGTGGCATTTGATAGAAACTCTCTTCTCGCATGGCTTCCAAGATGAGTGGTTTTGGGTTTTTCGTTTGTTTGTTTGTTTTTAGTCTTATCATTTTGTTCCTTTTCTGTAGCCTATTAAGGGTTTCTTATATAATCTCTCCTAGATATAGAACTCCTCCAATTTCCAGATTTCTTTATTTGGGCCCCTCTCCTCAGTCTCTCTTTTCTCTCCTCTCTTCTTTGTTGCCTCATCCTTTTCACGTTTTCACTTACCATCTCCATATGGACAACTTCCCAATTCACTTTTCTGACACTAATTTTTTGAAAGATGAAGTCCAGCGCTTCCAGTGGGCTTCTGGATGTCTTTGCTCACTCATTCACACTCGCTAAGGAGCTACTAAGAAATAAGAACTGCACTGGAGTGCGGAGACAGCAGTGAACAGAGCAAAGTCCCAGCCCCACAGAGCTTCCGTCCTCGTGAGACAAGAAAGCATAAATAAATAGATAACGTCTGGTGGTGACAAGTGCCATGGACAAAAACAAATCACATCAGAGGAGAGGATGATGGGAAATGTGGTAAGTAATTTAGATCGAATAATCAACGAAGTCTCTCTGTAAAATGACTCTTGAGCAGAACTCTGAAGGAAGTGAGTGTGGGAGCCATGTTCACACCTGCGGGCAAAGTGTTCCCAACAGAGAGAACAGGCCCTGAGGTACAAAGAGGTAAATGTGACTGGAGTACAGCGAAGGGAAATGATCTCTCTCTCTCTCTCTCTCTATCTGTATCCTTATCTCTATCTCTCTGGTATGTGGATAGAGATAACTGATGGGGGGGGGAGGAGAGCAGGCACGTGATACTTCTTTGATATCATTTTTTATATATTTATGTCTATGTAAAATCTTATAATCTTACCACTTCTTTACATTCTTACACACTCTTACACACACATACACACATACATCTCTATCTATATATCCATTATAGCTATCTGTTATAGTTATATCTATTATAGCTATCTATCTATAACTAGATAATAAAGATAGATAGATAGATAGATAGATAGATAGATAGATAGATAGNATCTGTATCCTTATCTCTATCTCTCTGGTATGTGGATAGAGATAACTGATGGGGGGGGGAGGAGAGCAGGCACGTGATACTTCTTTGATATCATTTTTTATATATTTATGTCTATGTAAAATCTTATAATCTTACCACTTCTTTACATTCTTACACACTCTTACACACACATACACACATACATCTCTATCTATATATCCATTATAGCTATCTGTTATAGTTATATCTATTATAGCTATCTATCTATAACTAGATAATAAAGATAGATAGATAGATAGATAGATAGATAGATAGATAGATAGATACATTACACACAGAGATATCAGGGGTCATATTACACAGGGCATTGTGGGGTGCAGTAAGGACTCTGACTTTGACTCCAAATGAGAGCAGAAGCCATTGAAGGGTTTTGAGCTGAGAAGTAACAGGATCTGACTTTCACTTAAAAAAAAAAAAAAAAACCACTTTGACTGCTTTATGGGGAAAGGATTCTGTGTGCGCAAGTGTGGAAACAGATCAGTCAAGAGTAAAATGTAATAATACNCAAAACAACTTTGACTGCTTTATGGGGAAAGGATTCTGTGTGCGCAAGTGTGGAAACAGATCAGTCAAGAGTAAAATGTAATAATACAGAAAAAGAAGATGGAAGCTTGTACCAAACCAGCAATGGTGAAGATTTTTAGAAGTGATAAGGATCTATTTTGAAGGAAGACCTGAAAAGATTTGCTGAGGACTGGTGTAAGGTATGAGAGTGTGAGAGTAGTTAGAAATGACTGGGCTTTAGAAACTGATAGAATGGACTTTCCATTTATCATGAAGCAAAAGACTGGGTTCAACAGGTAGTGGAGGCTGGTGAAATCAGGACTGTGGTTTTGAAGATGTTAAATATGAGATGTCTGTTAAACATCTGAAAGGAAATATCACTTAAATATTTATACATATATATACAAAATATATGTATTTTGAGTATAGTTGATACACAATGTTACATTAGTTTCAGGTGTACAACTTAGTGATTTGACAAGTTTATGCATTATGCTGTGCTTACAATAAGTGTAGCTACCATCTGTTCCATTACATCGCTATTACAATATCAATGACTATATTTCTTATGCTGTGCCTTTTATTCTCATCACTTATTCAGTCCATCACTGGAAGCCTGTATCTCCCTCTCCCCTTCACCCATTTGCCCATCCCCCCACCCACCTCCTCCCTCGCAGCCTTCAGTTTGTTCTCTGTGTTTATAGGTCTGATTCTGCTTTCTGCTTTTCATTTGTTTATTCATTTGTTTTGTTTTGGTTTTAGATTATACTCATGAGTAGGATCATATAGTATTTGTCTTTCTCAGTCTGACTTATTTCACTTAGCATAATACACTCTGGGTGCATCCAGGTTGTCTTAAGTGGCACAATCTCATCCTTTTTTATGGCTGCATAATATTCACACACACATAGACAGACAGACACACACACACACACACACACTTTCCTAATCCATTTTTCTATTGATGGATATTTAGGCTGCTTCCATATCTTGGCTATTGTAGGTAATGCTGCAGTAAACATAGGAGTGCGTATATCTTTTTGAATTAGTATTTTCATTTTCTTTGGGTAAATACCCAATAATAGAATTATTGGATCATATGGTAACTCTATTTTTAATTTTTTTAGGAATCTCTGTACTGTTTTCCACAGTGGCTGCACCAATTTACATTCCCACCAGCAAAGCATGAGGGTTCCTTTTTCTTCACATCCTCACCAACACTTGTTATTTCTTGTCATTTTGATTTTAGCCATTCTGACTGTTGTAAAGTGATATATCTTATTGTGGTTATGATGGGCATTTCCCTGATCATGAGTGATGTTGAGCGTCATTTTGTGTGTCTGTTGGCCATCTGGATGTCTTCTTTGGAAAGATGTCTATTCAGGTCCTCTGCTCATTTTTGAATCTGAATACACACACACACACACACACACACACACACACACTATATATATATAATATATATATATATAATATATATATATTATTAACCCCTTATTAGATATTTACAAATATCTTCTTCCATTTAGTACATTGTCTTTTTGTTTTCTTGATGGTTTCCTTTGCTGTGCAAATGCTTTTTATTTTGATGTAGTCCCAATAGTTTATTTTTGCTTTTGTTTCCTCTAGGATTTTTATTTCAGGTTTCACATTTATGTCTTTATTCTGTTTTGAGTTAGTTTTTGCATATGGTGTAAGAAATTGCTCCAATTTTATTCTTTCATGTGTAGCTGTCTAGTTTTCCCAGCACCATTTATTACAGAGTCTTCTTCATTATATGTTCTTACTTCCTTTGTCATAGATTAATTGACCATATAAATGTAGGCTTTTTTCTGGAGTCTCTATTCCATTCTATAGATCTATGTGTATATTTCTGTGCCAGTATCAGACTGTTTTGATGATATAGCTTTGTTGTATATCTTGAAATTTGGAATTGTGATACCTCCAGCTTTGTTCTTCTTTCTCAGGGTTGCTGTGGCTATTTGGGGTCTTCTGTGGTTCCATACAGATTTTAGTATTATTTGTTCTAGTTTTGGTATTTTGATAGGGATTGCATTGAATCTGTAGATTGCTTTGGACAGTATGGACGTTTTAACCACATTGGTTTTCTCAATCCATGAGGATGGAATATCTTTCCATTTGTGTCATCTTCAGTTTCTTTCATCAGTGTTTTATGGTTTTTGGAGTATAGGTCTTTCAACTCTCTGGTTAACTTTATACCTAGGTATTTTATTCTTTTTGGTGCAATTGTAAATGGTGTTGCTTTTTTTAAAAGTTCTCTTTCTGCTACTTCATTATTAGTATATAGAAATGCTACTGATTTCTGGGTATTAATTTGGTATCCTGACACTTTACTGAATTCATTGATTATTTCTAGTAGTTTTTTGGTGGAGTCTTTAGAATTTCCTCTATATAGTATCATGTCATCTGCAAATAGTGACAGTTTAACTTCTTTACCAATATGGATTCTTCTTATTTCTTCTTCTTATCTGATTGCTGTGGCTAGAACTTCTAGTAGAATGGACATCCTTGTCTTGTTCCTGATCTTAGAAGGAAAGCTGTCAGTTTTTCATCATTGAGTATGCCCTTAGCTGTGGGTTCATATGTGATTTCTATTATGTTGAGGTATATTCCTTCTAACCACACTTTGTTGAGAGTTTGTATCATGAATGATGTTGGATTTTGTTAAATGCTTTTTCTTCATCTACTGAGATAATCATATGATATTTATCCTTTGTTTTGTTGATGTGGTGTGTGGTGTTGATTGATTTGCAAATATCTAACCATCCGTGCATTCTGGGAATATACCTGATGGGGTGAATGATATTTTCATATATTGTTGTATGTGATTTGCTAATATTTTGTTGAGAATTTTTGCATCTATATTCATCAGGTATACTGGCCTGTAGTTAGTTTGTTTGTGTGTGTATTTTGTGGTATCTTTGTTGTTGGTATTGGTAATGTTTGATAAAATATCATAGAATGCATTTGAAAGCTTTCTTTCCTCTTCTATTGTTTGGAATAGTTTGAGGAGCTAGGTATTAACTCTTCTTTAAATGTCTGGTAGAATTCACTCTTAAATCCATCTGGTCCTAGACTTTTGTTTTTTGGCATTTTTTGATTACAGATTCAATTTTGTTACTTGTAATCAGTCTGTTCAGATTTTCTAATTATTCCTTGTACAGTTTTGGAAGATTATATACTTCTGGGAACTTATCATTTCTTTTAGATTGTTCAATTTGTTAGCATATTATTTTTCATGGTATTCTCTTATAATCCTTTGTATTTCTGTGATGTCAGTTGTTGATTCTCCTCCTCTTTCATTTTTAATTTTATTTATTGGGTTCCTTTCTTTTTTTCTTTCTTAATGAGTCTAGCTAAGGGTTTGTCAATTTTGTTTATCTTTTGAAAAAAACCATGCTTTTGATTTCATTGATTTTTTTCTCTTGTTTTAATCTCTATGACATTTATTTTTGCTCTGATCTTTATTATTTCATTTCTTCCACTCACCCTGGGCTTTGTTTTTTCTCCTAGTCACTTTAAGTGAAAGAATAGATTGTTTATTTAAGCTTTTTCTTGTTTCTTGAGGTAGGCCTGTATTGCTATGTACTTTCTTCTTAGAATTTCTTTCACTGTGTCCCAAAGATTTCGGACTGTTGTGATTTACTTTTCGTTTGTTTCCATATATTTTTAAATATCTTCTTTGATTGTGTCATTGACTCATTGGTTGTTTAGTATCATGTTGTTTAGTCTCCACAAGTTTATGTTTTTTCCAGTGTTTTCTTGTGGTTTATGTCCAATTTCATAGTGTTGAGGTCAGAAAAGATGCATAGTATGAGTTCAGTTTTCTTAAATTTATTGAGGGTTATTTGTGGCCTATATGTGATATATTCTGGAAAATCTTCATTGTGCGTTTGAAAATAATGTATATTGTGTCATTTTTGGATGGAATGCTTTGTATATATCTATTATGTACATTTGGTCGAATGTGTCAATCAATGACATTGTTTCCTTACTGATTTTTCCATCTGGATGATCCATCCATTGATGTAAGTGAGGTGTTAAATTCCCTTACTACTATTATGTTACCATCAGTTTCTCTCTTTTTGTCTGTTAATGGTCGCTTTATGTATTTAGATGTTTGAGTGTTGGGCATGTAGATACTTACAATTGTTATATCCTCTTATAGGATTCATCCCTTTATCATTATGTAATGCCCTTCTTTGTCTCTTGTAACAGTCTTAGTTTTAAAGTCCATTTTGTCTGATAGAAGTGTTGTTTCCCTGGCTTTTTTTTTTTTTTTTTTGCACTTTTGTGTGCATGGTGAATATTTTTCATCCTTTCACTTTCAGTCTGTATATGTCTTTAGGTTTGAGATAAATTTCTTGTAGGCAGCATATAGATGGGTCATGTGTGTGTGCTTTATTTAATCCATTCTGCCACTCTGTGTCTTTTGATTGGAACATTTAGGCCATTCACATTTCAAGTAATTACTGATAAATCTGTACTTATTGCCATTTTAAAATTTGTTTTCTGGTTGTTCTTGTAGTTTTTCATTCCTTTCTTCTCTTCCTCTCTTTGTGGTTGATGAGTTTCTGTAGTGTTACGTTTGGCTTTCTTTCTCTATTTTTTGTGTGTCTTTCATAGGTTTTGGGTTTGTGATTATCAGGAGTATTATATATAACAAAGTAAATAGCAGTCTATATTAATTTGGTGGTCATTTAATTTCAAACACATTCTTAAATAAATATTAACAGGAAAAGAAAACAAAACTTTTTTCCCTTTTCTTTTTTGCTTCTTTTCCCTTTTTAGTCCAACCTCCTCATTTTATGTATATGTTGTCATATATTACATTTTTGTATACATAGTTTTCTTATGTCTAATTAGGGCCATTTCTTTTCAATTTAAAGAAGCCCCTTTTAACATTTTCTGTAAGGCTAGTCTAGTGGTCACAAACTCCTTTAACTTTTGTTTGTCTGGGAAACTTTTTTTTCTTTTTTTTTTTACAATTCTGAAATATAACCTTGCCAGATAGTGTATTTTTGGTTGTAGGTTTTTTTTTCCCTTTCAGCACTTTGAATATATCATGTCATTCCCTTCTGGCCAACAAAGTTACTGCTGAAAAATCAATTGATAGCCCTATGGGGTTTCCTTTGTACATAAACTTTCTCTTCTTTTTCTGCTTTTCAGAGTCTCTCTTTATCTTTAATCTTTGATGTTTTAATTATAATGTGTTGTGATGTGGACCTCCTCAGTTCATCTTGTTTGGAACCTTCTGTGCTTTCTGAACCTGAATGTCTATTTCCTGAACCTGTATGTTGGGGAAGTTTTTAGTTATTATTTCTTCAAATAAGTTTTCTACAACTTTCTTTCTCCCTTCCTCTTCTGGGGCCCCTGTGATGTAAATGTTCGCTTGCTCAGTGTTGTCCAAGAGATGTCTTAACCTCTCTTCTTTTTTAAAATTCTTTTCTTTTTGCTGTTCAGCCTTGGTGCTTTTACCCTGTCTTCCAGATCACTATGTTCCTCTGCATCTGTTAATCTACTATTGATTTCCTCTAGTATGTTATTTATTTCAGTTATTGTATTCTTCAATTCTGACTAGTTCTTTCTTTTATTTTTTGTCTTTCTATTGAAGGTCTCACTGAGCTCTTACACTCTTCTCCAGCGCAGTGAGTATCTTTAAGATCATTTCTTTAAATTCTTCATCAGGCATGTTCATCTCTGTCTCATTTCATTCTTTTTCCAAAGTGTTTCCTTGTTTTTTCTTTTGGAGCATATTCCTCTCTCTTTCCATTTTGCTTGGCTTTCTGTTTGTTTCTATGGATCTGGTGGAACAGCTACTTCCTGAAATTTGAAGGAATAGTCTTGTGTATGGTGTCCTCTATACAGACTGTGTGTGCTTGGTGACTTTTGCTGGCTGGCTGGGACTGTGGCTCTGTATGTTAGTTACTCTTTTAAACTGTGGCTTTTTACAAAAAGAAGAAATACTACTACTAATTATAGTAAAGAAAATACTAAAATAAAAAAGGAAAGAAAAAGAAAATAGATAAGAAGGAAAGGAAAAAAAAGAAGTACAAAGAAAAGAAAAATCCCAAAAAACAAAAAGAAAAACAAAAGAAGGAAAATTTTTTTAAAATCTTAAAAATAAAATAAAAATAATAACATTTTTAAAAACTAAAAAAACCTAAAACCCCAAATTCATCTCATTTTCTGTGCCCTAGCACCACTGGGGCTGATCTGGGCTTGTTGCAAGAGGTTGCAAACTTACTGTGAGCTGGTCTGGGTTTTTAAGATGGAGGAGGAGAGTGTCCCCACAGCTCTTTGGCTCTTTAAACTGCAGCTTTTTCTCCTGTTTAGTTGACCCAGGCTGGTGTGGGTTTGTTTGCAAACCCTGAATTTGCTGAGGTCACAAGCTCCCTGTGATGACCAGACCCACTAATGATGGTGGCCGGACCCTGCTCCAGTCTAGGCTTTTAAGGTGGATGGGAACCCAAACTGTGTGCTTCTCCAGTCCCTCTACCCTAGAGACTATTCCCATAGCTACTCCTCCATTGGGCAGAGTTCTAGTATTGTCCTTTTTACATGCTAGTTACTCTTTAACTGTGGCTTTTTTTTTTTTCTTTCTGTGCCCAAGGACAGAGGACTCTGTTTCCAGTCCCTCAATACTATCCCTCCCGCTACCATTCCCAGCATCTGGAATGGGGATTGCCTTTGTTATGGTGTCTCTGTCTCCCTTGCTATTCTCTTGCCATTTTCTCTACCTTTGTTGTTCAGTAGCTGTGCAGTTGGCTGTTCAGTCTGTTCTTCAGGAAGAATTATTGTATCAATAGCTGTAATTTGGTGTGTTCCATGGTGCAGGTGAGTTCAGGGTCTTCCTACATTGCCTTCTTGGACTGGAACTCAACAGATAGATATTTAAATAGAAGTCACAAGACTGGATGAGATCATTAAGGAGCAAGTATAGATGAAGAGGTGGAAGAGACCCAGATGCGAGGACAGAATTCAGAGACCTCTAAAGTTCAGGAAGATGAGGGGCAATTAGAAAGGGAGACAAACAACAGTGAGCGTTTTAGGAGTGAAATGACAAGTCCTGCTAGCTGGCTGAGAAAGAGGAAGGCTGAGAAATAGGCACTAGATTTATCATCAAGGAAGTCACTGATGATTTTGGTGGAAAAATAAAATGGTTGGTGTGGTGGTGAACAGTGAACACAGACTTACTTAAAGGGGACCAAGAGAAAACAGAGTAAATAGGGACAGGAAGCAGAAAAAACTTTTTCAAGAAGTTTTGTTGTAAAAGAGAGCTATGTAGGGGGCGGTAGCTTAGTGTTGACTGGACGGAATGTTGGTCCAAAGGTGGCTTTAAAAAAAAAAATAAGATGAGAAAAAACACCGTCTTTGCTTCTCATGGGAACCAATCAGTAGAAAGGGCAAAATTGAGGATACCAGTGAAAGCGTAATTACAGTTGTGATGTCCTCAGTGTCCTATGGTAAGTGTGAGAGTTGGAACTCAGGGCACCGTGGGAGGCGGGTTTTAGGGAGTAGCATAGATGCTTCAACCACTGTAGCAGAACAGAATGCTTTGCACACGAATACAAAGCAAGCATGTGATCAATGTGATGATAAGAAAGTGTGAGGTTCTCTTGGGATTCCTTCTAAATTCTCAGTGAAATAAGAGGATTATCAACAGATGGTGGGGAGCCAGAGGAGACAGAGATCTGAGATGAGAAGGTGTAAAAAAATTGTCTGGGACGAAGGCCATTTTATGTTTTTGACAGCAACGTAGAATAAGAAGTACCACTATGGAGGTAAATACATGGACACACACACACCCCAAGAATTTCAGGTAACAGTACTCTTGCTTCACTTACTTTCACTTCTCTTCATACCTATTTTCATTACAAAAGGTGGATAGTGACTCACTAATTTCATGACACACTCATGGTTGCAGTCTTCAGTTTGGAAAACACTCATCCAGAAGAACTGAAGAAGAAATTTTCTGAAGAAATATAATAGGATTATGTGCACATAAACCAACTTACAGTTAGAGGGTAAAGTGAGGCCAGTGCATTAATCAAAAGCAAATCATTACGCACTCCCCACACCCAATTGCTACTCCTGTCCGAGATCCCTTTTTATTCTCGGATCCTCTTCTCCAGGAGCACAGGTTGAGATCTATCAATTTTCTTCCTGTACCCATTTCTGTAACTCTCTCCATTCACTCATTCGCAAAATTTTAAAGATTCTGCCTGTAAACTCTCATCAGCATCTCTTTGTTTCTATTTCCATTGATTTTGCCATGCCCTTCCTGCTTTCTTTCCACCTTTTTACTTTTCTTATTATGATAATACTGTAATGGGTGTCCCTGATAAGAAATTTATTTTAAAAAGACAAGTAGCTAAAGAAAATAAATATTTAACACAATCTCACTAAGAGGTTGTCCAGCTTCATTTGTTGGGATAAGTACTTCCATTTTATGTGCATATATAGTATTTTCCCTGTACTTGTCTATATACAGTTATATAACATAACCCTGTCTTATGCTTGTTTTAATGAAAACACATTGTGAATTTCTGCTCACATTATTATGTGTTTGGCAAAGTCATATTTAATAGCTGTAGGGCATTCCATGTATGGTATTTTAATCTAAACCATTTTGTTGAGTTTGTGCAGTCATGTGCATGAGCCTCTCAGATCTGGGACTGCGGGGAGCACAATTTGCCAGGGACCCCTGCTGCTGTGTTTGAAAATCAATTCATCTCTTAGCTTGTTGCAAGCCTGCACTTCCCAGTCAATAACAGAGCTCAGGAAATGTCCTTAGGCAGGCCCATTTCTGGGAGACCTGGGATTCCTCTGATAAGGGACTCAGGCTTTTGGGTCTCCCAGATAGCCTTGTAGAAAGTTGGTTAGAGCCAGGCACCACTTTCCTCTCTTCCTTCCCTCAGGATCAGACTTGCATGGAGTCTGGAGGTTCTCCCTGCTTTCCCTTTTCTCTCAAGGGTGTTTCTGTTTCCCCTAAGACATTTCTTATACACTTAATCCCATCTTGGCATGTTGCTCAGAGGACCAAAAGGAATACAGACATCGAGGTTGTTCTCTGGTTTGTATTCTGTACAACTAAACTTCTGATGGCTCAGCTCTGAGCATAGAGTTCGTATGCTGAGAGTCCTTCAAAAAGCATTGCCATTGCTCAATAAATGAAGCCTAAGCCTCTCCTCCCCTCACTTGGCTCTAGCCCATCTCCCCAAACACCATCCACCCAGTGTTCTTAGTCCAGCCCAAGGCCTGCTGACCAAATAGTCTCCCATTCTTCTCACGCTTCCTCCCCTGAAGCCCCAAGAAAACATCCGCCCCGCTGATGCCTCCTTCATTCTGGATTTCTTCTTGATTTTTTCCACCCTAATGTTCTTTCCCCTCCATTTTACAGGCCACAGAAGATTGTTTCCTGCAGTGTATTCACTCTTTTTGGTATGTTAAAAGGGACGCTATATGAGCCCAGTGGTGAGGTGTATAGTCTGTAATCAGACAGACCTAGATTATCATTTCAAACACACACACACACACACACACACACACACACTAGCTGAGATTGGATATGTTTGGGAAACACTGAGCTAAACAAAAATAATCCAAGATTTGTTTGTTTGTTTTTTGTTTTTAATTGCAAGACTTCCCAGAGCCCTGAAAATGCTCATACACGTTGCGACTTTCCAAGGCCAGCGCTGATACTTTGTGTAACTTTTCCTGAATTTATTTGATCACAAAATCCTTTAAAAACAGATCATGGCCAGACATTACTTCTTTTTGGAACATACTGGGAAAGGGTAAAAGTTGTCATAGAATTTTGCATGTATGGTTTTTACAGTACTGTATATATTCTTGAACTTGCTAGAGTTATTTGCATATTTATCTTAAACATCTTCCCACTTTAGCCTTTAGCATGAGGTCTTGAAAATAACCGGCACTTGTTCAGTTGAAAATCGCAGAATTTTAGTGAAAGTTCCTGGTCTGGAATAATATTTGGTAACTGGAGAAAGTTTGCATCTACTCTCAGCTTTTTCACAGTCTTTTTTATACCGTAGTATCCTGGGCTACCTTTCAGGCTGGAAAAATTACCTTGATGTTGGACAAAAAGCCCTTGTTACTATGGGGCTAAGTATATTTTCTCTGCAAGTCACTTTATTGGGATGGCATAACAGGGCATAAAGATAGAGGTTCATTTTAAGGGCAAGAAAGCAGAAGTCTGTGGATGCTAGGTCTTGGCACAGCCTGGCAGTGAGGAAGGCAGCCTGTGGCTTAGTTCTGATTGTTTTCATCTCCAAGGCTGTGCTTGTCAAAGAGGTACTCTGCCAGGCCAGAATCCGGGGCCCCCATCTTAACCAAGTTTTGCACGTGGTCACCTAGCTCTTTGATAGACTTCACCTGCTCATTCAGATAATGAGTTTCCAGGAAGTCGCACAAATGGGGGTCACCTTTGTCTGAGGCCAGAGTGTGCAACTCGAGCAACGACTGGTTCACGTTCTTTTCCAAGAGCAGCGCACACTCCATGGCGTTCAGCCCGCTTTCCCAGTCGTCCTGGTCAGGTTTTTTGATGTCCTGCAGGCAGATCCGGCCTCCCCGCTGGTTCTGCAGCCTCATCAGCTTTTCCGCGTGCTGTGTCTCCTCCCGGGACAGGCGAAGGAAATATCTGGCGAAGTTGTTCAGGGCCACGTCATCTCGGGAGAAGTAATAGGCCATGGATAGGTACACGTAGGACGCATAGAGCTCCAGGTTGATCTGGCGGTTGATGGCAGCCTCGGAGTCAGGGTGGAAGTTCTGGCGCACCCGGGAGTGGGCCGAGGCGAGCCCTCCTGGGTCCCGGGAGAAGACGGCTGCGGCCAGCTGGCGCAGGGGGGCAGTGGGCCCCGGGGGGCGCGAGGGACGCCTGGAGACCCACAACGACCGGAGCGCAAAGCCCTGGCGCGCGCTGCGCTGGGACACCAGCGAGGGGCTGATATTCTTGGAGAGGAACAAGAAATAGGGCAGCATGGCTCCCCTTCTTTAGAAGTGGGGAAACTGAGGCCAAGGCGGCACTGCGTGCGGCCGGACGCCAGGGGCTTCGGGTCTGAATCGGAATGCGGCCCTAGGCGACCGGCGACTGCGTCATACACACCCCTGCCGTTCCAGAGGCACCAGAGTTCCACGCGGAGGGCGGCTGGGGGCGCGCACGCGGGTTGCGGCTGGACACGGACAGATGACAGTGACAACTCCATTTAATTAAACACTGCCCCATTTCTGCCTTTGGGCGTTTGTAACTATTTCATCTAAGTTCAAAATGCTGTCAAAAAGTAGGCACTGAAACTAGCAAAAGAAAGGAAGAGCCTAGCGGTACTTCCTCTCCCTCTTTGACCTTTTCTGCCCAAAGCCCAAGCGTGGGGCAGGCAGGGCAGTGAAATAGGGTAAAACAAAAGTCACAACCGATTTATCGGAGAGTGAAGGTCCGCAGCCAAAGTGGGTGTTTATAAATTGACTTTCTGATTATTTTAACAAACGTAGGAATGGAAAGAATTGCCAGTACAGTAGGCAAATTTTGAAGGTCTGTAATAAGACAGTGCTTTCTTTTAAAAAGACATTTTATTTTTAAGTACAAAATTCATCTTTCTTGCAAAAAATAAAGATATTGTAGAAAAGTAGGAAGAATATATAAACTAGCTCTAAACTTGATGTTATTTTCCTGTCTTTTGTTAATGCAGATACATACACTTGTGGTGAGCCTAGCGTAACAATGGAGAAGTTGAATCACTATGTTGTAGTCTGAAACTAATATAACACTGTGTATCAACTAGAATAAAATGTTTTCAGGGCAAATGCCCAGCTTTTACTAACAGAAACTTTTAACATTAAAGTTCCAGTGCTTTTTCTTAGCCTCAAGAAGACAAGAATCTTAGCTAAGGCTGTACGTGCTTATTTATCTTGGGTGAATACTTTGTATAGAATGGCTGGATCTTATGGTTACGTGTATGTTTAGCTTTTTAAGAAACTTCAAATTGTTTTTCCAAGTGGCTGTACCATTTTGCATTTCCATCAGTGCTATGTGAGAGAGAGTTCAAGTTCCTTCACATCCTCACAACCCTTGGTATTGTCATTTATTTAATTTTAATTTAAAACTTAAAATTTAGCCATTCTAGTAGATGTATACTGGTATTTCATTGTATTTTTCCTTTGCATTCTCATTATAATTAATGATGCTGAGTACACTTTCTCAGACTTCTTTGTCAACCATTTATCTTTGGAAGGTGTATGTTCAAATCTTTTGTCCATTTTACATATTGGGCTATTTCTTTTCTTATGATTGTTTGATTTCTTATGGTTAATAGCTGGGTCTTTGACATAAATGCTGCTTATATTCAGGTCTTCTTTATGATTACCTTCTCTGTATTACTTTCCTAGATTTCCTTGGACAAGTCAGATTACCCTTCTAGGTCAATTGCCTCAGTTGTAAATTCAAGATCCTACTTATTTCCATTGGGTCATTGAAACAAAATAAAATAATTTTGCAGTGGACTTACACAGAGCTTGGCACAGAATAAGCACTGAAAATATTCTGTAATAGTTCCTATTGGATAGTTTCTATTTCATTATTCAAAATCATTCATTTTATATTATTCAGTAGACAATAATTATTATTATTGCACATGAAAAATCCTATATAGCTTGTAAGGTATGCTTACATGCATTATATTGTTGTTATCATGTAGGGGTAGTGAGAAATTCTTTTATGATCTGGGCATATCAAAACTTGTAGTCTGGTAGTACGGCCTGGTTTCAAATGAGCTTCTTAAAGTCTACCATAAATAGAGGTGGAAGCCTAAGATCGAGTGCTAGCAGAATGTGATTGATATTTGCCAAGAAATTTCTCACTAATTTTTACTTTTCTCTATCTATCTTTGCTTTTATTTTCTCCAAACTCTTGCAAGTCCTAAAATATAGTTCCCTAAAGAGAGGATCTGAAAATGATTCTTTAGAGTGGTATTAAATGCCAACTGCTGCGACTAGTGTTTTAGTAGAAATGATGCTTTTCATATAAATGCTTATCCCCAAGGTAATAAAAAGCAGAGATACAAAACAAATGCACAACATGAAATGTAATGCAAAACAACATCATAAAACACAAGACACACTTAAATATATCCATGTTAATTTGTCAAAAATGTTTCTTGTTCCCTTACAAAGTTTGTCACGTAGTTTGCTAGACTTTGAAAATGCAGGGATTTTTTTTATTTTTATTTTAGGGACATTCTGATTTCTAGTATTCATAGTAAATTTAATGTTCTTCTACCAAAAGTACAAACCTAGACTGTGGCCCACCATTCTTCACAAGACATTTCTTCCTTAATTTTAATGTCTTGTTCTCCTCCTTGAACACTCCTCTCAGCCTTTGAGATTCTCTGGTGTTCCCTCTACCTCCTCCCCCTCCTGTCCTCTTTTCTTTTACTTCCTCACAACATCCATCTCATCTTTTTAGGTCCATCAAATATGTTACTTTCTCTGTAAGGTCTTCAATAACTTCATTCGGAAGCAATCACTACTTTGTTGTTGTTGTTGTTGAAGACTTTGTTTATACTGAGAGTATATCTGTCTATCCATTTAAGTTTCTTGTATTTCTTGTATATGTGTGCGCACATATGCATGCTTGTATGTGTGTTGGTGTGTGTGTGTGTCCTTAAGGGCACAGCTTATCATCCTACTCATTGTTTTTTTATTGAAGTATAGTTAACACACACTGTTACATTAGTTTCAGGTGTAGAACATAGTGATTCCATATGCCTGTTGTTATCCGATGCTCACCATAAGCGTAGCAGCTGTCTGCCACCATACAACGCTCTTAAGATACCATTGACTATATTCCCTGTGATGTATCGTTCATACCTGTGACTTACTCCATAATTGGGAGCCTGTACCTCCCACTCCCCTTCACCCATTTTGTCCATCCTCCCAACCTACTCATTTGTAAAGCCTTAGTCCTGGCGCAATGCTTCCATCCCCCAAATGCATGGGGGTAGGAATTTTTATTTCACATAGCGTATCAGCTTAGCCTAGTGCACATTTGTAAAGTATGCTAGGAGATAGCTTCACTTTAAATTATTTGAAAAGCTCTGTATTTCGATGAGCTCAGTCTCTAAAGGAATAACAATATCCTCTATTTTCTTCTTTATAGATGTATTGAGTGAAGTTTTGGTTTTCTATGTGAAAACGCTTTGCCAACTGGAAATTTAAGAACTATATGAAAATGGATTGTAATTCACTGAATCATGTTTTGATATATGTAATAGATCATGTTTTTATATGATTTTCCTTAAAGGATTTGATTTTAAATACTACTAGATATTTTTTAAAATTTACCTACCTTGGAAAATATGTAAACAACACTCTCAACTTTTACATTAATAGAAGGGAAGAATCATAAATAATGAGGAAAAGGAAAGCTGACAAGTAACTCTATCCCTTTATACTTGTATTTGTAATGAAGACATTTTTTTCTCCTTTTCTCATCTCTTTCTATTCTCTCTTTTACATTCAAATGTGGTTAAGGAGTTCTTCATCTTCATTACTGATCCTGGCCCTTTCAAACTTGCTTGCTGTTAGAAGCCTGAAATGTGACAAAGCCAGGATGGAGAGAAGTCCATTGATCACTGGAATATAGATTATGGATTATGGTCTATGCATTTGCTATTAATGGAGTATCTGAGGGTTGTTTTGTTTTTTTGTTTTTTTGTTTTTTTTTTTTTTCCTGAGGGATTTATATAGAGAACAGTAGAGGATTTTGTCTTGGGAAAAGGAGATGTATTGCTATTCTGAGTGTTATCCCTAGGAAATCTCTCAAATTCTGAAGGGAGCGGCTGGACTGCACTGTGGAGCACTTTTCTTGCTTCACTCTCAGATCCATTCAAACCTGGGAAACCTCCCAGGTCACATGAAAAATGAGTCAGAACTGAACTCTCAAGTGCAGTGCCTGCTGCCACT
The DNA here is from genome assembly GCF_002007445.2 of Ailuropoda melanoleuca. Classification (NCBI taxonomy): domain Eukaryota; kingdom Metazoa; phylum Chordata; class Mammalia; order Carnivora; family Ursidae; genus Ailuropoda; species Ailuropoda melanoleuca. The sequence continues at coordinate 12,648,811 of NC_048220.1, read as the reverse complement.
AAAACTTGAAGAAGTCTAGCAAACTCCGTTTTGTTCATTTTGTTCATGTTGTTCATCTGTGGTCAGAGGTGCAAGGTACAGTCACTCCTCTATCTTCAGGAGGGGTCTGGCACGCCGCAAACCATTAGACTCCTAAAACCATACCGACATTTTCGCCACTGGATTTCTAAGTGTAGTCCTCCCATTCCTTAGCAGAGCCAGCATTTCCCTAGTGCAGCCACCTGAGACTTGAACCTAATTGTTGTGACAGTGGTGTACTGGGCTGAATAGGATCCCACTAAAGTTCTCGTCCACCCAGTATCTGTGAACAGGCCATATTTGGAAACGGGGTCTTTGCAGATGTAACTGAGTTAAGATGAGATTGTACTGGGTTAAGATGTGTGCCGTTTCAATGACTGGTGTCCTCGTAAGAAGAGGAAAATTTAGACGGGTACAGACTACAAGGGGGAAGTCCATGTGAAATCAGGGACAGCTCAGGCTGCTCTCAGAATCTAGGACAGGGGTTTGCAAACGGTTTTTCTGTAGAGAGCCAGATCAATATTTTCGGCTTTGGGGGCCCTAAGGTCCCTGTGGCATCTGTTCAACTCTGCTATTATAGTGTATTGCAAGCAGTCATAGATTATATGTAAGGAGTAAGCATGGATGTGTTTTAATAAAACTTTATTTACAAAGATAGTAGTGGATCAGGCTTGGCCCAAATTATGGAGTTTGCTGACTCAGGCTCTAGGAGACGAGGATCTCTTTAGATGCGGCCATGAGGTATTTCTGATACTCATGCCATTACTCTGATAATTAACTCAGCTGAGCCTGTCAGTTTCTTTTTTTAACACATCAGTGGCGCTCAGCCAAACCCAGTCAATTCCACATTTCCACCACAGCCCTCAAATCGAGAGAAATACAGCACAAGCCAGGGCCCCTCCTTCCATCTGTCTGTCCCAGTCACATAGGAGGAAATCCTGGTAATCGCAATGCTGTAGCATCTTAGGGACCAGTACGGTGGGAGGGGGTGTGGCTGCTTGTTATTATTTGTCCAGCAAGTGATCCAGTTCGTGAATCTCATCTTAGATTTGCTTCTTAGGAACATTTCCAATGAAAACTTTGTAGGTTGGATTCCTAAGCAAACTGAGAAAAGGTCTCATTTGCAAGTGATTTATCAAGGGAATGCCCCCAGGGGAAACCAATTAGGAAGGAGAAGAAGCCTGAGAGGGGGAAACAATAGAAGGGTGTGATGCAGCAAAATTCAGTACAGAAAAGGCTAGCTTCGTGGGCTCCAGCAATCCTGTAGCATCTTGTACTGAGATGAGCCCTGGGCTTGATTTAATGCTCTGCTGCTGATGTCTTGAAAGTCGTAGCAATCTTATTTTTGAACCTGCATTTTGTAAGTGCAGTCTGAGGTGGGCGGCAATGGAGCACGCACAAGAGGAGACATGCGCAATTTGTGTGTTTGTCATCCCTTGCCTCCCTGTTGGCACAGAGCATTCGCAATGCTCCCTAAGCATAGAATTTTGGTGGAGCGGTAATGAGTGGCAAGTCAACACGACTGAAAGCAAGGACAGGGTAAGTGCGTTGAATCTCTCAGGGAGGAAGCTGGGGTGCCTCACAGGCCTGGGAGCTGCCCTTTGTCTCTGAAACAAAATTCGCCCTGGATGCAGAAAGAAGTTAGTGGCATTCCAAGGAATATGAAGGACTAAGGAAACTTCCCAGATGCTCTCTTACTAGTGTTATACTTCTCTGTATAAGGTGGTCATTTATGCTAAAAATGATGACAGAGGAGGAAATGGGGAGGTAAAGCAACCCGTAGTTGATTTTCCTTTCAGTCCTTCCTTATTCAGTAAGCCAAGGGTGGGGTGTTGGTAGAATGTGTACCCATCAGGAAATGAAAAACAAACAATTCAGTTCCTTTTGTGTAGCATTTCCACTGCTCTGGTAACAATGAAATACATGTGCTTCTACAAGCTACAAAATATGGGTTGTGTAATTTCAGTGATTCTTTATATAAGTTAATTGCTTAAATATTTATATTTAAAATCAACCATTGCACAAGCTAAATGCGAACCGTGGAATTCAGGCTTATAATTTAAAATGTTTAAGTTTTTTTTTTTTTCCTTCAAATGACGTTAAGTAGAAGATAAAAAAACATCATGACAAGTCAAGAGAGACAACAGAAGAAAGTAAAATATTTCCATTTTAGTACCTTTAATAGCATTTTCCCCCTGCATTTTGATTAAGATGGACAAGCATTTTCACTTTGCTGTGGGCCCTGAGTTGATCCCACAGGGGACTTCTGGAGCATAGTCAGGCCTCAGACATTGAGCAGGGGGCTAAGAGCTGGGGGCTTTCATAGTCCTGCACCAGCCAGCCACAGCCTCTAAGGGCAGCTCTAGGGAGATGTACACACTCAGGCTCCCTGCTAGTCTGCATGTCTGGGCAAAGCAGTTGCACTAATGACCACCGTCTTCCTAATCGTGTTGCAGATTGTCTTGTAGGAAGAAGCACGCAGAAGGGGAGAGGTGGGGGGTGCACAAATGGTGATAGATTTCCAAGGGGATCTTGGGCGGGATACCAACAACTCCTAACTGGTTGTCTGGCCTGATGTCTTACTGTGACCAGTGCGGGACCCAGCAGAAAATAGACGGCATGCTTACAAATAAGAATAATTCTAGATAGTTCAGTACTCCTGTAGTTGGTCTCAAGGGTGGTTATCAGAACCCAGGTGAGATTGAGCTGTTCTGAGAATGACCTAGAAGAGAGCAATGACACCTGGGGGAAGGACATAGCCACTCTAAGGGAATGTGGAAGGGCAGTGTCCAGGGGGATAAAGACCTGGCCTCATTCTCTTCCTGCCCTTGGATCTCTTGCCAGGGCTCTGCATAGGTTGGACCTGACAGAAAGCCAGAAGGTAGGGAACTCGCTGCTGTAGTGCATTCAGACTGACTGCTGAGGAAGAGAAGAGGTCCAGGAAAGTTGAAGAGGCAGGCATAAGACATCAGACTGTTTTGTGCTCTTCTGGTCTGCTGTGCATGGAACAGCCACATAGCGATCTCAAATGTGAATATGATTAAATCATTCCCTTGCTTCAGATCTTTGAGTAGTCCTACATGAAACTACATCCCTGTGAAATACATTCTCCCTTGCTTCCTGTGGCTATTCCCTTGGTACTTCTGGGACCCTTTGGTCTTTCTGAATGCGCAACATTCTTCCGTCCTTATGAACTTTCCTTTAGACCCTGGAATGTATGATTTGTTCCTTTCCCACAGGCTTCTACACTCTGTGTCCACTACCTGGAGTGCTCTTCCACCCAGAACTACCCACAGGGGTTTGTGGGCAGAGGGTTATCAAGCCCTTTCCCCTTTGGCATGAGACTGTGACCCGTGGTTAACTGTGTACTTCTGTCCAAATGTGGAGTATGCAACTAGGCAGGCTTGCTGGTGGAGAAATGATTCCTGATGGGCAAATTAACATTAATCTTCTTTGGGTGTGGTGACTCTAGTCTCCAAGCACACCTTTATTGGGGTCTTTAGAAACTGGAGCTGTTATAAGAGGTATTGGTTCTTGTGGACGTGAGGCTTTTGACCTAGGGCGTCTCTCATACTTATTCTGTGGGGATCTTGAGAGGAGGCTTGATACGATGGTGCCAGAAGACTGTGGTTTCTGTCTGAGTCTTTGGAGTGGCCCAGTGCCAGGCTGGTAGGTATGAATGTTTAATGGAACCCAAGAAGGCCATTGGGTGGTTGCTACAAAGAATAAACAAATGAACATGGACTTATCCTTTGACAGCCCCCCTGGTGTGCCTGCTTTCCACAGCCCTGCAGTGGGGTCTGCCACCCCCCCTCCTTTTGCATCTATCAGCTCACTCACTTACCCTGTTCTTTTGATCACATCTTAGCTGGTTCTCAGAGGCCTACAGGGAGTCCCACACTCCTCTACTTACCCTATTGTGAAATGGAATTAAAATCATTTATTTACTTTTTTTTACTCCACTAAACTGAAAAATTCTTGCTGTCAGAGGACTGCCCATCTTTTTCACTCTTGTGTATCCAGCATTCAGATGTCCCCTGATCCAATGCAATCAACAACACTGTTCAAAAAGCGGATTAGGGACTAAAATTCCCTCGAGTCCCCAAACTTGCCTGTTTCTGAAGAACACTTAAGCAACGAAGTTGAGAGGAGTTGTGGTCCATTTAATGGTTTAGTTGTAGTGTACTTAATGCCTTATTTTTCTTCATCTCTGCTACCTGCGGAACCAGTAAACTTATGAGCCTTATATTCTTAAAGGTTGAACGAATAGTCATCTTCAATTCAATTTGATTGATTTGATTCAATTCCAAATATATGTTTTGATCACCTGATGCTGCCATCATTCTATGAAAGGGTAAAAGACACCTGGATGCTAGGGCCTCTGTGGATTCAAAATCAAGTGGGAGAGCCACATTCAGTCATAGAAGGTTGAATCCAGTCACAAACCAAGTGCAGGCGGACCAGTGTGTACCTCGTACAGAGGTTAGATTTGATGATGGTCAAGTTGGGGGATGAAGGGGCGGCTGGGTGGCTCGGTTGGTTAAACATCCAATCCTTGATTTTGGCTCAGGTCATGGTCTTAGGGTTGTGAGATGGAGCCCTGTGTTGGATTTTGGCTCAGGTCATGGTCTCAGGGTTGTGAGATGGAGCCCTGTGTTGGGCTCTGTGCACTGTGCTCTGCACTGAGTGTGGAGCCTACTTGGGATTCTTTCTCTCTCAGGAAGAAAAAAGAAAGAAAAAAGAAAGGGAAAGAAGTTGGGGGATGAGGATTCTATGCAGAGAAAACATGATGGGAAGTTCCCAAAGGTGAGAGGGTGAAGTTGCATTTGGAGCAGAGAGACTGTAGGCAAATCTTCTTTGGCATTCGATTGCAATGTGGACCGTATGTATAACGCATCTTAGGAGAGAATTGGTTTGAATAAGGTCAAGGTTTTGAGTTTTCTTTCTAGCTTTAAAGGATTTAATGATTGCTTATGTCCTTCCTTTCTGTAATATGTTGTAGCTTGAAATCTTATGAAATAATAAAATACATAAAATATACATGTGCTGGCCTTTATATGTGCTAGGGTAGCTATTTTAAGTGCTAGAAACTTGGGATGCTATTTCCACCAGGGTGTGGTTTGGCATTGTTACTCAAGTTGCATAACACAGGGTTCTTTCAGTTCATGGGTTGGACCTAGATAAACGGACAGTGATTGGGGAGCCTAAGTATGTTCTTTGTAATCTCTTCTGCTTGTTACATTTTATATTTTAGCTCTTTTGATATTAGTTCAGGAGTAAATATGTTTGAGATTATTCCTGTCTTTGTTAAAGGGGCTAAGACACTTCAAAATTTATGTCAAAATTTTTGGTAATGATTAATTATTTAATTCTGCTCTTTTAAATAATTTCATAATTTAAAACAGGATATAGTGGTATAGCATTTAAACTTAAGCTCTAAACCTTCTCCAGGAATCATAATGAAGGAATGTAGAAGTCACCGAGTATTTGTATATGGTAAGCACTATACAAAGTAGTCTAAGAGTATCTGTCTGAATGTTCACAAAAACTCTGTGCAGTAGGAATCAGAATACCCATTTTGACTGCAAATTAGAGGATATATGAACATTTATCTCCAGTTTTATACAATTTGAATGGATCTAGGAAAAATGTTTCTAATATTCCATTTTCAATCAAAGTGGGAGGAATATCTTAGAAGTTAAATAATATGGTGCTGCTATCTTTTTTTTTTTAAGAGTTTATTTATTTGTTTTACAGGCAGTGCACAGGAGTGGGGGTAGGAGCAGAGGGAGAGGAGCAGAGAGGGAGAAGCAGATGAAGAGGGAGAGGGAAAGGGAGGGAACCCAAGCTGACTCTGCGTTGAGTGTGGAGCCCCATGTGGGGCTTCATCCCATAAAGCTGAGATCAGGACCTGAGCTGAAACTAAGAGACGGATGGTTGCTCAAGTGACTAAGCCACCCAGACGCCCCTCACAGTGCTGTCTTTTTTAGCGGGGATTATACTAGAGAATTTAGAACTAGAAAAGACCACGGAGTCTGTCATTTTTCTTATTTTAAAAATGAAGAAGCTGTATGCTAGAGGTATTGGCCCACTTATGAATTTTGATAGTAACACGCCTGCCTTTTTGGACAAGGGTCTTTTCAAGTGTACTACACTCACCTAATACCTGATGTATTTTCCCAGTAAGATTGGTATATTAAGATGCAGCAAAACCAAGAGACGCTAGTGCTTACTCAGTGACAATGGAGGGATGGCTTTCATTGGTATTCAGGTCAAACAATAAAACATGGCTTCTCAATGAAGAATTACCTATCACCAGAACCTCCTCAACTATAGCTTTGGATGGCTGTGTGGAATCCATCACTGTAGGGAAAAGTGAAAGGGTCGATCAATTGTATTTGCCAGGCATTTACAAAATTCTATTTTTAGAATAGTCAACCACTCAATTAACTAGGGTCTGCCAACCCCAGTTAGTGACCACCATATCTTGCAGTGTTATATAAATCCTATGGGAATCCAAAAATGAATCCTATTCCCAAGAATCCCATAAAAAAACACCCTTCTGATTTCACCATCTCACTTTGAGAAATTTATTACATGGAAAAATTGAGTGCATAAAGAGTACCTAAGGATGTATTTTAATTGTATTGCCATGTCACACATAAAAAACCGTACGTAAACTTTCAATGAAGTATTGACAAATTCTAGGAGAATCGTACAGTGGAATATCACACAGCCCTTTAACAGAATAAAGTAGTTCTCCTTGTGTTAATGTGCAGATATCTGTAAGATATTTTTAATGGAAAAAGCAATGTGTGTGTACACATTCCCAAATTTGGAGGGAATAAGATGGTGTATATTTAAGTGTTTACGAACACACATCAAACATGAAAAAGAGAGAAAGACATCTGTATAAAAATAGAAAAATGTCAGAAAATATGGGCACTGAACTATTAATTTTAACTTCTGACCATTGCAATTGAATAGATTGGGAGAGAGACGAAGTTGTGGATTTAGTTTTATGCATTAACTTTTTATACATTTTTTTAATTCAAAGATTTTTATTTATTTATTTGAGTAAGAGAGAGAGAGAGAGAGAGAGAGAGAGAGAGTGAGCACTTGAGCAGGGGGAGTGGCAGAAGGAGAGGAAGAAGAAGCAGATTCCCCTCTGAGCAGGGAGCCCAATTAGGGGCTCCATCCCAGGATCCTGAGATCATGACCTGAGCCAAAGCCTAATGCTTAACTGATTGAGCCACCCAGGTGCCCCTTTCTATGCGTTTTAAAGTCACATGATTATGGCTGATTTTACTTGACTTCTGTTTCAGTATTTTTTAAATTAGAGAATATAGAAGGAGGCTTTTGAAGAGTCCAGATAATCACAGAGGAGGGGAAATGTAAATAAAGGAGACTCTCAATGAAGCAAATGACTATAGCTTCATCATTTTATCTCTATTTTGAAAACAGCCAATGTGGTGGTGTAGTGGGAGAAATGCGGGGGTGATTGTAAGAAACAGCGGTTTCTAAAGCTCATGGGACAATTTGAGATGGCAATATAGGTTAGGACCTCTGAGTAGAGAATTGAGATAGATTAGGTTTGATAAAGATTAAAAACAAGCGTGCTTGTGGAAGGGAGAATGACAGTTTGTGACCATCTAGAATATGGATTCTAGATGATAGCCCTAGAATCTAGGGCTGCTGTATGGTCACAGGTACCGCGCTGGTTTTGATACTAAACCACATATCACTATGTTGTACACCTGAAACTCCTATAACATTGTATGTCAACTACATTTCCATAATAAAATTTTTTAAAAGAAAAGAAAAATGTTATATTATTCTATCAGCATATATACCAGCAATATTTCCTATCAGCCTTATTATTATTAATAATAATTATTATTAATAATAATTATTAATTTGGTCCACCTAAATATGATATAATATAATTAAGGGAATACAGGTTTTACTTAAATCTTTTTTTTCCCCCTCTGGGATAAAAATAATACAAATTTCAGTTCAATAACCTTTACAACAATTTCTTGTTACCTTTGAGCATGAATATATTTCTGTCCAAAAATCTGCAAAGAGTTTTAATAAATCAGCGTTTTGTGGTTCATTTAATTATAAGCCCAAAGCTAAGTTGTGTATTTATCTTCATGATATAGAAAAATGGTGTTATCAAACTTCTCACTCACTGAATTGATGACATGCACTCATGCATGCCTACCGGAAAAACACTAACTAAAATAAATGAAATATAGAGATATTTTAGGATTGTGTATGCAGGACACTTGAGACTGCCCCTCTTCCCCCAATTATCACTTCTGTTACTAGAAATTAGTTGTTTCTACCTAGCTGATTTTTTAATTTTTCTTTCTTTCTTTCTTTCTTTCTTTCTTTCTTTCTTTCTTTCTTTCTTCTGTTGGAAATAGGATTTTATTGCTTTGCATTTAGTAATTACTTCTAAGGTACATGGCCCTATTCATAGTTCATCTGTAATCCAATTCAGAAAATAGGTGGCTGGAACAAGCATGATATACAGGTAGTCTACCTTTCTTGCTTTCTCTAGCAGATAAAAGAGTTCCTTGGGATAAAATCAATCACAAAGATTGCTGGAATTTCATTGTTGTGGAATTTATATATTCCCATTTTTTGGCTCTGAGTTTCTACTGACTATTCTCCTAATCTCTGGATTGGCCTTGAAATCTCCTGGACCTTGATCTTCTCAGGTTAACTCTTTGGTTTATGGGGTGGTGTTCAATTGGAACATTTCCTGGTGGCCTGTGTTGCTCCCCAATATATTCTGAATCCGACTACCTGGAAGACAACTGTCACATGTAATTGTGCAGTTTGTGTTCTTTGGACAAGTGGGTACAAGTGATGAGTCTATAGGTGGCCACGATCCTGCCTGTGCATCCTACTTAGCCTGTGTCCATTGGAGAAAGGGAAGCTCATTGTACGCTTGGACTGTTCATGTCCCAGTCTGGGCCCACAGGGGTTGCCACTTTTTAACTTGCAGAAAGGCACTATATGGCCTCACAGCAGTCCTGACCTGAAAGGATTTTAATTTTGATCCACATTTTTATGATATTGAAACCAGGACAGTGATTATGTCCTTGAACCTTAGATCCAAAGGTCCAAATTTTAAAAGTTCAAATTCAGTTCTCAACTATAAGTTGGGACCTTGTCTGCCTTATCTCTGAATCCCCTTGTGTTGGATATTGACTAGCACATTCAATGATAAATAGTTGATGAGTGAATGGATGGATGAATGAATGAATGAATGAATGAATAAGGATTGATTTACTCAGATGGCTCTAAGTCATGAAAAATACATCTAAAAAGGATAGAGATTTAGGTCATGAGAATAGCACCTTTATGGGACAGGCACCCGGATTGCTGTGAATCATTGGGAAATATTTTGCTTTATTTCCTGATATGTAGAGGAAAGGCTAGAAGAGTTTCCTTTAGAAGAGTCATTGGTTGCTTCAATATTGCAGACGCAAGTCCATATATACTTGTTTTATATACCAAGACACAAGTCCAGAGGTAGCTGATGACTTGTGATGGGACAAGCAAATGGACCTTCTAGAGCTGAATGAATCCTGGATGAACCATGCATTAAGTTTCCTGTGTGACCCTAAAGATATCACTAAGAGCCAGTCCTTTAAGATCACAGCATATTGGCAAGTGTTATGGACTGAATTGTTTCCCCCCCATCCCCCAAATCCATATGTTGAAATCCTAATGCCCAATGTGACTGTATTTGGAGGTAGGACCTTTCAGGAGATAAGTAGGTAAATTAGGTCATAAGGGGTTGGTGTTCTAATAAGAGACACGAGGAATGTGCTGCACAGAGGAAAAGCCACGTGAGGACACAGAGAGAAGATGGCCATCTGTAAGTCAAGGAAATAGTTCTCACCAGAAACCAAGCCTGCTGGCACTTTGATCTTAGACTTCTGCTCTCCAGAACGATGAGAAAATAAATTTCTGTTGTTTACGCCACTGGTGCAGTCTTTGGCATTTTGATATGGCAGCACTGGCAGACTAAATAAGCTAGTAATCCTTTGTTACTTTTAAGCTGTCACTCTCACAAGAATGCTTTGGAGACTGAAACAGATAGTAATTGAAACATAGACACATCAAAGTCATGTAGGACCATTGTAGAAGTAGGACATCAGAGTATATTGAAAGCTTTTCAACTCATGCATTTTTCTGAGTTTAGTTATGATAAGAAATGGAGAAAAATTAGGAGAGGAGGGAAAACCACTGAAAATATCAGTCATTCCCAGATAAAATCACTAAGTGCTATTTTATATCAAGGGGGAGTGATGGCTGAATTGTATTGTTAAGGCGAGACACACAAAAGGGCAAGATGGAGAAAAATAGGGAATAGGTCATCCAAAAGAAAGTTCACTCGATACTATTGTCTTTAGGTAATATCTGATCCCATATGTGAGAGCTGTTATTTTGGGGGGGAGAGCTGATAAATAACTGCTAAACCACAAGGGCATCTTTTCAGGATGATACTCTTTCTCAAAACATACACCTTCTCATTGCCAGGGCAAGCTAGTATCTTCTGTGTTTATAAAGATCTTGAATAAGACTGAGTTTCCACCTTGAGAAAGCATNTTCTGTCCAAAAATCTGCAAAGAGTTTTAATAAATCAGCGTTTTGTGGTTCATTTAATTATAAGCCCAAAGCTAAGTTGTGTATTTATCTTCATGATATAGAAAAATGGTGTTATCAAACTTCTCACTCACTGAATTGATGACATGCACTCATGCATGCCTACCGGAAAAACACTAACTAAAATAAATGAAATATAGAGATATTTTAGGATTGTGTATGCAGGACACTTGAGACTGCCCCTCTTCCCCCAATTATCACTTCTGTTACTAGAAATTAGTTGTTTCTACCTAGCTGATTTTTTAATTTTTCTTTCTTTCTTTTTCTTTCTTTCTTTCTTTTTCTTTCTTCCTTCCTTCCCCCCTCTCTCTCTCTTTCTTTCTTTCTTTCTTTCTTTCTTTCTTTCTTTCTTTCTTTCTTTCTTTCTTCTGTTGGAAATAGGATTTTATTGCTTTGCATTTAGTAATTACTTCTAAGGTACATGGCCCTATTCATAGTTCATCTGTAATCCAATTCAGAAAATAGGTGGCTGGAACAAGCATGATATACAGGTAGTCTACCTTTCTTGCTTTCTCTAGCAGATAAAAGAGTTCCTTGGGATAAAATCAATCACAAAGATTGCTGGAATTTCATTGTTGTGGAATTTATATATTCCCATTTTTTGGCTCTGAGTTTCTACTGACTATTCTCCTAATCTCTGGATTGGCCTTGAAATCTCCTGGACCTTGATCTTCTCAGGTTAACTCTTTGGTTTATGGGGTGGTGTTCAATTGGAACATTTCCTGGTGGCCTGTGTTGCTCCCCAATATATTCTGAATCCGACTACCTGGAAGACAACTGTCACATGTAATTGTGCAGTTTGTGTTCTTTGGACAAGTGGGTACAAGTGATGAGTCTATAGGTGGCCACGATCCTGCCTGTGCATCCTACTTAGCCTGTGTCCATTGGAGAAAGGGATGCTCATTGTACGCTTGGACTGTTCATGTCCCAGTCTGGGCCCACAGGGGTTGCCACTTTTTAACTTGCAGAAAGGCACTATATGGCCTCACAGCAGTCCTGACCTGAAAGGATTTTAATTTTGATCCACATTTTTATGATATTGAAACCAGGACAGTGATTATGTCCTTGAACCTTAGATCCAAAGGTCCAAATTTTAAAAGTTCAAATTCAGTTCTCAACTATAAGTTGGGACCTTGTCTGCCTTATCTCTGAATCCCCTTGTGTTGGATATTGACTAGCACATTCAATGATAAATAGTTGATGAGTGAATGGATGGATGAATGAATGAATGAATGAATGAATAAGGATTGATTTACTCAGATGGCTCTAAGTCATGAAAAATACATCTAAAAAGGATAGAGATTTAGGTCATGAGAATAGCACCTTTATGGGACAGGCACCCGGATTGCTGTGAATCATTGGGAAATATTTTGCTTTATTTCCTGATATGTAGAGGAAAGGCTAGAAGAGTTTCCTTTAGAAGAGTCATTGGTTGCTTCAATATTGCAGACACAAGTCCATATATACTTGTTTTATATACCAAGACACAAGTCCAGAGGTAGCTGATGACTTGTGATGGGACAAGCAAATGGACCTTCTAGAGCTGAATGAATCCTGGATGAACCATGCATTAAGTTTCCTGTGTGACCCTAAAGATATCACTAAGAGCCAGTCCTTTAAGATCACAGCATATTGGCAAGTGTTATGGACTGAATTGTTTCCCCCCCATCCCCCAAATCCATATGTTGAAATCCTAATGCCCAATGTGACTGTATTTGGAGGTAGGACCTTTCAGGAGATAAGTAGGTAAATTAGGTCATAAGGGGTTGGTGTTCTAATAAGAGACACGAGGAATGTGCTGCACAGAGGAAAAGCCACGTGAGGACACAGAGAGAAGATGGCCATCTGTAAGTCAAAGAAATAGTTCTCACCAGAAACCAAGCCTGCTGGCACTTTGATCTTAGACTTCTGCTCTCCAGAACGATGAGAAAATAAATTTCTGTTGTTTACGCCACTGGTGCAGTCTTTGGCATTTTGATATGGCAGCACTGGCAGACTAAATAAGCTAGTAATCCTTTGTTACT
>NC_048220.1:12514236-12635980 GCF_002007445.2 Ailuropoda melanoleuca | reverse complement strand
TTTTTGTTTTGGTAAATTATATCTCAGCATCATTTTAGATGACCAGGTGTTCCATTACTCTTCACAGTATGTGCGAGCCTGAATATAACGTGTGTGTATTTCTGTGAACAATTCTTATGTGAACTTGGATTATCATTTATGAATAACATCTAAATTGGGAATTATATCTTCTCCTTATATAATGGAAGCAGATAGGGAAACAAAGTTACCTCTATGTATTTAAAATGATCTCATTCATGGCATTCTCAGCATGTGCCTTATGTGATTGCTAGAAATATTTTAAAATGGCATTCTTGAAAGTGATGAATCACTTCGACAGAGGGTGTTCTGAGAGCCTTGAGAAGACTATTGTGCTACGAGGTGTGATTTTTGCAGATACGCATGATCATTAGCGTCTGTCTTCTGTCACATCCAACGGTTTCAATTTAGGGCCAACCACGGGCAAGAGCCAGGTCAGGGAGACAGATTCAGTTCTCCACTATGACATCTTCTGAAATACTGATGGGTCACAGAATTGGCCTGACCCTTTCTTAGTTAAAACAAACAAACAAACAACAAAAATATATATATAGGCAGTAGGGATCTGATGTGATTCTGATGATCTGATACCATTACTTCTGTCTCAAGAAAGAGAGCCAAAAATGTAACAGCCTGATAAAGAATGTATAAAAAAAGATCCTTCAGTGAACTGTGAAGGGCCAGAAGTGGTGACTCATTATTGGAATTGAAATTCAATCCTTGATAATGCCTATATAAAAATAATATAAATAATTTGGAGTAAGATTTGAATAAAATGTTTTACCTTGAGATATAATGAACTGATGCTTATATAAAAATAATATGAGTTATTTGGAGCAGGATTTGAATAAAAATATTTTACCTTGAGAAATAATGAATTGAATGATAGCTATCTGAATGGCAGTTATGGATGTTATACCTATTTTTGATTGATGCTTTTGTTTTTCCCTTTTTTATTAAAAAAAACCAGGCAATGGTAGATCTGGAGTGAATCAAGTTTTCCAAGTCTTTTACATTTTCTATCTGTTTTCATCCATAATTTAATCCCCTTCCACTGAACCAGAAAAATATTCTTGCCAAACCGAAACAGAAGTTATTTTTCATCAGGTTTGATTTATGGTTCAAACTGGAGCTTACTAATACGTTACTGGAGGATTTCATAATCTCATTTCCAAACAATCCAAGGGCATTTAACAAGTATTTGATAATTAGAAATTACACTCGAAGGCAATTGTAAATAGTATAGTAAGTTCAAATTGGTTTCTTACAGCGTCAGAAATGGCCCACATCAGAAGATATAATTTACTCTATTTGGAGGAATAAATTATATTTAAATGTGCTTATCAGAGCGTTCAGTCCAGGAATTAGCCAGATATCATATTGATATAGAATATTTGAATAAATTACTACAAATGAGAAATAGCTACTGATTAAACTTAACGGAGACCTAAAGGATATATTTTCACGAGAGTATAAACACAGTATGTGAAATTCAGGCTTTGCCTTTACCCGGATGATCTCTTGTGTGGCTTCTGCACACTCTTATACGTCCCCTTCCCTTGAGTGTGAGCTGGACTTACAGACTTCCTAATGGAAAGAATACAGTAGGGGTGCCTGAGTGGCTCAGTCAGTTGAGCGCCTGACTCTTGATTTCCACTGAGGTCATGATCTCAGGGTCCTGAGATCAAGCCCTGCATTGAGCTCCATGCTCACTGCAGAGTGCAGAGTCCGTGCTGAGGAAGAGCTCTCCCTCACCTCTTCCCCCACTCTCTCTCTGACTCTCTGACTCTTACAAATAAATACAATCTAAAAAAAAAAAGAATATGATAAACAATATGGGATTTACTTCCAAGACTGTTTGAGAAAAAGCGATGGCTTCCATCTTGGATGTTCTCCTGTTCTTTCTTGGATCGCTTACTCTGTGCAGAAACAAGTGGATGTGTGGTGAGGCAGAGCTGTGGGGAGGGACAAGTGCACACGGATGCAAGTGTCCTGAGGCCTGCCAACAGCCTCACGAACCACATTGGAAGGGCATCCTCCCAATCCGGTCTTGTGGTAAGAACGTGGCCCTAGGCAACAGCTTGACTGTAATTTCATGAAAGACCCTGAGCCGGAGGCACTAAGCTAAGCTGCACCTGGAGTCCACAGAAATTGGGAGGTAATAAATGTTCATTGCTTTCAGCCACCCATTTTGTTACAAAGCAATAGATAGCCAATGGATGAAGGTGATTAATTCCTTAAATAACATTGGCTTATTAAACTGTCACTCCTTTATTTTAATGGATATAATTTGTGAATGCTTTCTTACTAGAGACAACATGAATTGGATAATGCAGAAATTCTATCTAGCACGTGAAATTTTTTATGTTCCATGTTATGTTATGTGTTACTATGTTACATGTTTTTAGGAAGCAGTTATGTTTAAAAAGGGATAGGAAGGTCTCATATTTGTTAGAGTATATTTGATTCCTAAATTTCAAGCATACTTACATCCAGGTGAAAGGGGGGAAATGTAGACATAGAAATTATAAAATAATATTAAATCTATTAATTATAAAATGAAGAGAATATTGTATCTATCAGACCATCTTTATAGATCTCTCTAAAATTAATTTTGTGTCATTACTCATCACATATAGTTAGATATGCTGTTTATATTCAGAACATAATTTTTCTGGCTCTCCCTCATAACTGCTTCACTGGATCCATGCCTATTATTTCTAAGGGTAAATAATTAAGTAAATTAAATAGAAATATATTTCTCAGTATGTTCCACGAGGGGCTTAGGTGACAGATAAATGAGTATTTTATATGAGAAAATTCTGTTTTAATTATAGGAATCAAACATTTATAGTATTTCTAAATGTATATCAGTATACCTAATGGGAACTTATTACATAGGTCAATATGCCTAATGGTGACAAATTGATTATGATAATTTCCACAGGTGATCTCCAAGTACTTCTTCAGAGTAGCACTCCTGTTTATGGTGTAGTTCCTAAATTGGGCAACAACTGTTATGTATATAAATAACGTACAGGAATTTTAGACTTCTATCAGTAAAAGAAAGAAGTGTAACACAGTATGAAAAGGTCCCAGTGTTCCAGAGATGCTGAGGTCAGCTCCTTGTTTAAAAAAAAAAAGAAAGAAAAGGTCCCAGTGACATATGCATATGCTTGCAACCTCTCAACTTCCAGAACCAATCCAAGCCTTCCATCATAATGAGAGTTTCGCTGGATCCAACAGCCATTCCACCCCTAACAGACTGCCACTCTGTTTTTCCAGGGGCTGCCAGTACTCTCTGGTTAGATCCTCACTTGTAAAAGTGAAGCAGATGCTTATTTGAAATGGGGGTCAAAATATAAATTGAGCAATTTAGACAAAACCATAGCCTATGGACAAGGCAGCCCAACTTGCAATGAAGAGTAGACAAAGCAAATGTGCTTGGCGTTCTGCTTGAAGTCCACTCTGATTTGTCGATTTTGTAGGCTGGTCTGGGAGTCAGTAGTCTAGCAGCTGCCCGCGGCTGTCTGAAAACCGGCTCAACTCTTGCTGCTTCTTGGTTGCTGTCATAAAGTGAACCTTAGCTACCAAGTATGCTTTAAGAACTCTGTCGCTCGCTTCCTTCTCCTTTCTCTCTCTCTCTCTCTCTCTCTTTTTTTTTTTTTTTGCAGTGTGTTCTGTGTATCAGGCAAAATTTCATACTACAGTCCAGGGCAATCATGGGTTTTTAATTTGCAACAAAGCACTGAAATGTCAGGCTTAATGAGAAAGAAAAGCATCATGCAGAGTGTGAGTACTTCAACTCCTTTGGAAAAACATTTTCCTGCCCAAGCTAATCAGCTTTCACCGTGACACCTGTTGTACTGCAGGAGCATGGAGGAATCAACAGTGAGTTCCTTCTTCTTCCCCAGTGCACTGCGTGAGCGGTGAAAAGGTCAGAGGAAGCGGTCTTGAAAGAACCAGCTAAATAACTGATGAAATTTCTTGAAAGAACATGAAACAAAATGTAATGGTCAGAATATTCTGCATTTAATCATTGCTTTCTCCCAGGGCTATTAGCGGCCTTTATTATCTCACTGATGGGAGAGTGAACAGTGAGGCGCTCGAAGCCATGGGTATGGGGAGGTCTCAGAAGAGGACTCTGGCACTTGCTGCCCCAGCAACATTGTCTAAACCCTGTCATCATTTGTCGTTCTATTAAGACAAAAGTTTGAATCGTGTGCATAGGGTGTACGTTGTGGACAATGAGTCCCCTAGCTTTTTTTTTTTTTTTTGTGGGGGCCTTGCTTGGTTTTAATACCTGCAGTTGAAGAAAGTTTTACCAGCCCCTGCTAGAATTCAATATTGCTTTGGAATGCTATGGCATCTGCTAATTTGAGGAAGTACAGAGGAAGGACACTACTGGCAAGTAGTGTTCAGGCTGCCAGAAATCCTCTGAGATCAGTATCTAATTTATATAAAGTTCTAGGGATAGATTAGGCTTTTATGACTGGTTTAGAACATTCTCTCCCATTAGAGCACTACTCATAAACTGGCCAAAGGCAAAGCTGTTTTCTTGATTGAAGATCCATGAAGAGTAAACTTGCGTAACTCTCTGGATACCCTGTTGTTTGAGAGTTGCTATCTGAAGGGAATAAAGTGGCTAGAGAGTTGTTGGTGGTCCCAAATTTAAGTTTACAGAAAATATTAAGTTTAAATGGTCTTGTTTTGTCCTGAGGATCTCCTTAGACAAGTACATTTTCTGGCATTGTCGTGGCCTTGAGATCATGTGAGATTCTGTTGCCTGCAGATACTCAGTGGAAACAATTTTCCCTTCAAATATTTTCAAAACGTGTTTTTTCAAACTAACTTTTGGTGGTTTCCTGGGAGGTAGTAACATTGGCATTTTGCAGAAATTATGCCATAATTGTTAAAGAGATTATGTTTTCCGAAAATCAAAGATAAGCTCAAGGTCATTTTGGGAATCTTATCGCTGCACTGTTTGGCAGTGATCAAAGAAAATATTGACATGCTTGATAGACATCTATACAACACTTTTTAGTTTAGATTTACAGAAGTCAAGTATAGTAATGAACTAACAATAAAAAGAAAGAAGAGAGTTAAATTATACTTAGCAGTGACATCAAAGATTTTGAAGTTTATGTGCGATAATGGCAGATCACAAGTGGAGAAAATAGGACTATACATCTTGGCCAAGAGTTGTTAATAGTAAAATCACAATCTTGCTCCTACAAGGGCAGATAATTTACTGTGAATTCCTCGAGTTTGTTGGCTAAGAACTTCATTTTATGTGAACACTGATGGTGCAATATTGTCTCACAAGTTTTTTTTTTTTTCCCTCCATTAAACCTTGCAAACTGTTTCTCCCTGGGACAGGGAAAATGTCTACATTAAAGTGGGAAAAATGAAGATGCCCACAAAGGCTCTCACTCTGTAGCAAGACAAGCTGAACCGAAATGTATTAGTGGTCATAGGTAATGAGTTTTAAATGGTTTCGTAACTCAGCCATTCTTTAAAAGTTAAAAGGAACTTTATGGGAGATGTTACCTTCCCAGAAAGCACAGCATATATCTGTTTGCTTATCTCATTGGAGTCCACGCTTCTAATCTGTGCCTGGTACTGCAAGACATGTAGAAACATGTCTCAGGGGCCATCGAAAGCAAAGGATGAGTCTTGCTCTGTTATTTCCAGTTAATGGCCCTTTGGGAGGTATATTATTTCTGTCCCTGTGGATTCCCTTCCCTCTGTGACAACTCAGTTATGGTAAGTACGAATAGCATCGACCAAGAGCAGAAGCATAAATCAAATTGACATAACTCCAATTCAGAATCATAAATCAATTTGACAAAAGTTGAATTAAAAAATGTATGAGCTGTGTGAGATTGACTGTGATCTTTCAAAGCTGTGTAAATAGAAAGATTTGGGCATAGTGTATCATTTTGGGAAGATTTTTAGGGACAGTTGAAATATTTGCCAAAAGCTCACCTGGGTCTCTAGAAGACTTAACTATCATTAAAATAACTTCTCTGTAGAATTTTTCTTTTTAAAATTGCTCATGGCAGTGATTACAGTGACTTATTCTTGCATTTGCCCTCTGGGATATGTTCAGTATATTAAATATTTTTAAAGAAAAATTCTACTTACCTTATTTTTAAAATTTTTGTTCACCTTACAATGTATCCTTATTTTGTAGATGTCCTATTATTTGTTCAGGTCATATTTTTACTCTTATATGTAGCTATTGTCCAGGCAGAGAAGGTAACCTTTCAAATTTAAGGTTTTAATGTTTCAAATCTTTTTATACTCCCTGAATAAATCACTGTGCCAGCAGAACCACTCCAGTGGCCAAAACCATGTTCTTACATTAGGGGATATAATTTTAGACTGCTATTAAAGGACAGTTCCTAGAACATTGTCCTCCTATAAATGATTAAATGTCGTGTTAATATTGATTTTCTTTAGCTCTTTAAGTTGTTTCTTAGAAGCCCGTGATGTATCTGGGCTTAGTAGAATTTTGTTCCTCTGGTATATGCTGACTTATTACTTGGAAGATTACTGATACATGACTACCCTCAATAATTCAGTCTTACTCTTTATTACTAAACTGGGGAAAATCTCGTTTTTCTTATTTATATGTTATATACCTCAATGTACCTATAAAGTGCATTAGCAATATTCTGTGAAACATTTTCTGTTATTTCTAGTTCTCCCAAGTTGTAGAGGATATGAAGATGGAGAAAGGGTGAGTTTGGGGGGAAAATATTTATAGACATTTCAAGGAGGTGGAAGTCTTCTCATGCTGGCTGCTGTTTTGACTTCGCTTGTAAATCCACTTTCCAATAGCTGCTTATGTCCTGTCTGCATGAAGGTGATCGTGCCAATCCCCATTTATTCTTTTTTTCTTTTTCTTTTGTTTTTCTTCTCAAAGTGAAAGCCATATTAGTGAAGAGGTATGTAATAGTAGAAAGAAGGCTGGAACAAATGTGAGAAAACTCATGCCCATAGTGGCTGTATAACTTTGGACAAGTGACCTAGCTCTTGGCAAACCCAGTTCTGTCATGGAAGATATCATGAAAGACTGAGTGCTAAAACTCTGTGAGTCCATGACTTTCATTTGAGAACAAGGAAGCATCAGCTACCACTGTACCTCTCCCCTTAGGTCCTGGTCTTCTCCAGAATTTTTGGCTCTTCTCGTTTACCTTTCCTTACCTCAGCTCAGTGAGCCACTAGGTCAGATGTTCTGACGCTGTGGCCAGCACTGTGCCCCACCCACACCTCTTCTGCCTGTCCCCAAGCTCACCTACAGAAGGAATGCCAGTGGCATCCCTGGTCTCTGCTTGAGACATTCTCTGGTCCTGGGACTGTGCTGTCGCCACACATGGGCCAGATCAGCAGTGCTGGGGAGTTTTAGCTCCGCTTGGTCAATGTCTCATCAATAAAGGATGGAAGTTGGTGAAAATACCCGAGCTTCCTTACCCCACAGGAGACAACTCTGAGGGAGGTTTCTGTACTGTCTCTCAGAGCAGAAGCGGGGTCCACAGGGGGAATAAGTGGCAGTTACCCACAGAGCAAAACTAACTTCATTCGTTATCTTCCTTTCTCTGTCTTATATCCCCATTCCCTCCTGGTGCTTTCTGTAATAACTTCCTCAATGAACTGGTTGCATGTAAATCCTTATCTCAGGCTCTGCATTGGGGAAAAACACTTGTTTTGTCTGCTGTATGCTCCTCCTCCCTGCTTCTGAGACAGCACTGCTGGTTTGCATTTTAAAGTCATCACACTCCCATATGTAGGTCAGAACCTGCTTTCTTTCCCCCTAAGTATGTGGGCATTAGGTTTGTGTTACCTACAAAATCAGCTTCTGTTCCAGAGACAGTACCGTGGCCCATGCTCTTTCTGTTGGGAATGCCCTGCCCTTCCTTCCTGCCCTTTCTCCATGTCCCTGCTCAACCCTGTTTCTGTCCCTCCACAAACCAAGAAACAAAGAAACGCCGGCCCCTGCTCCTCCTTCTGGTCTCATCTGAAAGAGGGGAAGTCTTTCTTCATACTTCAAAGATGACCCCTCCGACCCCCACTGGTCCCCATTGCACCCTGGACTTTTGTTACAATATTAATTACCTGTATAATTACTTACCAACTATTTATTTCTCTTCCTAATGGCACACACTGCATTTTGCTTTTGGGATTTGCAAGCCTTAGGGGACAATGGAGCAAGCATGGAGGCCTGGAGCCTGACACCCTTCCGACTTCCCTGCAGCCTCCCTAGATGGTTGTCCCTGCTTCCTGGCTCCCTGACTCCCTGGCATCCTGGGCCCCTCCAGCCTCCTTTTCCCCACTCCCCACCCCATAACCTCTGCCGGCCTTTCCCTGGCAGGAGCCTGGGCATGGGTACAGGGAGGGTCAGGGTGGACGTGTGGCCCTCACAGTAACCTAGAACCTGCTAGCACGTGAACAGTTCCCAGCCTAGACTAGCAGCACCTACCCTGTGGTCCATCCACTTGGTGCTGTGTCTGGCTTGGTGCCCATTCCTGATCCAGGTTTGAGTGCCTCTCAGTACAAAGGTTTAAAGATCCTCGGGGGTGGCCCGTCTGTGCTGGTGAAGAGCCCACCGTCCTGTGAGACACGGAACTTGATTTCTCCAGACCCTGCGCCCTCTGAGGCACTGCTCCTGTATCTCAGTGAGCATGTGTGCCGCCTGCGTCGCTGGATGCCCCCACGCTTGTACCACCTGTGAGGGTCTACACTCGCCCCACAATGCTTATGCCCCAGAACACTCCCTAGGCTGGCTCTGTCCCTAATATAGGTTTTCTCCTTCACATTCTAGATTTTCTGAGTCTGGCTTCTATTTCTCTCCCTTGGTGGGCTTGCGGTACCCTTTGGGCAGGAATCACGTAATACGAATTATAATTCTGGTGATTCCACACATAAGTTAAGTGTTTTGATATTTGCATTTGAAATGAGCATTGTATAATAAAAAGGTGAGTAAAAAAATGCTCATAATTTAAAATGTAAATGTGGCTTTACTGAAAATGCCATGGAACAGCAAAAAGCAAAAAGGTAGAGACACCGTAACAGACAGGAGGAAGCATTTTATGTATATGGAACAGCACTTCTTTCCTGCTTTCTGAACAAGGGGCCCCACAAATGATGTAGCTGTCTGCGCAATGAGGTCTCAGACCCGACCAGGTGCTCCATATGTATCACCTGGCTGGTTTCCCACAGAGAGCCTACGGATTGAACTAATTGCCTTCTCTAAAGAAATAATTCAGGTAAAAAATGAGGCTCTGGTTGTTATTTTGCTGTACAACAAATTGCCTTAAAGCTTAATAACTTAAAACAATATTTCTTTTCATCTCTTTTGGCTCTGAGTGCTGACTGGGTTCAACGAGCCTATCATCGCTCAGGCTCTATTATGTTGCAGTCAGTGCATGGCGAAGGCTCCCTCACATGTCCAGTGACGACCCTGGGTGTTGCCTGGGAGGCCACCTGGGGCTGTCTTCTAGAACAATTCTATATGGCTTCTGCGTATGGCCAGAATTCCCCAGAACATGGGAGTTGGGATGCCGGAGAGAAAGAGGGAGAGAAGCAGAAACGCTATTGTCTTTTCTGAGCTGACCCAGAGCATCACTCCCTCCTCATAGTATTGGTTAGAAGTATTGACAGCAGAAGCCCATAGAATAATATACGGGTCCTAGGACTTAGCAGCTGGGCCAGGGAGATTGCCCAGTTAGAGAGGCAAAACACTGATCACACGGTTGGGGCTCAACAAATGATAGTTACTCTTGTGTTGGAACTTTTCTTTTCTGATATTAAATGTAGATCAGGGAACCTCTTCATCTTTTGTTCTTCAGAACATGATTTTGAATGTCCGACTCTAAGTCCTGGCTCCATCCAACTGCTCGCTGTTAGCCTTTACTCAAGTCATGTAAGTTCCCCGAGCAGCGGTTTCCACCCACGTTTCTGTGCGAATTAATAATAGAACGTGTGCAGAATCACTTTGTAAACCGTTTAGGATGTGTGAAAGTGAGTTAGTAAAAAAAAAAAAAAAAAAAGTACAGTTCCTCTGGCAAACTTGGTGGCAATTGCAATTAGTTCTGTAAATTTGGGTTTTGTTTTTACGAGAAGAACCATTGATAGCTTGTAGAAAATAATCACCTCCTGCCTTCCCCCTCCCACTCGGCCCCCATCTACTTATTTGGTTGGTTGTTTCTTGGCACAGATAACACACAATATCCCATTCTCTCCTCATTTACTATCTTTGTAATTTTCCTAATCATATACCTTCCACTTTAGCACCATGAGCTCTTCGATGTTTGTGGTTTAATAAGCGTGGGAAGAGAAGGAAAATGGGAGAAGCCACAGAGGTAATGATTTCATCCTAGGGGCACCTGGGTGGCTCAGTCGGTTAAGCGTTTGCCTTCAGCTCAGGTCATGATCCCAGGGTCCTGAGATTGAGCCCTGCATCGGGTTCCCTGCTCAGCGGGGAGTCTGCTTGTCCCTCTCCCTCTGCCCCTCCCGCTGCTCGTGTGCACTCTCTCTCTCTAATAAATAAAATCTAAAAAAAAAATTATTTTATCCTAAAAATACAGCAGAACGAGGAATCCCAAGCCAACCTAGAAAACTCTCAACACCACCTGCCAATATAAATCTCTTCTTTCATTGATATTGACCCTGTAGTCTTCACTGTCCATCATAAAATGGGCACTTATCACCTCATATTCAGTTTTCATATACTTCTTATACATGTCTTATCTTCTCATTCAGCAGACCTGCAATCTCAGCTTTGCAGGTTTTTGTGTCCCCTTGACAGTGCATGATAACGTTCTAGAATGTCTTATAGGAGTTCAATGAATTCTCACGATACGTTGATTTATATTAACAGTTTCATTATTGTATGTCCCATAGTCTCACATTTCTCACTGAAATCCACTTACAACGTACACTCTTTGTTGTTGGTGTAGTTGACACTTGTGTCTTCTGTTTTTCTCATCCACTTTTGGTTGGTCTGTGAATAGAGCTACTTAAGGAGCCCATATTTCCCCAGGGGAAGTAAAGATAATAGAACTTACTGTAAGCTTGAATAATGACTGTTTGCAGAGTGCCTACTATGTCTGAGGCACTGTACTAGGCCTGTACCAACATCATCTTGTCTCACTAGAGCTCTACTTTTGTGGCCCATCTGAAAAAAATGGCTACAGAATTCCTTCTGAGACCACGGTGTTACAACTCTACATGTTGGAATGAAATTTCTGTTTTCTCCCGAGTGCTTTTAACATGCGCTTTCATTGCAACGTGGCTATTTTTTTCCCAGCAGATTGTGTCCTTTGTGAAAACCAGAGCTGTATTCAACTAAACTATAATTCCCAAAGTGGTTAATATAGTGCTATTCCCTATACACATGTTCAATTACCGTTAAAAAGAATAGTTTAGACAGTGCCTTGGCAGTATTTTAAAGCTGCAATTCTCAATTCCCCTTTGTCTTTTTTTCTTCTTAAAGATTTTATTTTTATTATTTATTTATTTTTTTTGGAGAGAGAGAAAGAGAGAGGAAGCCTGTGTGTGTGATTTGGGGGAGGGGCGTTGGGGAAGGGAGAGAATCTTCAAGCAGACTCCCGCAGAGTACAGGAGCCTCTGTTCCCAGGATGCTGAGTTCATGAGCTGAGCCAAAATCAGGAGTCAGCTGCTTAACCAACTAAGCCCTCAGGCACCCCTTAAAGATTTTATTTTTAAGCAATCTCTACCCCCAATATGGGGCTCAAACTCACAACCCCAAGATCAAGAGTCTCATGCTCTACTGACTGAGCCAGCCAGGAGCCAGCACCCCCCACCCCCACTTTTTTTCCCCCCGAATCTCTAGTTTTAATTTACAAGTGTGTCTCTGAATGGAAGTCAAATTGGGGAAATCAGGTCTTCCATTTTACATATAAAATATTTCTATTTTATGCAAGTGCCTCCTCTTTAGTTGAATTTCATGACTTTGTTAATTTTTATGTATTTGAAATAAAATTCAGTATTAGCCTTTTCTTCAACCTTCAGTTTTTGGCTTTTTTTCCTTTGGTGACTTTTACACTTTGTACTATGTGATATTTCTTGTTCTCGTCACTAAATCAACGGTTTCTAAAATAAAGAACAAAAATACATTTAGCATAAGCTATGTATTATAAAAATGTATTAAAAAATAGTCCTGCCCAAGTGTTTGAAAAAATTTCCCTGGTGGTACAGTTCTGTTCCATTGTTTTCAGAGAAGAAGAGTGAGCTTGTCTTTTTGTATTTTGATTTTTGTAATATTGGAACCAGTTCCTCAAATAACCCAAGAATTGTGTTTCTTTGAAGACAGAACAATATCATTCCTTTAGAAGTCTGTAAAAAGAGACAGTGAGGAACACAAAGTTGCTATAAGCCAGGGTCTTCCCAATTTAGCATGCAACAGAAGCACCTGCAGATTTCATTAAAACATATAGTGCTGTGCCCACCTCCAGAATTTCTGCTTCAACAGGTCAGGGATGGGGCCTGAGAATTTGCATCTCTAACAAGTATGCAGGTGATGCTGAGGCTGTCCTTCAGAGACCACAGTGCTGTATGCTTTCACTGAAAGTCACTTTTTAAAAAAGATTTTATTTATTATAGAGAGGGCGAGAGAGAGAGAGAGAGCGTGAGCTGGGAGGTGGGGGTATGAGCAGAGGGAGAGGGACAAGCAGACTCCCTGCAGGGAGCCCGATGCAGGGCTTGATCCCAGGTCCCCAGGATCATGGCCTGAGCCGAAGGTGACCTGAGTCAAAGGCAGACGCTTAGCCAACTGAGCCACCCAGGTGCCCTCACTGAAAATCACTTCTAAGGTGGCTCTTATGGCATTATAAACTGTTAGGCTCCAAATAACTTCAAAAAGAAAAATTCTGGTGGCCTAAATCTATTATTACATGAATGTAATCTCTAACACTTTGAGATGAGTTATTTTTTTTTTTACCTGTAGAACTTTGTATGTGTGTATGTGTATGTAGTCCAAGAAAAAAAAGAAAACTCATCTGAACAGCAGTACCTGCTTACCTTGGCATGTTTTAGATACTGCCTTGAGTATTGTACATCTAAAATTACTTTAAGCATATTCATGAATTTCTTTCAAGGATATTCACTGGATGCATATTATGTGCCAGTGTCCTAGGAGAGATGCACTAGGGCCCCGCATAGATACGGAGTTCGCGTGTATATTTCCATGCTAATGCACCTGCCATAAGGATTCCGACAGCCGTCTGAAAGCAGAGCAGGCCCAACATGAGGGTTCTGACTGAAATATGCCCCTCACATTCCTTGTCATTAGAATTCATCCCCAACATAAAATACCATAGCATACTGAATTGGAGTAATCGAGGAAACAAAACTTTTCATAAACTTTGTCCAGTTCTGAAAACTGATAAACAGATGGAGTATGAAATTAAAACCAGGAAGTTGGCTGACTTCTTTTCTAGAGGAGGCTGGGTTCTGTCTCTTCTCAGAGCAGTTCATGTGGAGTCGCTAATTATTCCTCGCCATTCACCATCTACATTTAGATACATAGCACTTATATAACATTTCCTGTGTGCTTAGCCCTTTGCATATATTAACAATTTAAACTCTTGTAGGCACTTTGTATATATTAATTCTTTGTAATAATCTATGAGGTGGGTACTTTGAAATACCTATTTTATGCATAGGTACTTAAGGGATTGGCCCAGAGATGTTAAAAAGAACAAAACAAAAGAAAAAAACACCTGTCCAAACTGCACAGCAGGTAAATGAGGTAGTTGGGATCAGATTTCAGCAATCTGTCCCCAGAGCCTGTACTCTTCACTGCTAAACTCTGACCTGTGTGATGTCGCTGGTCCTTGTAGTCTATGTGTTAGCTTGTAGTTTGCTTTTTAATAAGTAAATATCTTTCTTTTCCAAATAAGAGAAGGGTCTTTGGGGCCAGTTTCTAGATACAACACCTCTTGTGTTCTCTAAGGTGTCAAGCACTGTACTTTACATGTAATCATTATTTAAAAAATACTTTCCAAATAGTAATTGGTTGCAAATTCCAATGGTACAATATGAGAAAATACAAATCTCTATTTCTCTAGATTGCTAGACAGATTAATAGAGCAAGCTAGGGATATACTTATTTTCTATCTCAAACTAGAATTAGATCTTCCATATACACCTAGATCAAAAAAATAGTTATATGAATTCAACTGTTATGAAAGGTATTATTATTAGTTTAATAGGCAGACTGGCCTTGAAATCTGAAACGCAATCAGAAAAACAAATATTTTATAACTAGATGGAAACTCAAATATCACCTCATCCAGCCCCCTTATTTCACTTATTCAGCAGAGGAATAGAACAGTCCAGTTACGGACTCTAGGTGACCCCTACACTGTAATGGTTACCTGGAAAAATTAACCCAGATCTTTGGTTAGTCTGAAAACTGGGCCCCATATACGAGGGTGAGGAGAGATCAGAGAAGGAGGCAGATCCCTTTAGAGTGGTCAGCAGGCGGTTGGATAAGCAAGGGAAACTGCATACGAAGCTTGTCTTGGGCAGCTGCAAGATCTCCGCACCTGCTGGTCAAAATCTAAAAAGCTTATACGGAAGTCTCAGATGGGTTAAGTCATGAATGCTGTGTAGACATTCTAATGACATATTGCTCTCTCAAGGCTGTTTCCTTGGAAATGGCTCCCACTGTGGGAACAGCAGGCAAAATATACATCTCAAGGGCAGGAGAGCAGTGAGGAGCCTCTGATTCCTTGGGCCAGCTCTCAGGTCAGCCAGAGGTCATGTCCTCTCCATGATCACCCCTCCCCCCGCCGAACATCTTTCAACTCTGATTTGAAGCCTCTTTTTACCCCAATGTCATCTGTTTTCTTTGGTTTTTAAGACAGTCCTTCCCGAGGTAGTATAGACATAGTTTAAAAGTAAGTTTAACTTTTTCCAAGAAAATGTCTTCCCTTTAGCAAACAAACAAAACATCTAATCTTCAGTAATCCTAGATTTCCAGACTTCTCAATAGGAGATATAGAAGACTTTTCATGTTGTTCTTTTGAGATGACATCCGGATGTTTATGTGGAAGTAGAGTAGTCTTATATATTGGTTTGCCTTTGCTGTGTAACAAGCCAGTGTGACGAATATAGTGGCTTTTTTAAAAAACAAGCTTTGGTTTGGTTTGGTAATTTGTGCCAGGCCATTCTTAAGGTAGGACTTGGCTGAACTCAGCTGGGCTTTCTAATTCCTCAGCTGTTACTTGGCAGGCCACGTGAGGACTGGCTGATTCTCCATAACTTAGTTCATGTTTGATTGTTGTCTTTCTCTCAGTTGGGGTATAAATCCAATTAAGCCACATGTCTCTCATCAGCCAGTAGGCTAATCTGGGCATATTCACACGGCGGCAGTGGCAGAAGGCCCAGACACAGCAAGTAGGTAAGCGCTTGTATCATTTTTGTTAATGTCTCGTTTACTTGGCAAATTACATGGCCAACCTAAGATTCAAGGGGTGGGAAAGTGGAAAGCCATTAAATGAAAGGGGGATAATCGTGTTTTAATAAACTACTATAGTTTGTCCTTTGATCCCAATTAATTCACTCTCTCCTCACTTTC
Organism: Ailuropoda melanoleuca; assembly: GCF_002007445.2. Taxonomy (NCBI): domain Eukaryota; kingdom Metazoa; phylum Chordata; class Mammalia; order Carnivora; family Ursidae; genus Ailuropoda; species Ailuropoda melanoleuca. The sequence continues at coordinate 12,620,352 of NC_048220.1, read as the reverse complement.
AAAATCCCAGTATTTCCTCCTCAGACTCCCCAGAAGTGTCAAATCCAGTTTTAGGCTCGAAGTCCAGGATCTCATGATTTAAATAAGATCTGAATGTTACTCCTTGGATGTGTTCCTCTTGCTTGCATGAACTAAAGAAAACAGTGAATAAAAACACATGTTATCTGTGCCTCACCTACAAATGGAGACAAGGATAGGATGATTGTAATTGACTTTTCCATTCAAAAAAGGGAAGAACAGGAGACAGCTAGCAGGTGCTGATCCATGCAGTTCTGGAACCCCTCAGGGCAAATGCTGTCAGTTCTGCATCTGGGGCCAGGGAATGTGTCCTGGTTGGGGCCCAGTTCTCCATAGAAGTGGCTTCCCAGGACAAATTTATTAACTTCTCCTTGGGAATAGTTTCTTGGTCACTGTTTTCTATGGATCTTGACTCCAGCCTTTGGGTTTATGGCTCTATCCCCTGAAATGTTGTTTTTGTTTTTTTGGTTTTTTTTTCCCCCCACAAAAATTGCCTTTAATTGCAACTGAGTAGCTTTCTCAGCTTGCTTCCTCCCATAGACAGTTGAGATACAGAAGATTTTTTTTTTAATTTTAACAATCGTAATTCCTTTTACTCTAATCTAGTAGTCCTTTTACTGATATATCTTCCGTAAAAGCCGTGGAATTTCCATATACCAGGTTAGTCTACTCTATTCAATAAAATCCAAAATGTCAATTGTTTTGAGACTGCCCCTCTCTATTGGCTTAATACATGCATTTTTGGAGATTAAGCTTTTATGTAACCACACCTTTATTCTTCTCAGAAGCCTTGTGTGTATTTTGGAGAGGCCATTCCACACCTCTTTGAAACTTGAAGGATTTTAGCAAAGTATTTTGCAGACATATCCTTGATTTGATCTTTTTTCTTAGTTTAGTCCTCACTTTTTTTTTTTTTTAAGATTTTATTTATTCGACAGAGATAGAGACAGCCGGCGAGAGAGGGAACACAAGCAGGGGGAGTGGGAGAGNACAAAGTATTTTGCAGACATATCCTTGATTTGATCTTTTTTCTTAGTTTAGTCCTCACTTTTTTTTTTTTTAAGATTTTATTTATTCGACAGAGATAGAGACAGCCAGCGAGAGAGGGAACACAAGCAGGGGGAGTGGGAGAGGAAGAAGCAGGCTCATAGCGGAGGAGCCCGATGTGGGGCTCGATCCCATAACGCCGGGATCATGCCCTGAGCTGAAGGCAGACGCTTAACCGCTGTGCCACCCAGGCGCCCCTAGTCCTCATTTTATCTGATACTAATTTGTTTGGAGGTTCCTCAGAAAGTTAAAAATAGAACTGCTTTATGAGTCAGCAGTTACACTACGAGGTCCATGTACCCAAAGGATACAAAAATACTGATTTGAAGGGGTCCATGCACCCCAATGTTTATAGCAGCATTGTTTACAGTAGCCAAACTATTGAAAGAGCCCATGTCCATGGACTGATGAATAAAGAAGATGTTATATATAATGGATTATTAGTCATGAAAAAGAATAAAATCTTGCCATTTACAATGATGTAGATGGAGCTAGAGTGTATTACGTTAAGTAGAATAAGTCAGAGAAAGATAATAAATACTGTATGATTTCACTCCTATATGGAGTTTAAGAAACAAAAGAGATGAATATGGTGGGGGGGATTGGAAAAAAAAAGGCAAACCAGAAAACAGACTTTGAACTATATTGAACAAACTGAGGGTTGCTGTAAGGGAGGTGGGCAGGGGCAATGGGTTAAACAGGTGGCGGCCATTAAGAAGGGCACTCATCCTGAAAAGCAGTGGGTATCGTATGTAAGTGATGAATCACTAAAACATACACCTGAAACAAACAAACAAACGAACAAGAGAAAAGAAAAAGAAAATAATTTGCTAGCTGGAGATACTGGAAGTGAGAAACAATTTTGTTTTCCAGCCCAACTTGTCCTACCCCTTTATTTTCCTTTCAGATTCTGTCTGAAAAAAATTCTGTCTGAAAATGGTTTATTTTTTGCATTATCTCTCTCTTTCCACACCTTACCCTGGGAGCTGAAAGAAGCCAACTGATACTTGCGGCATTGTGCTTGGAAGCCATCTTGTCATACCCACAAGCTTATCAGATAAATTCTTTGTCTTCCATGTAACTACAGGTGACAGTCTGGCCACTTGTTTTTCTACTACATAGCCTGGGTCAGCCTTTGCAAGTTTCCTTACTGCTTTTCCAGCTTCACTTTACTGCCCAGTCCTATAGCCAATGCTGTATATTTTTAGGTTAGTCAACAGGAGCACACCCCTTCTAGGTATCTTTTTATATATCAGTTAACTTGTTTGTGCTAAAAAACAAAACAAAACAAAACAAAAAAAACGAGAAAACCCCAAGAAAACCAACCCCCCCAAAAAAACCCCCACAAAACGTAGTGGTTTGAAACACTAACCTTTTAAAAATGTTATTTATTTTCTTTTTCAGCTTATAATTCTGTGGGTCTGCAATTTGGGCTGGGCTCAGTGGTGGCTCTGTTGATCCAGGTGGGCTTGGCTCCTCTCTCTTGGGCTAGGTAGCTCATGTATCTGCTGTTAGCTGGCGGGGTGATTGGGGCCTAGCTTATCCAGAATGGCCTCAAAAACTTGTCTGCTGATTGGCTGCTGTTACTTGAACAGATGGTTGACTGCGTCACATGTCTCTTGTCATTTAGCAGGCTTGCCAAGGTTTGTTCACATGATGATGGTGGCAAGAGATCCCAGCAGTGGCAAATGGGCAAGTCCCAGTGTGTAAGCAGCTTTCAAATCTTTGCTTGGCCACAATTTGCTTATATCCTATTGGCCAAAGCAATTCACAGAGCTCATCCATATTCAAGAGCTGGGGAAATAGATGCTCACTCTTGAAGTGAAGGATTGTGGCATTTAAAAAATCTATCACATCCTGGACATATTCTTTTTGACCACAATCTACTTTCCACTGTCTAATTTTCAGCACCCGTGAAATTCACAAGGGAAATGGGACTTGTGTCATACCTACATTTTGAGGATGTATTTGGTAGAATACACTTCAGTTGTATTTATTGCATGTATGAAAATAGATTCTGAAAACAAATAACAAAGCAAATATTTACCTGACCTTTTAAGCTTTATGTACTATTGATAATACCTGCATGTCCTGGGTTACTACTGAGTTGTTCTCTTTGATTACTAATCTAAATATTTGCATAAAACAACACAGGGGAGTGTGTGTGTGTGTGTGTGTGTGTGTGTGTGTGTATGACAAATGCTGTAGAAAACGCTACTACTCACTTCATAGCAGGTCAACTTTTCATAAATTTTTATGTGTTAGATAATGGTATGGTGGCTCGTGCAGTATCCACTCTATCCCCTTCTGGTGTACTTTCTTGAATTGTGGAGGCTTAAAAGATAAAACCAAATTTCCCAAAGTCCTTGCATTTTCATATTATCTGAGATTTACCAAGGAGATTTATAGCTGAGATTTGGAATGTGGAAATAAGTTACATTATGTGTAGCTGAGTGCAGAAATAGAGCATGCTGAAGGGGAGAATTCTGATTTTTCTGGAGTAGCTATAAAACAGGTCTTCAGTAACAAAAATGCAAATATTGTTTTGGTTAGTTTGCATCTCAACAGGAAACAAAAGACACTCTATTTATAAAGGCACTATTGGTAAAGGTCTGTGCAGTGTGTTGGAGATGTTAATGAATGCAGCAAGAACCCTGGCCCAACAGCAGTAGGAATGCCCTCTAACCCTGTCCCAAGAGAATGAAAAATGAATATTCTACTGGAATAGAGAGGGAGAAAGAATTGTGCAGGGCAAGTTGTCTAGAGAAAAACAGCCATCCTGAGGCAACCTACCAGAAGAGGGAGGGACCTAAATGAATAATCGTCATAAACCCTGTCTTTCTTCTCTCCAGTCTTCTCCCAGTATCCCTCCTGGTCCATCCAGTGAGAATCCATATGGGTCATTGGCTTGTTAATGGAATCTGGTAGATCAGCCTCTTGGGGCAGAGAGCCAAGTGGAAAAGGGCTGAGAGTAGATCTGGAAGAGCATATGACCAATATCTGGTTCGAGTGTGTTGTAGTTGTCAAATATTTGATCCATAGCATATTAAGTGGTAAGCAGAAGCCATAGCGGTGTTTTCCCTAGAGCAGTAATGAAGTTCTGTTCTGACTGCAGTTTTCCTGCTGTCTAGCATCCAAATTTGGTTCTTTGGCTGACATAGAAATTCTTTAAGCTACCTAATGCCCCTAATAAATCCTTTTCGTCTTAGAAGGGATTCTGTTGTTGGGAACAAAGAATCCTACCTATATAGTAGTGATGAGAGTGAATGAATGAAAGAATAAGTAAGTGAAAATAATCTATGACCTTGCTTAAAATTGAAAAAAACAAATTAAAGCATAGGATAAATGTAAAATTATGTTAGAATTAAAGACCAAATATTTTGGTAACTTTAACATTCAGTATAGTAATAGAATATTATTTGAAATGACCAGTGTCTTTAAATCTTAAAGAAATATACAGGTGTAGAAGAGAAAAAAATGTCACCATCAGATGTATGAGGAAACTGCTTAGTGACATCCTTCAAAAACCACTAAAGCTATTTTTTTATAGGTTGGTTATCTATTATAAATCCCAAAGGTTTTTGTTTATGTGATAAGCTTCATTATGATTTAGATATAGCCCAATATCACAACCAATTGGATGTCCCTGATACCTTTTGGCCCCTATTTACAGATGGGCATCCTCTTCCCAGGGGGGAAAAATATGCCCTCCTCTAAAATTTCAGAGAGTTTATGGACTCCTACAAGGATATGTGTGAACTTGAAGTTAACAGTCCTTGCTTTGGAGAACTATGAAGAAATGAGATAATTAGAGGTAGATGAAGGCCTGTAGTTATCACGTAGTCAGTGGCAAGAGCCCCCGCTATAGCAATCCTAAAGTTATTCCAAAGAGAAACCCGGTTCATTGGATATGACCTGGCATATTTTGTGGCACTTTGTAGACCTTGTCTAAGGGAAAAGGACCTTGATCTAGACTCAGAATTGTTGATCAGCGTACATTAAAAAGAGTTTGCTGACAAGCTGAGATGCCTCTAAAACTTGTTAAATAGCAGAACTAATCCTTTTCTTCTGAATTTATAATAACTGGAGAAGTATATGACTTTGCACCAGAGACCACATTTGCTTTTATTGAAGTTCTTGAGCTGTGGCAAGTCACACATTTCCTGGAGTCTATTTGAGGCAAGGCAGCAAAAACTGGCACAATTCATATATAAAATTGGGAAACTGTATTGAATATGATCCATTACATTTATATTAAATTGTGTTTTACATTTTAAAACCGTTAGCAGTAGAAAGAAAATATATGTGGTGAGGAAGATACACGCATAAAGGCACACTCTGAGTATATTTGAACATTATCTTTGTCACTTATAAATCAGCCTTCGGCAACATCTTCAATAACAAAAATGCAAAATATCTGCTATTTTAAGTATTCTTGAGGCAAGTAACAGGGTGTGTGGCACATATAACTGTTTTTCCCTGCACCCCTACATGTTATACCATCTGGACTCAAGTAGTTTTTAGGGGGTTGATTAGGCTTTTGTTCTCCTGTTTTTTATTCTTTTTTTGTAAACCATTGTTTCCTTGAGAATTAAGATAAATGAAGATAAAAAACAAATGTAGTAGAATTGTGCCATAAAACACAGGTTTTCCAGGAGGAAACTATAGGAACAAGGGGGATATATTGGAATATGACTCGTTAGGTGATAGTGGAGCCTCCTACTTTGTTAACTATAAACATCTTTTTTAATTTAAAAGGTTATCATTTAATGTACTAGTACAGCCATTATGAATTGAGGTGATATATTTATTTAGGTTAAAAAATAATTTTATTATAAGCTTCTGAATTGTCCATTCTGTTGGTTTACAATTCTCTCTGCAATAGCCCTGATCTTTCTTTTTTTTTTTTTTGGTATTTTATTTTATTTTTTTTATAATAATTTTTTATTATATTATGTTAGTCACCATACAGTACATCCCCGGATTCCGATGCAAAGTTCGATGCTTCATTAGTTGCGTATAACACCCAGTGCTCCATGCAATACGTGCCCTCCTTACTACCCATCACTGGCCTATCACATTCCCCCACCCCCCACCCCTCTGAAACCCTCAGTTTGTTTCCCAGAGCCCATAGTCTCTCATGGTTCATTCCCCCTTCTGTTTACCCCCTCCTTTCTTCTTCCCTTTCTTATTATAACTCTGTCTTTTTGGAAATCAAACAAGCTTTCATTACCAAGTGTCTTCTTTTATGTGAAGCTTTAAAAATGTAAGTTACATTCACTTTATAAGAAGGAAAATGGGGGGCAAAATGTTTGGAACGTGAGATCAACTTGTTAATTAAATTCTTCATCACCATCAATTTGCATTTGGGAGACTAAATATGCAAATAGCAGTGGTGACACTATATATAAAAATAGAACTCTGACCCACGGGGTCAGTATAGCAGCGATCAGTACAGGTGACCAGCAACTGACAGCTTTTCTTATTTGTGCCCCTGCTTCTACCTTAGGACCAACTGAAAAAAGCCAAATATACAGCCCCCAACCAATTGCATAGGATGCCCCAATTCTGGTTAGCCCCTTTACAACCTCCTCAAGCCAGTAATGGCCTCCAGTGATGGCATACCTGAAGCCTTTCCTTTTTTTCCACTAGAAAGCTATTAGGTCTCCCTGCCTTTGAGTCTCTGCCAAACATGAGTGATGGTGGCTGACTCCCTTGCTGTAGCTAATTGAATAGACTTTGCTTGTTGTCGGTTGCACAATCTCCATTCATGTCCTTGTTTATTTAGGTCTTCCTCTCTTAGCACTCCGAGATTATATCTGTACTGGTTCTTACATTAGAGAAATAGTATGTTTGCTTACTTGCCTTCCCCATGAGAGTGGGATACCCTAGAAGGAGGCATACCTTACAGTGTATGACAGCTTATGCTACAGAGTAGTATTTCTGAGAGAAATACTTATCCATCTATTTGTTGAATGGATGGGCTATTCTTAGCACTGTGTTAGTGGTAGGGCATCAAGGGGCAGCATACATGGATTCTAATCTCAAAACATTTAAAAAATTTCTCAGTACTTTTCTAGGCAGAAGTTGTCCTTACAACTTTTGATGATGTCTAAGGATAATGGGATTATTTCTGAAAGCAAGATGGCATCATTGTGGATTCAAGGACTACTATTTAGATAGAGTATTTTTACCAGTTTCATAAAATTTCATGACTCACTGAAGCATTTTACTCTTGCTCAGTTTTAGACCAAAACCCTATTTAGTGGTTCAATTTTAGTTTGCTCTTAATGGAAATTTATTCCTGCCAGCCCTTAAAATCTTAATGTTCAGGAATTATAGGTTTAGAACCCTATTTCTTGTTTTCCATTACATTGTGAGATAGTTTTATGCTAGAATTTGTTCCCACATGACTGATTTAGGTGAAAGAAATTGACCGATATTTAGAGGAATGATACTCCTCAAAAATTATTCTTTCTCTATTCTTTCTTTGAGGTTATCTTAATTTTATTTCTTTCTAGCATCTATTCCATTATCTATTCTATTATCTACTCTATTTATATCAATAAACAATAGAAGAGCAAAGCAAGCATTTTCTTTGCTATGTTTATTCTTTTCCTTTGCCCCAAAGGTTTTTCTCACAGTTCTTTATCTATTGAAAATACAATTTATTCTCTTTTCTATCCTTCCCCCATCTCTTTCTCTGCCTGTCATTCTTCAAATATTCTTGAGCACTAACAGTACTAGGCATTGGACATACAGTGATGAACAAGACAGATACAACCTTTGTTCTCACGAAACTTACACTTAAATGGAAGAAGATACACAACAAGTTAACAGGACAGCTAAAAAATATGTGGAAAATGCTATTAATTACATAGCCAGGGAGATGCAATAGACAGGGACTAAGAATTAATTGCAATAATTCTCCAGAGAAGGCTGTCAGGGAAGGCCTGAGGAGCAGATATGTAAGATAAATGTACTCTGTTCCCTTTATTTTTCCTATGCTTCAGCTTGAATTAATACATTTCAAAATCAAAGTTTCATCTATTAATTTAAGGTTTCTAAAATTCACATATTGTGACCTCACTGTTGGCTGCAGGGTGTGGGCCACAGAAGGAAGAACTACACATCTTTTCCATTGAGAAGGTCATTCGGTATATGCTTGTAACGTAACCCATGAGCTGTTTATTGTCATTCAAGGATAATTATAGAACATAATCCAGTCTACCACAATAGACTGGATACCTTAGTTTCTTCAACTGAAAATGAATGTAAAATCGATAGCATTTATTTCAGGAGTTGACAGACTTTTCCTGTAGCAGTCTATATAAGCAAATATTTTAGGCTTTGCAAAATGCATGGTCCACTACAGCTACCCAACTCTGCCTTTGTAGGATGAAAGCAGTCACAGATGCTATGTAAATGAAGAAGCATGACTGCATTCCAATAACACTTTATTTACAAAAACAGATGGTAGGTCAGATTTGGCCTACCTAATGGCTCTGAGTTGTAAATGAGGTAATTGACTTACATACTAAGTACATTGTCACAGTGTGAGTCCTCAGTAAATGTGTTATATTTAGTAAAATTATGATTAGTATTACTATGGGTCTTATAAAGGTGTCAAATCCAGAGCAAAATTCTCAGTTTGATCCATCATCAAACATTTACTGTTGTGTTAATCATTAACATTCACTTATATTTGGGGTTCCTTTAAGCCTTAGCCAAATGAGCAATGGATGAATAAGCTGAGGAGTTCATGGGTAATCCTGGTTGACTGTTAACCTAAATATGTTTTTATTTTGGTTTTTCCATTTTTTTATGTCAGACCAACTTTTAGTACTTTTAAATAATATTAGAAATAATAAATGGCTTACGCATAGTTCCCCAAAGGGCTATGTGCTATAATCAGTATCCCTGAAAACAGAACAGTTTGTAGCCTACTTGGGTATTTCTATCCTCTCTGTTCTTGGAGTCCTTTTTTCCTTTATTTGTGTCTGTTCTTATAATATATACCTCATCACTGGGCCCTCTTATATTTTCATTTTCTTTGTGTATAACCTCACAGCACAATGTGCAGGTTAGAAACAAGATGATTTAAAAATTGCTGCTGCAGTTTGCCTGGAAGTTCCTTTCAAGTTAGGAAGAAAGGTTTTTATTATTATTTTTATTTATTTATTTATTTTTGGCATCAAGAACAATTAGATTAAGCATGAAGATTCCCATTTGTGTCAATTAATGTATACTCTTCTATTTTGTGTGGCTGTATTACTTATTTTGAAATTCATTTAAGAACATTGACACAGACCAAGTGAAAAATGTAAAGTATTTTTGGAATTGTTGGAAGACTTTTCCCCCCAACATGAAATTAAGCATTAGGCCAAAGAAAGCAGTGTTAATGTTAGGGAATGTACAGACTTTTACCTCTTAAAGTGCTGTCTTCATTTATCATTATAAATACTGGTGGGACAATAAATTGCATTTTAGTTTACATTGGGTATGATTTACATTGAGAAAAAATTAATTAATTAAATTCAATTACATAAAAATGTGGTGGTTACTAAGATGCCTCAAAATATATATTTAGTAATCCTGGAAGAGAGAAAAATTCAAGGATCTGGAAAGCACATCAAACTGAAATGGGGAAACAACTGGAAATGTTATGTGTGTGAAAGAGAAGACTGGTCAATTGGGGGAGGACAGGATTGCAGCTTCCAAAGTAATGGAAAGGTTGATATATTGAAGTGGTATCAAATTTTAAGCTATAAAATTCCCAATGGCACAAGTAGGAGGAAGGTATTTTTGCAAGAGGGCAAAATTCATGATGTAAATCAATGGTTTTGGACCTGTTTTGAGTTGTTGAGTTGATGGAAGATGTACTTATCAATGACATGCAAATGTTTGCTTCGGATTTCAGTCTCATAAATCAACTACATTGGGGAAGGAGTTTGCATGGACCCCAGATTAAGAATGCACAGAATAAAAAAGAAAACTTTCTAATAAATAGAAGTGAAATACACATCCCGATGAATTTCCCATCACAAAAAGAGTTCAGGTGGACAGGAGTGAATACATAATGACCTATCTCAGATTTCACAGAAAGAATTGTTGTTTATTTAATTAATTGTATACGTTCCTTTCATTGGTTCTCCCAGTGGTTCTTTGATCAAAGATACATTTAGAATGTATTTTTTAAAAAAAGGAAATATCTTCTACTCAGCAAATTTGTTGAATCCTTTCATCCAAGTATTTAAGACTAGGCTAATTGAAACCTTCATCAATATAATAGTGCCTGCACAGAAATGAATCAGTAATTAGAGCAAATCCTTAACAAGACCCATTTGAAATCATTACAGGTTGTTAAGTGTGCTCAATATAGCAGTACGGATAGTAGCAGTCTACCATGAATACTGTGCTCATTTGTATACTTTATCAATTCTTTAATTTTAAATATATAGTTCATAAAATCTTCCCATTCAGAGATTTCTCTGAAAATTCCCTTATTTGGCTTACTCGGGAATTTAGGAAACCAAGCTTGTTTTGAAAGGTGTTTTTTTTTTTCTTTGGAAGGGAGGGGATTCAGAACTCCATCTAATAAAGGGAAATACATTTTGCCCAGATACGATACTAAAAACGAATCTTCAGCCTGGATTTTTAAATGGTAAAATTGAATACAGATGCATTATCTAACCTTTTCACATATCCATCTACAGGTTTTTAAAAACGGCTCTCTAAGATGGATGCAATTACCACCAATTTATCCTGCATTTTCAGGTATGGTTCAGACAAAATGTGATCCTTCAACCAGGGACACCAGCATTATCTGTAAGCTGGTTACAAATGCAAATTCATGGCTCTCCCCTTAGTCTTCTCAATCAGAACCTCTGGTGATCAGGTCCAGCAACTATTTTTGACAAGCTTTCCAGGAGACTTTTATAGCACTGAAGTTTAAGAACCACTGGTGTAGTTGAAACTAGGTGGGCTTTGTGGTCAAACATTCATTTTAATTTGAATTTCTCTACTTACTAATTCTCTAAGCTATTGGATCTGTCTGTGCCTGTTTTCTATAAAGCAGGGATAATGAACTTTTCAGGGATGCTAGAGGGTTAGTGAAAATGTATGAAAAATAATCAAGTTTAGCCAGTGTACAGTAATTGGCAGAGGGTTTTTTTTTAATTGGAGTAATGATATGTACTTGAGTTTTTACTTGGTACCAAGGTAACTACTTTGCATGTATTAGCTCACTTAATCCTCATTGCAACCTTATTTGTTATGTATTCTTTTACCCATTTTACAGAAGAAGAAAGTAGGGTATAGGATAGTGAATTTTCAGCTACATGATCTGCTGACAATTGAATAAATTTTAATATACAGTTCCAGTGGTAAATATTTGTGTTGAATTTGCAACTTTTAATTAAGGATATTTTGTTTGGGATTGGTACTCTGGGTTCTATTTTGAATTTTAAAAATGCAAAAAAAAATAATTTGTCATTAAGTGCTGATTCCCAAATGAATGTTACCTGCTTATATCTCACTGTATCATCTACACAGTGGTTTATTCATTGGTTCACTAATGGCTAATTTAATTTCTTAGAGTATTTCCATCAGCTTTAAACCACTGTCGATGATGCTCTGAGTTAAATAATACCAGAAGCCTCCCTGAGAGCTACACTTAATCGTTTTTCATATTTGTGGTTTGAAAAGCACTTCTTTAGTGCATTATCCTTTTTTTGCAGTGTGTGGATTGAACCTAGGGTTAATTACACATTTTAGACTTAACCACCATTTCCAATTTCAATATACTCCAACTAGAATGTTCCTAGAATGTTGGTTTCTTTATTGTTACGCTAAAAGGATAATATATTTTCTTGAGAAAGATGTCCTGCAATCATGGGGGTTTTTTGATTGAAAAAAAAAAAAGGCTGAGTTGAGTTCAAGGCAAATAAATATGTAAAATATTCCTTCAGGACTGGGTCGTGCACTTTTCAAATGAAACGCTCACATGATGCTGCTGTGAATTGAAAATCAGTGCCCTCTGGCCTGACAGGTTCTGATGGCACTCTGAACACTTTTAATCAGCACTGGCTTCCTGACAGTGATTAGTGAGAAGTCAGCTATTAGGAATTACTTTTTTCATGATTCCTAATATTTTCCCCACCTCTCTGTTGCAATTATTGCTAGCTCTGTGGGGTATAAAGTTTATAGTCTCAAATTTTTCTGTGATACAGATGAGAAGATTTCATCATTTCTTTTGTTCTCAGCCTGTGGGAAGTTAGAGACTTCTGACTAAGGCATCTTTCGAAGTGAACTAAGAACGGGGTCACCAAATATATTTTGTGTATTCTCTTGAATGTAGGAACAGTGAAATGGAAATAAGTTTCTAGCGGAAACCACTTCATAATGCAGTGCTCTCAATTAGCAAATTAATTCTCTTCTTGGTTGAAACAAAAAAATAGCAAGCTACTCCATTGTTATAGTCAAAATTAGTATCCTTGCTGCTGACTTAATTCTTGATAGGTACTCATTAATTCTTAATGTGCAGTTTTGTTTCCCTTATATAATCTTGTAGAACAATTGGTTTCCATATGCAATTTTGATTTTCATTATACAGGAAATTTTTGTTCTTAATGACTTCTTCAAAGATACTAATTACTTTTATTGATAAATTAAACATATTTTTCTCTGTTAGGTTTTATTTTATGTTTGGAATGGTTTTCCTTATAATTTTCAGCTTCCTCAAGAACCATGATCTTGATGGTATTTACAGGTAGTGCTGTTTATGACACCATTAGTTTACATACTTATTTTTTTTTCTATTCTTATTTTCATTTCCATCATTGTCCTTTGAAGGGGAAATATTTTTTGTAAAAGTTATGAACCACGGAATTTTTACTAGAAATAGTAGGTGAGTGTTTGCAAATGAACCCTTGAAATCAGAAAGAGGAGAGAAAGGAAGGAGAGAATAGGGATTAATAGAAAATCATAGCACACTCTCTGAGTGAGGGGATGACATGAACATACTCTCCAATGATGAATTTGTGGCCTTATGTTAATCTAATAAAAGAAACTGTTTCTCTCTGGTACTACTTACGTTTGTTTTAGGTAATAAAAGCTTTTAAAATAGGAGTTAAGCTTTTAAAACCTGATTCTCTTTACATGTCACCTTTCCTAGGGATCTTCTCACTCCATATAAAGAATCATTTTGCCTTGGTATTAGAAACTGTGGCTAAGAATTTTTTTAGTATAAAATAAATAGATGGCCAAAAAATATTTTTCCAAGGCACCCAGACAAACAGGTTTTATATTATTTATAATTGGCTCTTTAAATGAGTGTATAAATGTTGTTAGTGTTCATCACAGGTTAAAAAATAGTTATTGGCTTGTCATTTTGGAGAATGAACATTAGTATTAGGCCTATTTCTTTAATTTCTGTTTTTCTATGTTAGTTTGACAACTCCTTAGAAAGTGAATCTAAAATCTTTTATTTATCTATGGGTCAGAATTTGCTGTTTATATACTTAATAGAATGTATGACAGCCTAGTTAATGGGAGTGCAAGCTGTGGGATTTTAATGTTGGCACGTTTTATGTGTTAATTAGATAAATATGAAATAGTTGCATATATCAAGAAATATCAGAAGAAGTTTGGTCTCTACGTTCTCCAAACCATATGTAATATTTCCCACATAATTGTAAAAGAACACCTTTCAAGATTTTCATCTTTATCTTTAGACTCAATAATTCTAGATATAATTAAATCTGTTATTTTTCTATCACTGAATTCAAATAGAACTTTTAAAGCCATTATTAGACAAACGTTTCTTTTGCAGACAATTCTGTTCTTATTACTATTCCTCATATGCCCTTGTGACATTTGTATACTTTATTTTAAAGTTGGTGTTGTTGGGCTGGTCGGAAAACCCGACTATCCTTGGCAGTCAGTGGTGCTGACTTGAGTTGTTGCTCATTACAATTTCAGCATAAAATGCAAGCCAGTGTAGTGTTTAATGATGGATTCTATGGATATCAGAAAAGATATCACAAAGGGGAAGATTGAAATATATGTAAAACCCTAGATAAGATTTTAACTCTTCCCTGGACTAACCATGAGCTGTTATTCATTATATTTGTTCCAGTTTTAGTTTATCCTATTGTTAATAACATCTAGGATCTCACAAGAGTAGCATCTTACCCTATTCCTAACCCCCTTGGGAATTCAAAACACCATTAAAATTCCATGACTAAGCAAGTCAATTAAAAAAAACACTTCATTTTGTGGCCTTCTGTTTACCAAATTGCTTTGGAATTCTATCTACCTAGTATCTCATTTCTTTTAAAAGAATAGAAATCAGCTGGGATATATGCTAAACTAGTTTGTTTTATTATTATTATTATTATCATTTTTTTACACATTATTTCCACTTCCTTTCCCTTTAAAACTTCTGACATCAAATATGTGGAGTTTCCCCCCTACACCAAACAGTTCTCTTAACTGTCTGGACATGAACTGGGTATTCTACAGTTCAATTCTGATATTAACTATCTGGAGTTAATGCAGACCCCACAAAATAAGAGCTCAATCCCACAAGACTGCTCTTGTATCAGATACAAATTGCAAGTCCCAAACTTCTACCTGTGCTCCTGAGCACATGGCCAAAGATTGGGAGTTCTTGTCACCCTGCCTCAAGTTCGATAATGTACTAGAACAAGTAACAGGTCTCAGGAAAATACTTTGTTTGTTATTACTAATATTATAAAGGATATCAAGCTATTACTGATGTATTATAAAGGATACAGCTCAGAAACAGCCAGGTGGAAGACATGTATGGGGCAAGGTGTGTGGGATGGGGAGGGTGGCACCCTGCCAGCCCCTCCATATGTTCCCGACTTGGAAGCTCTGCAAACCTGGTCATTTAGCAGTTTTTCTGGAGGTTGCATCACACAAACATGATGAATGAAATCATTGGTCATTGGTACTAAATAAACCTCCACTCTCTCTCCCTTCGCCAGAGACTGAGAGGCGGGACTGAAACCCTCTGACCATGCTTTGGTCTTTCTGGTGACCAGCCCCCATCCTGAAGCTATCTAGGTGCCCACCAAGGGTTGCCTTAGTAGATTCGGTGTTCCTGTCGGTCAGGAAATTACATAGGAATTAAGAGCTTTGTGTCAGGAACTAGGGACAAAGACCAAGGATCTATTTCTCATTGTACTACATCTTCTATGGTCAAAGAAAAAATGCCCTGAGAAAGGTTGCTGCTTCTCTCATGCCTGCTGAAACATCTAGAATGCACAGAACTCTCCTTTTTATTCAATCACAGAAGTGATAACCAAATAACTGGTCTTTTTTTTTCTAGCTAAGTCCTCTCATTGCTTTTCAATCCCACATTTACAACAGGGAAGAAACAAGCCCTTCTTCCCCTTTTTCCTGTTATCTCTTCTACCCTTTAACACATTGCCCTGCCTAGAGCATACTCCCAAAATGTTTTGAATGGACTCTGTTTAAAATAAGCTCCAGGGTAGCTTCTTGAAGTTTTAATACTTTTTTCATATTAACGAGTATTAAAAACAACCACCACAACAGTGAAGACTTGCAAAAATCGAATGCCACTTGTGTGACCAAAACTATGCCATGCATTCTCTCTAATCCTTACAATATTTCAGTGTATGTCTTCCTTTCCCCACTTACTACATGAAGCTCAGACAGCTTAATTGACTTTCCCAGTGACACAGCTGAGATTCAGAGATAGGACTGTTTGAATATACTGCGCCTCATGCCCAACACTTTTTGAAATGTTCTCTGTATATATGAACTGCATTTTTACAGAATGAAATAGAGTTGGAAAAAGTTACAGTGTTATTTTTATTGCCCTATTTTCTGGTGCCACAAAACCTTTGGTGTGTCCCTCTCCCCACCCCATGGACTTTCCCTTTATATTTCTACATCAGGCTTATTTTATCCATTATAATATTCATGATGAAGAAAATGAAATTAGGTCTGTGTCATAAGGTTTTACATTGGAAAGCTTACATCCATTGAGTATTTTGCCTTAAAATTCAAGAAGAAAAGGACATTTTCCTCACTGTACAGCTTTGTGTGTGAACACAAAGTAATAAAAAAAAAGATGTGAGTCTGTATGGTACAATTTTATTCCTAGAGTTTTACTTCTTATTTAGAGCAATCAGTACCTTCTCAGTACGTGTGTGTGTGTGTGTATAAAACAACAGCAGCACTTTAAGCTTTGAATTTTATAATAAAAGTCATTAAGTAACATTTTTTTTAAAGATTTTATTTATTTATTTGACAGAGATAGAGACAGCCAGCGAGAGAGGGAACACAAGCAGGGGGAGCGGGAGAGGAAGAAGCAGGCTCATAGCGGAGGAGCCTGATGTGGGGCTCGATCCCATTAAGTAACATTTTTGTATTCCTAATTTATATCCTCTATCCAGGTGAAAACATTTACCCTTTGTATCACTTGTTGTTCAGTACTGTCAGAATTTTGCCACCAGATGTTCTGTTGATTAAAGATGATAGCTTTTTGGATAAGAGGAGAAGGCAAACTTCCTAATAAATGTGGGAGAATGATAGTGACAAAGTTTTAGACTCTGCAGTCTGGCTCGCATATATTCTGCATACAAATGGGAAAAAAAATCACATGGTCTGACAAATTTTAATGTCTCATACAAAATTCTTTTCTGAGCTGTCTATTTTGCATAGATCTGATGGGAATTTAATAGCTCTTTCTCCTCAACTGAAAAATCGATATTCAGAACTCCTCTGATGTCAAATTTGGCTCCCAGTTTAACCCGTGATTAATTGAAACATGGTCTATATTTCTTATTTTTTATTGTCCTTTTCAAAATGCCATACAGAAATCATCATAAATCCACTATTTTGTCGTATAGTTAAAAGATAAATTGGGATGGCATCAGTTTAACAAAAATGCAGGATTTTGGTCAAGTTAAGATTAAAAATGTTTCACTATTCAATTTACTCAGCCATACTTTCTACAGGAATTCAATACCTCCAGCTCCAGTTCCTCTGTGGAGTACTTCATCATCTGGCATGTGACCTCAGACCATCTCCCAGGTGAGTGTGACAGAGCATGAAGTTAAAGGAAGAGAAAGGGATTATAGTAAAATAGCCTTCCCCAGGCTTTACTTCTCTGTTGTGAAAGAAGATTATGATTCTTATCCATTTCTTTTTTTTTTTTTCTAAAGGTTTATTTATTTGAAAGAGAGAGGGAGCTCATGGGCTTGTGAGTGGGGGAGGGGCAGGGAGAGGGAGAATGAATCTGCAACAGACTCTGTGCTGATCATGGAGCCCGACTCGGGGTTCAATCTCAGGACCCTGAGATCATGACCTGAGCAGAAACCAAGAATTGGACACTCAACTGACGGTGACTGTGCCACCCAGGTGCCCCAGTTCCTATCCATTTCTATGCAAATTGCTGTGTGTACTGCTGAAATTGAGATTTCTTTCCCACAGACACTGGGCTTTGGCCAAGGGAGTGTGATCAGAAGTTAGATATACCACATCCAAGCACAAATCTTCAATAGCCATTGTGTCTGTTTTCATCAATTCTCTGGTTATTTTTCCCCCTTCCCTGAGAATTATATGT
Source organism: Ailuropoda melanoleuca (assembly GCF_002007445.2). NCBI lineage: Eukaryota > Metazoa > Chordata > Mammalia > Carnivora > Ursidae > Ailuropoda > Ailuropoda melanoleuca. Next base: position 12,602,666 of record NC_048220.1, on the reverse strand, counting down.
CCCAGGTAGATGTTGCATCTTTAGCCTGGGTCCTGAAGCAGAGACCCACAGCTGCTAACATAAAACAGTGGTGAGAAATAAGTCTTTGTTGCTATAACAACATCCTTGAGTACATTTCCCCATAAATAGGTGTTGGGTTGGTATAGGTTTCTATTACTGTAGAATTCTGAATCTATTGAGATTTATGAGTTGTTTATTACCATAACACAGCTGACTAATGAAAAGTAGTTGTGTGTACTTTTAACTCCAGGAAATAATGAATGGCATGGGTTTATTTTGATAATAAAGACAAGAAACTGGTAAACTCTGTTTAGGATTTAGTGGAGAACATTGGAATTAATCTCATCTTAGAATTGTTCTGGTTTAAACATGGATTCAAGGGTGATCGCTACTGCTTTCAATTTATGAAAATATGGAAATAATGGTCTGTTATTTGGAACTTTATTATATTGTGATATAAACAATGAATAGTTATTTTTCAACAATAATTTTTTTTTGTTCCCAAACGCAAACATTTCCAAGTCTAATTCTATTCCCATCAAATCTAAGAAACTGTCAAAGACTTTGTTGAACCGAAATGGAATTTTGTTGTATTGAATACTTTAAATATAAATAGAACTTTGACTATAGTTGTAAATCTTTCTCTATGCTTCATTTTAGTAGTATTTATTTTGTGTAAACTTGATTTGAATGTAACAATTATCTGCTCTAGTACACCAAATTTAAGTTAACAAGTCAAATAGTAATGGAGGTTTAGAACAGTTTTGTAACTATGAATATTGTGTAATCTTTGGGGTTCCCACTCATATCTTTATAATAGCTATAAAAATAACATTTACATAGTTAAACACAGGCTCTACCAATAATGGAATGTGAAAAGTAAAAATTTACCTCTATTTCATACTATACTCTTACTTCTTCGAGGTAATGTTTCTTTTCTAAAAAAAGAGATTTCTATTTTTAGTTCAACTTGTTACTCCCTCTGCCTGTGATTCTAAATGTCATTCTTGACCCTTGACTTCTTGATTTATCAACTTTGAGTTTATTGATTGGCTTGTGATAAAGTAAGCTAGCAATATAGAGCACTCACACTAATGTCTGTCCAACTTTGACATGCATACAGATCACCCGATGATCTGATTAAAATGTGCGTTATAATTTAGAACATGCAGCATTTTAATCATACTTACTATTTGGTCTGTTTGAAGTGGACTGCTCTCTAAACATGCCAAAAAGATGTCATCGTACAACTTCTTGTCAGTTCTTCCCTGAGTTCATTTCATTGTTTCCTGTTTCTCTCATTTCTGTTCTATTAGAAATCATGTTTTAAAACATTTCTTGGATATTCCTTCAAATACTCTTTATAGTTTTTTAGCTGTAAGTATCTATCTTTTGCTTTCAAAATCAAATCTGATCTTGAGTTTTAGATTCAAAATCTCCTTTCAGAATTTTTAAGACATTGCTACATTTTCTAGTTTCCAATAATGCTGATGGAAAATGCAAATGTAAGTCTTATTTTTATCCTTTGGAAGGTAAACTCTTTTTTCTTTTTGGGTGATTTTATACGTTTTAATTCATACTTGGCATTCTGAGTTTTATTAGGATGAATCTAGGTTTGGGTTGTTTCAAATTCATTATGCTGTGCATGTAAAACGCCCTTAAAATCTAAAGGCTTGAGTCTGGATTTCAGTTATTAAAATTGCCTCTTATACTTTCTTTTATCTTCCGTTCTGCCATCCTCTACTATAGAATTGAGCGTTTGAGTAATCTCTGAGCCCTATTCTATTGACTTCTTTATCTCTTGACAGGGAGTTGCTCGCTGTATGTCTCCTAATTTTTTATTAGGCTATGGATATAATGTGTAGTAAGAGTAGACTGAGTGAAATGGTATTTAGGCCTGGAAGTGGGTAGGTGTCTTCTGCTGTGCCCTTAGTGTAAGGTGTTGGTTCTATGTTATCAGGAGGTGAGCTGAGTTTGGAATTTTTTGTCACCATATTTACTCTCGATGCAAGACCAGGTTCAAATTGCTCTATTGTTTCCTCATGTTTATGTTGAATCTGGTATGCTGGAGAGATTTTCTTTTCTTTAAAGATTTTTTATTTATTTATTTATTTATTCATTTGAGACAGAGAGAGAGGAGAGAGAGGCAGAGGGAGAGGGAGAAGCAGACTTCCTGCTGAGCCAGGCGCCTGATGCAGGGCTTGATTCCAGGAGCCCAAGGCAGATGCTTAACCATCTGAGCCACTCAGGCACCCCAAGTTTTTCTTGATATTTTTTGTACCCCCAGGCTTCATTCTTTCTTGTGCCACAATGCAAGTGTCTCTCCACATTTTTTCCTCTCCTCCAGAAATGTTGTTGCATGTCTGGCTGTTTTTTTACCCGGCTGGTATTGTGTCTTGTCCTGATCCAGCCTAGTCTTAAGTAGGACACGTGTCCCTCGCTCTCGGGTGGAGCTTCCTCTGTGATCCTGCTTCGTGTCCTTGTGCCAGCCAACCTCTGCCTTGTATATTTTGCAGGTTTTGTGTTAGAACAGTTTTTCTGCCTTTCCTCATAAGTACATATGGGATTGGTATGGGATTCTACTGGTATGGAATTCTAGACCCAGGAATATGTGTTGCCCCCCTGTCAGGAGTAGGATTTTCTCTTTTTTCAGCCATAATGAAAAGTCCCCAGGGTGGTAGGACTTCCCTTTATGTGTAAGATGGTTCAGAATTTTGTTTCACAGAGACTTTTAAGTTTGGGGCTTTAGGCTTTTCTCTCCATGACCATTTCTTTATTCCTCTAGACCTGCCCACCAAGGAAGACTCTCCTCAGCCTCCCACTTTGCCCCCAGTCTTGTTCATGAGCACCTAATGGAGGTAATTGGAAGAGAGCAGGAACAAAATCGCCTGTGTTTACAGCTTCCAAGAGTTCTGTTCTCTCGGCTAGCCTTCATTCAGGCTTTACCCATCGTGATGGGTAATTTTATATGTCAACTTGGCTGGGCCGCATTGCCCACATATGTGGTCAAAGTGTTCCTCTGGATGTTTCTGTGAGAGTGTTTTTGGGTAAGATTCACATTTAAACAGGTGAACTTTGTGTAAGGCCAATTGCCTTCCATTGTGTGGCTTGGCCTCATCCAATCAGTTGAAGCCCTGAATAAAACAAAAGTCTGACCTCTTCTGAGCCAGAAGAGTTCTGCCATCAGAGGCCTTTGTATTCACCTGCAATATCAGTTCTTTCCTGGGTTTCCATGCAGCTGGCTTACCCTGCAGATTCCAGACCTGCCAGCCTCCATAAATGCATCAGCCAACTCCTTAAATTTTCTCTCTCTCTTTCTTTCTCTTTCTCACTCACCTATTAGTTTTGATTCTCAGGAAAATGCTGATTGATAGAACAATTAAAATAAATTTAACTGGATTCATGTAATCTTAAAACCTGCTTGTATGATACCTGAATTTCTTCCTCCCTTGCTCTGCCACATGTGAGTCAAAGCTTACAATCCCATCTCTCTGAGGAAGGATCTATCTTCCCTTGAATTTTAAGCTATTCATTTTCTTGGAAACTCAGCTTTTTGACAGGTTTGAGAAAAATTAGAATTTTAAAAAAAGTTATTCAGCACTTTTTTTGTGTTTTTGTTTATTTAGTTTTGTTTTGGTGAACACAATATTCTTTCCAACTGTCTAAATCCTAGACAGAAGACTTTCAGTGATAATCTTTAATCTCTCTTAGCCTAAAAGTAGTTTTTTTTTTAAGATTTATTTTTTAAACATTGTATTTATTTATGTGTCAGAGAGAGAGAGAGAGCGCGCACACAAGCAGGGGGAGCAGCAGACTCCCCGGTGAGCAGGGAGCTCAATGCAGGGCTCGATCTCAGGATCCTGGGACCATGACCTGAGCCAAAGGCAGACACTTAACCAATTGAGCCACCCAGGTGTCCCTAAAGATTTATTTATTTGAGAGAGTGTGAGAGAGAGCATGTGTGCATGTGCTGGGGGAGGGACAGAAGGAGAGGGAGGGAGAGATTCCTGAGGCGGACTCCCCGCTGCGGGTGGAGCCCAAGGCAGGCCTGGATCCCACCACTCTGGGATCATGACCTAAGCTGAAATCCAGAGTCACACCTTAACCAACTGAGCCACCCAGTCGCCCCCAAACTAGTTTTTTGTTTTGTTTTGTTTTAAAGAATATTATGGTCTTTTCCTTACAACAATGATATTTGGCCTATGATTCTGTTTTTAAAACTTGAAAACTGATTGTTTCTTTTTCATGTTGTTACATTTATTAGTGTGGTTATCCTTGTTTGACCACTCGTGTTTATGGATATGTAGCTGGGAGCAGATCCTGATATTTTATCATTAACCTCGCAGTTAATACATGGTGCTTCCCCATGCTCCATTTCTATTTTCACCATCTGCAGACTCCACGCTTGAAATCTTTCCAGGTCTTCACCAGGCTAAAGAACCTCCATCTCTCTGTCAATGCTTTCGTTTGTAATCTCCTCTGCTATGATTTGTCCGCCATTACGCTGTCATGTGCATTCTGTCTACCAGAAAACTTTCCCTTCATCAGTGGCGTATTTTGCATTTTTGGAGTGTATTTTTATTATTTATAGTATACTTCTACTGCCATTTCACTATGATTTTTAAGTCAGTAAAGGAAAATGCTTATAATAATGCATCATCTTGAACTGGAAGTTTCTTTCTACATTTTTAGACAAAGGAGAGCTAACAGTATTTTTGGTGAATGTGATTCAGTACTGCTTAAATGATAATTTGACCACCCATCCTAATATCTACTTATTGGTTACTCATTCAATAAATATTGAGGGATTTTTATATAAGGCACTGTTTTTAGGTACTATACATCTAGTAAAGAACCAGACAGACGGAAGTTAACTTATGTTCTATTGGGAAAGTCATGAATTACTTATGATTTAATTGTAGTTGTGATAGATTCTACAAGAGGAAGTTGGTCTGGAATGACAATATTTAGTAGGAAACCTCATCTAGTCTTGAGGTGAAGGGTGATTTCTTCCATAAATTAAATTCTGATTTCCACTTTAAAGGGTGGGTAGAAATTTCCAGAGAAGGAGAAGGTCAGGAAAAAGTATTTTGTGCTGAAGAAGCAGCATTAATGTAGTCCCTCTTATCTTTGGGATGAGGAAAATCTGTATTTTTCTTGGCAAAACCAAGCCCATGATTTCATTTTTTTTTCTTGTATGTTTCACTGTGCACTCAATAAATTAAAGTCATGATATTAAGAGATGTGGTTCTAATACCAGTTCTGTTACTGAAGCTCTTTTTGGGGAGTTAAGTTACTTCATTTTTTAAAGATATCATTCCCTATTGAAATGGTATTAAGTTATTAAGAAATGGTATTAAGTTAATTATTATAATTGCTACAGTAATTGTGGAAAGCAGATAAAATAAGGTAATGTTAATAATCAACAGACGTAGAAATGTTCCTGTGTTTGTCCTAAACAGTCCACAGGTATGTCACTCCATAGAAATAATTTAAATTAATACAAAGCTACATGTGCCAAATGTTCATCAAAGTATTGTATATAACAGCAAAAAACCCCACAGAAATACACTTAATTTTAATAACATAAAAGTAAATGATATTACATCAACTTAATAGAAAATTATTCAGCTATTAAAGTGAATAACCATGAAAGCCACATAGAAGCACAGAAATCTATATCCTAAAAGTAAGTTAAAGCGACAGATTATAAATTTGTACAAATTGGGATTACAGCTCTATATTTTGTATTGTGTTAAAGTTTGCAAATGTGAGAATAGCTCTGTTCATGTTCATGTTGTGCCTTACAGTGATTTTCTTTTCCTCAAAAGATTCTTTGATGTTATAATAATAATTTAGAAGGAAAAATGACAGTGTGGCTATAAAACAAATTCTGCTCCTTCTGCCTTGCCTTAATAAAACAAACTATGTCAAGATCTCTGAACTAGACATAACAAATTTTAGGTATTCATAGATGACATAATTCTCATGCTCCAGATACAGAAGATTATGCAAAGTGAGGTGAGGTGACCAACTCTCTGTGTGCATGTGTACAGTTCAGTCATCTGAAAATCACTGCTTTGGGCTTTGAGCCTATTTATCTTAAACAGATTTCTACTAAAATATAAATGGCCCTGGGAAAGGTAACTCCTTAAGGCATTATTAACTAGCATTTTGCTGATCCCAGTCAGCTGAATGCATAAGTCTGTGTCAAAAAGAGATGAGACGCTCCCAGGTGGAGGTGGTGTGAAGAGCAGAGAGTAGGAACTACACTGAATGATGTTCTCCCAATGACCAGTTTTGCCTTAGGATCAGTCTCACTTATGTGTGCTTTTATGACTACTTACCAGTACCTGTCTGTCAATCTGTTATATATCAATTGTCTTTCTTTTCTTCTTTTTTTGAAAAGATTTTATTTATTTGTCGGAGAGAAAGAGAGTGCGAGCATGAGCAGGGGGAGCAGCGGGCAGAGGGAGAAGCGGGCTCCCCTCTGAGCAAGGAATCCCATGTGGGACTCGATCCCAGGACCCTGGGATCATGACCTGAGCCGCCCAGGAGTCCCAGTCATCTTTCTTTTCAATAAAGCACCACCGAGGAGTCCAGCAGAGCATTATATTTAAGAAGTCTAAATTTAGATTTAGATTCAGAGAAAATGCCTATTAATGCTTATTAATAGAAAATCAAAATCCTATTATAAAAATACAGCTGTATTAACAATGTGAATCAGCAAAGATGTCACAGTTGGGCCTTAAATTCGGCTCTAAGTTTTCAGGAAAGCAAACAAATAAATGGAGACATGGTTTCCTGCAGATTTCTGATCATGAAAACAACAGAAAAGAAGCAGGCTCATTTGATCATAATCAAAGCACATGATTCAACTGAACAGCAAAATATTTCTTATTCATGGGAGGGAAAACCCATTTTAAATTTTGTCTCAGACGTGTCTTTTCCTAGAAAGCGGATGACCAGGTGCACTGCCCTGAAGTTCTGTATATTGGGAGGATTTTCCCTCGCCACTGTCTCGCACGCCCCTATGAATGAGGATAGTCTAACAGCTGCCCGTTTTGACTTGTATTCATGTACTAGGCTGACCCACCTCTGAACCAAGCTCAGGCTTTTCTTCCTTGGTCGGCTGGTTGTAAGAGATCCCTCGCAGGGCTCTAGGTATGAGGTGCAACAGTGATGATATAGGAATGTGGGCTACATGCTCATGCACTTTGCTTGTGACCTCTGGTTCTGCTGGTAGTCTACCCATCTCTCTTTTTTTTTTTTTTGAAGATTTTATTTATTTATTTGACACAGAGAGAGAGAGAGAACAAGTGGTGGGGTGGGGCAGAGGGGGAGAGAGAGAGAGAGAAGCGGACTCCCTGCTGAGCCAGGAACCCAATGTGGGGCTCCATCCCAGGACCCAGAGATCATGACCTGAGCCAAAGGCAGGCATTTAACTAACTGAGCCACCCAGGCGCCCCTGTTCTACCCATCTTAACACTGATTGTTGCTGGCTTGCTTTTTCATATGACTTGATAGGTCTGAAAATACCATAGTCATGATGTTAAATATGGCAGCAAGATCACTTAGTTCCCCAAGAGCAAGCTCTCTTAGTAGCATTCCAAGAACTGGTTTTCAGAAGCCACAGAGAGCATCTCATCGCTCAAGACCTTTAGAAGTTTGCATTGTGATGTCACTGGAGCTTTCCATAAATTCCATGTGTCATCTTTTCCCACCACCAAAACCATAGAGTGTGCTGGTAGTTTGGCCCAAGTAACTGAGTTGCTTGCATGGCAGCGTGGGTACTCAGCAGTGTCTTTTCTGTACTGGATCCCCTAGAGAGCTGCTTGGGTCTCATTCTTTCACAAAGAGAGCTCTCAGTTTTGCAGGACAGAACTGCCTTGGTTGATGGTTTACCCTTGTTTCGAGTTCAGCTACTCCAAATGTTAAGTCTTGGACCTGACCTTCAACTTTCTCTGTCCTCTGCAAGGGACTAGTGACTGCCAGCTAGCAAGGAGGCCCTCTGACTTTCACTTAACTATCAATCAGTGACTAATACCACTTAGCTTTTCTTCATCTTTTCTTAGAATATCAATCCTTCTTACTAAGATGCACCCAATGGCCGTGTGTTTTTTATAGTTACTCTGCCTCTCCTACTTCTCAGATTCTTCACACAGTGCACCAGCTAATGTATTTTCCCCCACTGGCATGACAGCCCCATGACATCTGGAGAGTTTTAACCATTGGACCTGCCACTTGGGCCAGAGAGTACAGTGCTCCATCTGCCACCAGTAGTGAAGGTCCTCATTGCCAGTGGGTAGCAAGTGATCCAGTTCTAAAGCTCCAACTTAGCACTTTCTTTCTTGACCTTTCCCAGGATCAACTGTTGCGTGTTCCCTGCGAAGCACGCTCCAAGATGCGGTTTTAACGTACTCTCCCTCCCTCTGTCTAGGATTGGCTTAGCTTTCCTGTGCCATTCTTAAATTTCCATCTTTCTGATCAGAAGCTCACAGGTTCTGCTGAGAGTGTATGAACCACAGGAACTCCCAGACCACTACGCTGAAATCCCACGAAAATCTTTAAAACTTTAGAATGAAATCTAATTTGTTAATTAATTAAAAAAAAACATACACACACATTTTGTCACTACAGTGTTGACACATGTATACTTTCCCGTACACAGAATGCTAGAGATATTTACCTGAATATGACTGCCAAATTCATGGCGATTAGAAGCATGAATATGGGCTTCCAATGTAAATATTTCAGAAAGCTGTTAAAATTTGTAGAAACTCTTCTATCATTACACCCATGGGGCCTTATTCTAGCCTCTATCCAGATACAGGCAGTGTGGTCAAGTGTTGAGTTCTATTTATAGTTTAGAAAGTTGTGTTCCTTAGGAAAACAACTGCAAGCAAGGGTGGGTGTCTTGGGTCCTTCATTATATAGTAGAGAAATAATTTTATGTTTACTAATTTCCCAAGAGTAATGTAAGCATTAATTATGATAATACCCAAAAACATTTAGAGCTTTTTAATGATAAATAGAAAATATTACTGGTGAGAATCTTATTTTTATTAACATTATTCTCTAAGCTAATAGTGATTTAATACTTTTCCAGTACAAATAAAAAACTGTATCCTTGCCAGGCAGTATTAATGCCTTTACTGATTAACCCAACTTGTTGATTTAGGAACTCACCTTTTTAAATTATTGCAAGGTTAAAACATGCTGTTGTGTTAGAAAACAAAACCTTCTTGAATCTGCAAAAGGATCTTGGTAATAAATAAACTAAAAATAAGTTATTTTATCAAAAGTTGAAAAAAACCCCATGATTTATAGGTATTTTTCTGCAGTGTTGAGGCTGGTGAATTTAGAGAAATTCCAGAATGAATGCTGAAAATATAAAAATGGTCAAGCCAGAACAGAAATACTGGTGTCAAGATAAAAATTTATTGAGGCAAGTTTACCTTGGGTAATGGTAATTCTGGACCCTTTTTATGTTGTCATTTATTCCACTGGTAGCTCAGGGGTATCCTTTCTATAATATCCTTAAAATCTTTTTTTTTTTTTAATTCAATTTAGTTAACTTTTTTTTTTTTTTTTTTTTTGGAGAGAGAGCAGGGATAGGGGCAGAGGAAGAGGGAGAGAGAGAGAGTTCTAAGCAAACTCCATACCCAGTGCAGAGCACAACATGGGGCTTGATCTCACAACCCTGAGATCATAACCTGAGCCAAAATCAAGGGTTGGATGCTCAACTGACTGAACCACCCAGGCACACCCCCCCATCTTTTTTTCTATGTGATAATTATTTTTATCTTTTTCCCTCTGGAACTATTTGGGGTTTAGCAAGGTACAGAGTCACTCCAAGAATGGAATAGAGTATCAGATGTCAGAAAGCAAGCAGATATTTTCTTAGGTTATTTGGATTTGCTGATCTTTCCTTCTGTCAAGATCTATGACGGGTCTGAGATTTTACTCTATTTGTCAGCTAACAAATTAACCTGCCTCAGTTTCGTAGATGATAGCAGAAAACACCAGAACCCTAGGTCAGAGACAGCTAAATAATGACATGGGATGAATGAGCAATGGCTGAACTAGGCATGTGAGTGACCAAGCAAGGGTGTTTGGCCCAGTTGTAGAGGGATGGGAGAGGGAAGAATGGAGGGTAAAGCTTCTACGCAGACAGAACATTCTGTGCAAAAGCCTGGAAGCACCAGGGAACCTTGGAATGTTCAGGTTCTACAGTCATGAATTTTGATGGTCTTGCAAAAAACTGTTCCTTGTCAGAAGCAAGACTGGAAAAGGTAGCACTTGGCAAAAAGGTAGTGCTGAATACTTGATGGTGTAATGCAGTTTGATCTATGTCCTGCCTTGGTGCAGGGTTTTGGCTGATAAGCAGTGGGAAGTTTTGGTGGCCTTGTCTAAGAATGTGTGTTATGGTCCCATTACAGCAGCTCAGACATTAGTTTATTTTAAATTGTGCTGTGGATTGTGGTGCCTGGGTGGCTCAGTTGGTTAAGCATCTGACTCTTGATCTCAGGTCAGTTGTTGATCAGGGTCATGAGTTCAAGCCCCGTGTTGGGCTCCACACTGATCATGGAGCTTATTCAAGAAAAAAATAAGGTGTACTGCAGATCTTCAGTAGCTATCCTATTACACAGAAACATACTTGAGAGCAAAAAATAGTATTGGTAACCCCCCTAAATCAACTTCTTTTTCTTCTTCTTTTCCGGAAATTTCTGCATTGGTAGTACACAAAACTTGGAATGTTGATAACAAAATCATAATAATTCTACATGTTGGTGTTTTTTGAGCATCTCACACTCAACCCGAAGCTGTGTGTACCTTATTTTCCTGGGAGACATAATCCATATCCATGGCCCAATGTACACCCTCCTATATGTTTATGACTCTCAGTTTCTTGGATTGACACACTTCACTGCTTTCTCATCTATGTGACTATACCACAGCCACTTGGCATTCTAAATATCCAAAACTGCATTGATCTATGCACCATGGAACATTCTTCTGTATATTTCTTACTTATTTATCTGTTTAACTTATGTTACCATTCTCAGCCTGTTACCTGGTATCCTCTCATGCCTGTATATCTCACCTCCTAAGTATTTTCTTGAATCCATCCTCTCTATCTCAACTGTGCTTCCCTGGCAGGTTCCCATTTTCTTACCTATGTCACTCCGTAGAGAAATTTAAAAATTGAAGAAAGAAAGAAATGAATGAGGTAGAACCCAAAGAGGGGGGTGTAGTTGGCAGAGAATGGGAAGGTGTGGTCGCTGCAGGGATAGAATACTCGGAGAAGAGGTAGGACCTGGTGTTGTTTTGAGGCTTGGCTTTGGCTTGGTGTCTCCAAAAGACTTTAACCAGCTGCAGCGCCAACAGCGTTGAGTGACAAAGTCCCATTCTAGCCTGCTGTTAGGACATAGACTGTGATGGTGTCACCATTCTCAGAGATAAGCAGGATGTATGTTGGAGTACAACATCTAAAGAGAGTTTCCACTCCATTGGCTTAGCTTCTTAGTGGTGAGTTCAGAGAAGTTAAACCACAGATGGGGCTGGAATAGGAAGATGGAGCCACAGGGTCATTTTTTGGTAGCATCTACAAGGGCAAGGGATGTGTTAGGTCACTAAACAAGATGGATGTTGAGGGATATAGGGACATGTGAGTCAAGGCGACAATCAAAGCTACAGCCATGTGAGGACAAATACATTTTTTAAAAAAAGATTTTATTTATTTGAGAGAGAGAGCGTGCACATGTGAGAGAGAGAGATAGAGAGAGAGAGAGATCACGGGTGGGTGGGGAGGGGCAGAGGGAGAGGGAGAAGCAGACTACCTGCTGAGCAGGGAGCCCGACCCAAGACTGTATCCCTGGGCCCAATGCGGGACTTGATCCCAGTACCTCGGTATCATGACCTGAGCTGAAGGTAGATGTTTAACTGACTGAGTCACCCAGGCGCCCCAACAAATACATTCTTTTTTTAAATTATTTTTTTTAATTTAAATTCAATTAACATATAATATATTATTTGTTTCTGGGGTACGAGTCTGTGATTCATCAGTCTTATATAATATCCAGTGCTTGTTAAAACACATACCCTCCCCAATGTCCATCACCCAGTTACCCCATCCCTCCACCTCCCTCCCCTCCAGCAACCCTCAGTTTGTTTCCTAAGATTAAGTCTCTTATGGTTTGTCTTCCTCTCTGGTTTCGTCTTGTTTCATTTTTTCCTCTCTTCCCCTATGATCTTCTGCCTTGTTTCTTAAATTCCACCTATCAGTGAGATCATGCGATAACTGTCTTTCTCTGATAGACTTATTTTGCTTCGCATAATGTGACCTTGTCAATGAGCCCTTTCCTATCGCCTAATACAAAACAGCTCCTCTCCCTCCTTACTCTGTCCGCGCTTTTTTCCATAAGACTTAACCACTGCTTGAAATTCTACTTCTAGGAGAGAATACTATTGTATTGTGAGACTCCACCACAAGTAGGCTGCATAAGGGCTGTGACTTCTCGTTCACAGCTATTTTCACAGGACCTGGACAAGCGACTGACACACAGTAATAACTCACTAACTGTGTTGAGTACGTTAGTTAATCCACATCTTGCTTAAGAATATATTTCTTTAAAGAATAAGGATTCTTTTAAGATGTAGATTAACTAACGTACTCAACATAGTTAGTGAGTTATTACCATGCACCAAGCGCTTGTCCACGACCTGTGGAAATTCGAGCAGAGATCTGAATAAAATAGGGGAACCAAACCATGCAGTGATCTAGGTGACATAGGTTCCACAGAGAGCAATTAGCAAGTTCAGAAGACTCTTTATATTCTGGTTCTGTTGGTCCGATCGGGATGCTGTTTGAGAGAGCGGAAGACATGGCAGCTGTGAGACACCTGCAATTTTTCTGCCTTTCTGAGAGAAGAAATAATGCAACAAGGCCAGTGCACAGAGTAACTGCTGTTGCTGCGTTTGATTGCTCTCTCCCTGGTTCCATATGCATTTTCGTGGTATCTCTTCATATGCGATGCCAAATACACACTTCCTTACCAATAAGGCTGCAGAGACGTCTGTGAGAAGACTTCCTGAGGCCTCCATGGTCTCTCTTCACTCAGCAGGCACTCCTTCCCCACCAGTGTTCTCCCCACACAGTGCAATGGTCTGATGACTTACATGGCTTCTCCACCCTCCCCCTCTCCCAGTACCAACACGGTGACCTCCTTGAGGGTAGGGGGTGTGCCCTACTAGCATTGAATATTGCCTTCATTTTGAGTGTAGGTGCACTCATGATAGGATGGGAATGCCAGTGTCTTTGTCATTAGTAGAAATAACATATTTTTCATACTGTATTCCAGTTACAGGTATTAGAAAACATCTTTATGCTCATCACTATTTTGAATTTATGATAGTTACTAGACCCAGCTCCATAGATATCTAACGCATTAAAAATAAATAACTTACTCTATTATAGATAGATTTTTGTATTTTGATAAGTGTTTTTCAAAATAATTGGTTTCCTTTGTTTTCTCATAGGTTGTACTTTGTGCATCTTGAAAACTTATTCTGAAATGGGGTCCATAGGTTTTATTGTACCACCAAAGGTGTCTATGGCACAAAAAATTATAAGTATTTCTGTTTTAAACTCAATTGATATATGTGAGAATGATCTGGGTAACTCAGAGCCAATCTTTTCTCACTCACACACTCTCTCTAGGTGATCTCATCAATTCTCCCAGCGTGTTGTTAACTACCAACACATTTTGATGACTCTACTGCAAGGCCAGGCCCCTTCTCCGAGCTAGGGCTTAGGAATTTTGTTACTTATTTGCCATCTTCACCTGATAACTCTGAGACATCTCAAATTTAGCATTACCAAGATGTAACCCCTTCTCTTCCCCTCCCAAATCTGTTCCTGTCCAGTCTTGCTTACTGAGAAACATTCAGCCTGTTATTCAAGCTAGAGATTAGTAATTGGTTTTGGTTCCCCTTTTCTGTTACTCAAACATCCAGCCTGTGAGAAGGTCCTGTCAGTTCTACCTTCAACTTGAATATGCCCACTTTTCCGCATTTCTACTCTTCTCACCCTGATCCAAGCCACCAGCATGCTTTTGGTCTAGACAATTGCAGTAGCTTCTGTGGCAGTCACCCTAGCTCTACTTATGCTCTTCCAGTCTGTTTTTCACAAATTAAGCTGAATTAAAACATGTATTTGATCATGTCCTTCCCTCTGAAACCCTACAGTGACTTCTCATTGCATTTAGAATAAAATCTAAAACCCTTTGGTAGTCCTGAGTCATTCATTTCCTGCCTATCCTTTTGTGACGTTCCTCTCCTCAATCACTATATTCTGTTCATAGTGGATTTTTTTTTTCTGTTATTCTAATTCACAGTGCTAGATGTCTTTCTTATCTTTGCTCCAGTTGTTCCTCTGTCCTTTCTCCAGCCTGCTCTCTGTCCCAGGAGGCTGCCCTTTATTGACTACATCAGTGGTTTCCTTGCCTTGGGAAACCCTGGGTTGACTAGTAGGGTGCCTTAGCAGGAGATCTAAGGAAGAGGTTATTTCTTCCCTGGCTTCCTCCTTGTGCACTCACCTCTGGCTGGCTCTCTTCTTTAATTGGTCAAGGCCTCTCCAGGCAGCCTCTGTCCCTCTTGGTTCTGATAACTTGTGCCTTCTCTCATCTTTTTGGCTTGGGGTGGTAAGAGCTCTGCTCCTCTTAGGCCCATGCTGCTGCATTCCCTGCTCACAAGTTTGTAAGTAGTTTTTTCATTAATTCCTCCTCTAATGAGCCTAGCTTGATTGTGTCTTTTGTTCCTGCTGGGACCTTGGCTCTCTACATTGTTTCCTATTTCAAGGCATTTCCATGTCCTGTTCTTCTACCTGGACTGTGCTTTCCCGGATTCTTTGCATGGCTGGCACCTATTTGTTCTTTTTATTTTTTTTCTAAGATTTTATTTATTTATTTATTTGAGAGAGAGAGCAGGAAAGAGAGAGCACAAGCGGTAGGGATGGGTCAGAGGAAGAGGAAGAAGCAGATTCCCGCTAAGCAGGATGCCCAACAAAGGCTCCATCCCAGGACCCCAAGATCCCAGGATCCCAAGATCACAACCTGAGCCAATGCAGATGCTTAATCCACTGAGCTAAGCAGGCACCCCTGTTTGTTCTTTAAGTATCAGTGAGTTTCTTCTGAGGCCTTCTCTTTAACCAGCCTAGACGCAGTGGGCCCCCTAGTGAAGTGTGAGAGCAGTGCGTTGTTTTCTTTAGAGCATTTAGATGTGCCTTTGTCTCTTTGACTTCTTTATGCTTTGCTCCCAGGGACCTGTTCACTTCTTGAGAGCAGAGAACTTCTCTGTCTTGCTCTTGGTGTATGCATCCCCACCAAGTAACAAAGGACTTCGCGTGTAATTATGATAATGGCAATCATGTCTAAAGCAGTTTTAAAATTTACTCCATGCCAAGAATTGTCCTAAAGGCTTTATGCATGTTAACTCCTTTAATTTTTGCAATAACTCTGTGTGTGTATGTGCGTGTGTGTGTGATTGTTATTCACTTTTTACATTTGAAGACTCTGAGATGCACCTGCAGTCAAGCACTTTGTCCAAGGCCACACCCTTCTAGGTGACTTCAGTGGAAGCTTCATATACAAAGATACATTGCGCTTGTCTGGATAACATTTTAGCCTGTATTTTGAAGTATTGTCTAAGGAAATATATACTTCAATAGTTTCCTCTAAATGTGAAGACAATCCTTTTAAATAACTTAGGGTATACTTTGAATGTTAACTAATTTTATATATGTTAAAGGTGACAATTGGCTTATTTAATGCCTGACTCTCATTTTACGATTCGAATAATTTCACAGTGATCACTAAACTGGATTGTGTTGCATTTTTCCAAATAAGCCTTCACTCTAAATAACATTATGAACCCAAACACAAGCTTATACTCTAAAACCCGACTTCATTTGTCCTAGCTTTCCCTTTGTACAAAAATGTGGATTAAAGGGCCAATGAGCTTTTTTCAGATTGGTCTGCAGAAACTGTCTGGCAAAAAAGTTAAGTTTTTGTTGAAAGAATCTGCCATTAATTAGTTTCCATCAACTTGCAGAGAATAACTTCATTTCTACATGCATAGACCAAAGAACTCTTAGTCTGTGTTATGATTAAAAGGGTAGAGCTACTTTGTTTCATGACCTCTAGCACACAGCATCCTGGGAATAAAAAGTATGTATATCTGCAGTTGTAAATTTACCTGTTCAAGTTTTATCTGTTTCACGAATAAATAGAATGGCATTACCAAGTGTGTTCTGTACCACACTAATATCACAGAATGGACACTCACTGCAGTGGTTTCCTGATCAAGTAAGACATGAAATTCTGCACAGTAATTTAGTGCTTTCAAACTTAGTTGAGCAAGATCCATTTATCTCTAGAACATTTACTAACATATCACAGAAAAATTCTATAGAACATACCTGGGGAAATACACCTGGTTTTTTTAAAGATCTGTGTATATTGGCACAAAATATTGTCTTGTAAATATGAGAACAGCAGTTGACCTTAAAATAACCTATGGAAAGCTCTGAAGAATTTCTTTTACTACTGTAGGAGGAGAAATAAATTATTTACCTATAACTTTGGTCATTCTTCCTATTTGTACCTCCCTGTAGTAGCTGTGAACTCTGGTTCCCTTGAAAAATGGCAGTAACCATAATAAATGTCATATACCTAATAGGAGTATTCTTTCCTATAAAATGTGGAAACAAATTGATTACAGATGGTAAAGATGAAATGGATTTGTGGGGTTTTTAAAAAATGTATTCTAAGCTAAGAAGTTCTGTTTTAAATTGTTGACAAAAGTAATCTTGGTTGACAAAGTACTTTAATTTTCTTCATTTATCATTTGGAATAATTTTGAGAGAAAGGGAACCCGAGAAGAAAGAGCTGTCCCTCTGAGTCATGGACCATTTTTAGGCAGCAAACATCCTGCCAATTATTGAATTAAGAATTAAAAGATTTTTTTAAATGTAGAACTTAAACACACGATGGGAAGAGCAACTATTTCTATCCATGTAACTGGATGGTGATGACTCTTAATGCTCCCCCTTCTGGCGAGTCAGTTACATTTGCTCATAGGTGTGGCTTCTCTGTTCTTTGCTCTCCTACACTCTTTCCCTGTCGCATACATTGTCTATATGACTCGAACTCTATATTCATATTGGCTCTCCATTTCTTTCTCACTCTCCCCAAAGAAATACCTCTCCAAACCCTGGTACGTGTGGGTTATACGAAGGACAATCTTTCTTATTATAGACAGTTCTTTGGACGCTCCTTATTTCTGTCTACCTTGTTTAGTTCTCAGTACCTGCTACCTGTGCCTGATGAATATTATTTCCAGAAAAAATGAATTGAAAGATGATTATGCTTCCATATGTGTTTTCTGCGAGCCTCTGCATGACTTTTGCCACCTGTGAAAAGCCTGTGTGTATTAAGCCTGTGATTTGGGTTTGGGTGGTTAACTGAATATCATAGCTTCTTGATTTGAATACGTGTAGACTGGGGACATTCAGTTATTGGAAGAGCAATGGATGCCTTCTCTCCTGAGTCACATGACTTGTCCATTTAATTTTAAGCTATTTTGCCAACAATGAAGCAGCTTTAATTGTTGAGTAAGAGGTCACAAAATCAGGGAAAGCTGCTTGGCATGGTTTTATTTGAGAGGTGAAATCCTCATTAAAGCGAATAGCATGGAAGGAAAGCCTGCATCCTTCCATATGTGAGGGTCTTCTGGCATGAAATAACTTTGTTATCCTAATAGGATAAAATGTGGCTGAGAATTCACCATACATATAAGTCATTAATGAATATATTCAACAATGTGTTCAAATGAATCTAATTTAAGTCTTGGATAAATTATAACATTACCATGTGGGCATAATTCCCCAAGAAGTGAAGTCAATTGTTAAGTTCAGTTTCATTTTTTAAAAAGATTTTATTTATTTATTTATTTATTTATTTATTTATTTATTTGACAGAGAGAGAGAGAGAGAGAGAGAGAGAGGGCACATGCACAAGCAGGGGGAGCAGCAGGCAGAGGGAGAGCAGACTCCTCACTGAGCAGGGAGCCCGATGCCAGGCTCAATCCCAGGACCCCCAGGATCATGACTCGAGCAGAAGGCAGATGCTTAAGACTGAGCCACCCAGGAGCCCCGTAAGTTCAGTTTTATAGATGAATTTTATTAACATGATATTCAAACTATTCCAGGATTATTTTGTGGTGGGACAATAGCCTTTTGGTGAAAGCTGGTACTGACTTGCTGAATTCCAGAAATAGGGGTGAATTGAAAAGACTGCCTGATTCAGGCATTGGCACTTCTTCCTTCTCCAACTCTACATTCATGAGATATTTTTCTGTTAATCCCACATTCGCGTGGATGGCAGTCAGTCCTTCAGTTTCCCGAAGGAATCGGCCCATGCAGGTGTCACTATTAGTGACAGTGTACCTTCTAGTACAAATTGCACAAAGGAGATGGACAAGGGAATATATGTCACATGCCCCACAGCTACTATTGAGAACACATGACTCTTCCCCATTTCACCTCTGACCCCTCTATCTCTTTCCTTCTCTTGCAGAACCCATGTTGGCTTGCTCCCATCTTGAAGATTTTCCTCCCAACACTTCCAAATCCTTTTCTCTTTCATGACTAATTCCATAGAACACACCTAGGAAGATATTCCTATAGATATTTTAAAGTCTGTATTTATATATTGGCACAAGTGAAGTATTGTCTTGTTAGAGAACAAAGTTCATCTCTATCCCAACTCACGGTTCCAATTTTATTTTCCTGAATTTTCCCCCAGCACTCAGCCAAACTGAGAGTCTTCCCTTTTATTGAAGCCATACTCCTTAATAAAGAGCTAAAAGTAGAAATGCCAAATTTATTTTCAAATAAACTTTAATTTTGAAGTAATACTATTACATGGAACAGAATATATACTCTGACCCTCAGAAATTTATTTGTGGAGATTCTAAGTTAACCCCAAATGTAAGTTCATTGTTACACATGACTGGTAGCATTAGTGCTTAAAAGTTCATAGGACCATAGCTTTGTATTCCTAGATGGCAGTAATTTAGGAAGGAACACCAATGAGCATTAGAAAATCAATAAACATTTGACATGAACTTACCTTACTTTTGATTTATGTTTATTTGGAGGCTACACAGAATACTTGAGATTGTTACATAATAGAAAAATTTCAAGTTATATTAAAAAATAAGTGTTCTTATTACATGAATGAGTTGAAATAGCTTAAACAATTATTAAACCAGTATTAGCTTATTATGACAAGGTAATAACCGAGGACATTATGAAAAATTTCAGGAACAGTTAGACTCCTGCCTGATAATGTTCTGTTGGTACCCACAGTGTACCAAATAGATGCTTCTATGCTACGGTTCAGTGCTGACCATGTAACTCCAGCTGGGCACAAACGGTTCTTTTAGGAAGCAAGGTTTTTCTACCTTACATAAGTCATGAGCCCTCAGCAGAGATCATGTTAAATTTATTTAAAAAAATAGTTGTTATGTAAGTTTTGATAATGTTATTTTTACTTTGGAAATAGTTTCTTACTGTGTAGTTTGCTTTAGGGAAAGGAATTTCTTTTATTTCTAGAAGACAGCTACTTCCTGACAACAATTGCTTTTAAAGTCTCCTGCTATTTCAGCATGCCCTTTCTTTAATTGAAATGAATTAAATTTTATGAACGAAATTAACTCCCTTTTGTTTTAATACTCTTTTGATATTCACCGAACTTGCCAAAAAAATGAAATTATTGATTGACTGCACTGTCTCTGATGATAGATACATAGTGTTGGTTCTGAACAAGAGTTAGCGAATTCATCAGGTTAGGGTTCAGGAAGCATTTGTGCATTTAACAAAAGCTGAATGATTACTGGCTTTAAATGGAGCACAGTTATAGCCACTGAAACTATAACAATAAATAAAACTAGCATAATGCCTACCGTTATAAAGATTATATTTTAAAGACTTATTTATTTATTTTTAGAGAAAGGGAGAGAGAGTTAATGCATGCGCAGAATGGAGGGGTAGAGGGACAGGAAGAGAGAGAATCTCGAGCAGACTCCCTGCTGAGCATGGAATGTGATACCGGCTTGATCTCACAACCCTGAGATCGTGACCCGAGCCAAAGTCAGGAGTCAGACGCTTAACTGACTGAGCCACGCAGGTGCCCCAGAAAGCTTTTATTTTAAGTATGGATAAAATAATCATGTGAAATAGTATCAGGTAGTAGTATGTGCTATGAAAGAAGTAAAACAGACAAAAAAGACAAGGGATCAAAGTTCTATGATTTCAAGTAGGGTAGAGTGATCACTTCTCTGGGTAGGTGCAAGACCTAAAAGAACTGAAGGGGTGAAGCATGTGCATATCTGGGAGAAGAGCATTCCAGACAAAGGGGATAGGAAGTGCAAAGGCCCTGCAGGATTGTGCTTGTTGAGTTCATGGAAGAAACAGTGACTAGAGTATGGTGAGCAAAGGAACAAGTTTTCAGATAATAGGTCAGTGAGGTATTCAGGGACCAGACCATGTCTAATTTTGTAGGTCAAGGTTAAGGGTTTGGATTTTAAATGTGGAGGGAAGCTGTGGAAGACTTGGTGTCTAGGAATGAAATAATATTACATAGTTTTAAGTACTTATTTGGATTGACTAATTCCAATGCTCATTTATGACTTTATGTGACATATAGGCTGAAAGAGAATTCGAGTCTACTACATTATTTCATGTACAAATGAATAGGGACTGGGAGTGGGGTAGTATTGGTAGAAGAGCCAAAATTCATTCAATTCTGTTTATGTCTTGAAGAAAAAGATGACACGGTCTGCTCTTGGATTGTACTTCGGTAAGCAGGAAGAGAGAAGTCAGGGATGACTCCGGGATTTTTTTTTTTTAAGATCTTATTTATTTATTTATTTGACAGAGAGAGATAGCCAGCGAGAGAGGGAACACAAGCAGGGGGAGTGGGAGACGAAGAAGCAGGCTCCCAGCAGAGGAGCCCGATGTGGGGCTCGATCCCAGGACTCCGGGATCATGCCCTGAGCTGAAAGGCAGACGCTTAACGACAAGCCACCCAGGTGCCCCAACTCCAGGATTTTTGACCTGGGCATCTGGCAGAATCTTGGTGCCATTTACTGAAGTAAAGAAAATTTAGGGGCACCTGGGTGGCACAGCGGTTGGGCGTCTGCCTTCGGCTCAGGGCGTGATCCTGGCGTTACGGGATCGAGCCCCACATCAGGCTCCTCTGCTGTGAGCCTGCTTCTTCCTCTCCCTCCCCCTGCTTGTGTTCCCTCTCTCACTGGCTGTCTCTATCTCTGTCAAATAAATAAATAAACTCTTAAAAAAAAAAGAAAATTTAGAGAGGAGAAGGTTTGAGGTGAAATAAAGAATTTGATGTTGGATGTTAAGTGCGGTATGCCTATTAGACATCAAAGAGTCGAAACCATATTAACCTGTTGGATATACAAGGACAGAACTCAGGGGAGAGACTGGGGTCAGAGACAAAAATAGTGTATTAGTGCAGACGTTTTATTTATTTAGAAACCTCAGGCACGGATGTGACCACAAAGGGAGTAAGTGTAGAGAAGAGAGAGAGAGGTGAAGGCTGAGACCTAAGTTCTTGGGGAAAGTCAAAGAGGACCATAAAGAATCAGCTGGTAATATAAGAGGAGAATCAGGAGGGTGTCTTGCCTAGAAAGTCACTTGAAAAAACTATTTCAAGTAGGAAAAAGTGTACTAAACGCCCAGAGAAAGAGAAGAAGATGGGGCAGATAATAATCGTGAACTTGGCAACATAGAGATCAGTAGGCATCTTGACAAGTGCTTTTAGTGAAGTGGTAAAGATGAACACGGACTTTGGACCATAGAAGGAGAGGAAGTGCACCAAGCCATCTTATTCCTCACCAGAAGTTTGCTGTATAGGAAGGAAGACAAATGAAGAAGAAGCTAATAAGGGATAAAGAGTCAAGAATGTTTACTTATTTTTTTAGATACACTATATTACAACATCTTTATATAAAGATGGAAATAATCCCTTCAGGCAGAAAAGGTGATGTTGCAGAAGAAAGAGTAATCGATTACAGAAGTGAAGTCCTTGATAGACAAAGTAGGATTGGACCCATTGCTGAAGTGGAGGGCTTATTTATTTATTTATTTATTTTGAAGACTTATTTATTTATGAGAGAGAGAGAGAGCATTCCATGTGGCCTCTCTGAATGTCATAAGAAATTGATGCATTTTGTAACACAAATTGACTAAGTATATTATTTATTTATTTATGGGGGAGGGGCAGAGGCAGAGGGAGAGAGAGAGTCTTAAGCAGAGTCTGAACTGAGCATGGAGCCCCAGTTGGGGCTCAATCTCCTGACCCTAAGATCATGACCTGAGCCAGAATCTAGAGCTGGATGCTCAACCGACTGAGCCACCCAGTTGCTCCGTGAAGGGCTTATTTTTAAACCTCCGCGATAGAAGTGAGGGCCAAATATGTGAGTGCAGTTGCTAGTAGGTTGTTAGTTTTAGAAATGGAAACATCCAGAAGTTCCCTTCCAATTTTTCATATTTTCTCATTGAAATATCTAAAAATGTCATGTACTGACAGAGAGGAAGTTTTGGAAAATGACAGATCTAGGAAAAAGGAGTTCAGAAATGATCCACCCAGAGAGAGGAAGTGTGGATTGGCTGAGGAAAATAGTAAGATGGCAGGACAATGTTAAGAGGCTACTCAATGTTCATGACTGTTAATTTAAAGTGAGAATTGTTGGGTGGTTTTGTTCTAGCTGTATTCAGTTCCTCAGGAACAGGCCAAGCTAATCAGAGTTGGGTTAATCTTAACTGGGACTTGTCCAGGTGGGTTTGAAATCTAAAAGCAGGATAGGAGAGGGGCGCCTGGGTGGCACAGCGGTTAAGCGTCTGCCTTCGGCTCAGGGCGTGATCCTGGCGTTGCGGGATGGAGCCCCACGTCAAGCTCCTCTGCTGGGAGCCTGCTTCTTCCTCTCCCACTCCCCCTGCTTGTGTTCCCTCTCTCACTGGCTGTCTCTATCTCTGTCAAATAAATAAATAAATCTTTAAAAAAAAAAGCAGGGTAGGAGAATGGAGCGTGAGTAGAGGGGTGGACAGTGGGAAGACTACTTGGGTAAAATGAGAACAATGGCACAATTGGTATTAACCCAGTGTATTAAAAATTATTGTATGACCTCTAATTTCTTTTCTTCTGCGTATGCTCTCTGAAAACAAAAGTAGTTACTAGTTTTACTAGCAAAGAGCCAAAACTCAGCTCAACATCCTCATGTCTAGTAAACGTAGGATTCTGACCCCTACAGGGTCACTAAGCAAATAGAAATTGCCCTATTCAATATAATATACAAATCATGAGGGTTTTTCATGAGACTAGATTGTTTCAGGAAATACCAGGAATACAATTTCTAGACTGAAAAATAAATTTTGATTTTTTTTTTTTAATCTTACCTCTTGAAGGCACCTTGAGCATGCTGCAGAAGCGACCAGCGCATGGAGATCAATGTGTCACATCTAAGCAGGGTGTTATTTCCTGGAGTTTGATTTTCTTTTGAGGAAGCAAAGAATGCTCCTGCTAGATAGAAGTCAGAGATGACAGCTTGCACGTCTGTGGAGCTGTAAGAAGAAATAAAAACAGCAGGTTTTTGGGTGAGGAGATGTCGAGGATGAGGGACTGAAGTTGCAGTTAATTGCAGTACACAGCTGGCTCTGTGACACCACATGCGGGCTTTGTGTTCTGGGCTCGTGTTCAGACGTGGGAGGCTCCGTGGGTGTCAGTGCCCAAATATGGCCCCGCAGAGCGCTCCATGTGGCCTCTCTGAATGTCATAACAAATTGATACATTTTGTAACACAAATTGATTAAGTATATTGTCATTCTTTAAAGAAAGGGCCCCCTGCAGGGTTCTCTCTTAGAACTACATAAAAACAATTATATTTTGTTCTTCTATTTGAAAAAAGCTGGTAATAAGGCATTCTGTCTTTCTCTTAGCTAGTGGCTGAGAGAGAAGATGAAGGGGCAACCACTAAGTGTTTCATTATATAGCTGAAGAAAATGACGATTCTTAATGACACTGCTTTTTAAAAGGATTTTTAGAAACTTATTAGTACCAAATGAAGTGTCTCAAATTTGTCTAGAATTAAAACAATAGATAGCTACTATATTCTGTTTAATATGTTTTTATATTGGAATCATTTATTAAGCCCTAAGTGCCACCACAAAATTATCCTCAGTAAAGCAGCATGTTGTATCCAGGGTGCTATTAACCATCAAAGATGCTCGTGGAGAATCACCCTTATAATAGAGAATAATAATTGCTTTATGAGATTCTCTGGTGAAAAAGTTCTCCACCTGTGTGGTATTAGGAACCCTTGAAATTTTATGTATCATTTTGTGTATATGTGTATTTTCAGGAGAGAAAAACCACAGCTTTTATCAAGTTCTCATCAAAGTCTCTGATCTCTGATCTTTTTAAAAATATTCATAGTTATTACAGTTGTAAAACTAAGAATATGATCTCTTTTGCAGATCATTTGGGTCTACATATTTGAAATATTATTTTAAGAGACAACTACCACATTGCCTAATAGATGTTCAATACATGTTAGTTAAATTTCCATGGCAGGGCTAAGGCAAATGTTGCTAAAGATTATTTGGAAGGGGAGGAAGTATCAATACATTCGGAAATAAGAGAATAAAATTGAATTTTGAATAGATGGATGAGAGAAAGCAGAAAGGTGTACCTGGTGAAGGAAGTGATAATAGCTTCCAGTACTCCTCCGTGGGGCCCAGGATCATGTCTGTTTTTGAGTGTTCTCAGGACAGACTGCACCCCAGGACAAAGGGGATAGGAGAATGTTGTTAGTAATAATGCTATTTTATAGGTCAATGACATATTTTATTTTATTTTTATTTTTTTAATTTTTAAATTTTTAAAAATATTTTTTTGAAGATATTTATTTTAGAGAGAGAGAGCATGAGCAGGAGGGGCAGAGGAGAGAGAGAGAGAGCCTTAAGCAGATTCCGTGCTGAACTCGGAGCCCAACACAGGGCTCAATCTCACGACCCCGAGTTCTCGACCTGAGCTAAAACCAAGATTCAGACACTTAGCTGACTGCGCCACCCAGGTGTCCCAAAGACATATTTAAAAACAAAAACAAAACAAAAGCATAAAATAGTTAGAAAGAGAACAATTACTTCTTCCCATTTTTAAATCCTGTTTCCCATTCTGAAACTTAATACTTAATAAATGTGTTATTTATTGTTTATAAGTGGGTTTACATTTTTCCAAATTAAAGTTTTAAAGCTGTGATTATAGATAAGTTCAAAAGAGAGAGGCTAGATTGACACCTGGTTAATTTTCATGACAAAAAAACTGTTTTCAAAGCATAGTAGAAAAAAGGGATGATTTTCAATAAATAGTGCTGGATGGATTTCATTCATATGGAGAAAAAAGTATCTTCAATCCTATATCATACTGTGCACAGTAAATTGACTCCGGATGGCTTGCAATCTAAATGCAAAGGGCAAACTACTAGTTTTTTTTTTTTTTTAAACCACAGGAGAACATCTTCATGATCCTTTGTAGGCAAAGATTTCTTAAACTGGACACACACAAAAAGTGCCCACGATGGAAGTAAGAATTTATACATTGGTCTATAGTAAAATTGAAGAACTTCTATTCGTCAAAAGCATTAAGGGATTGAAAAGGCAATGCTCAGAGTGGGAGCAGTATACACACTATATTTATTTATAAAGTACTTATAGCCAAGGTTTTTCAAGAACTATTGGAAATGAAAGAGAAAAAAGACAGGGAGGGACTCAGGAGAAAAATTGGCAAAATACTTGAACAACATCAAACACATGGCAAATTTACATATGAAAGGTGTCCTAACTCAGTTATCAAAGAAATCCCAATTTAACCCAATTCCATCACAGGACACAACTATCAGAATGGCTAAAATGAAAAATACAAACAATACCAAGTATTGGTAAGTATGTGAAGCAGTTGGAATCCTCAAATACTTAAGAGTGAAAATTGGTACAACCAATTGGTAAAACTAGTGTTAGTCACTAAATTTCAATGTACATGTGAATGTAAATTACATATAATGACCCATATATATATGAATATATTTGAATAGATAGATAGATATAGACATAAATAACATGTAATGATTCAGCAGTTTCACTCCTTGGCAAGTATCCAACAGAAACATATAATTATTTTCACCAAAAGATGTATAAGAATGTCCATGAAAGTACAATTTGTAATAGTTCCAAACCTGAATCAAGTGTTCATCAATGGTATAATGGGTAAACAAATCATAGTATATTCACACAGTGGAATGCTGTTGTCTAGAATGAGAACAAATGTTTTATAACAATGCACAACAATAGGGAAGAATGTCACAGATAAAATGTTGAATGAGAGAAACAAGACACAACAAAGTGTACCTTACATGATTCTATCTGTATGAAGTATGAATACAACAAATCCACCCACAGTGAGTGAAGTCAGAACAGTAGTGAGGTTAGAGGTGGTGATGGAAAGAGGGGCATGAGGGTATCTCCTGGGTGCCAATCACGGTCTGCTTCTTAATTTGGGTGTTGGTAACACGAATATATGCCATCTGGAAAAGCTCACAGGTGCCCTGTGTACTTTTGGAATATGTATATTACAATAAAGAGTAACAAATCAATTTAAAGTCATCTGGAAATAAAAGTCATAGTTTTAAAATCTACTAATTTAAAGGTGTAAATGCTTTGGTAGATTCCAGTACTCTATTATTAGTGAAGAAAAACTGCAGCATTGGGCAGAATATCAATGTGCTTTATTATGACCTTCTTTTGCCCAGTGGACTAAGAGGCCGTGATATGTCACCATGGAAGTTTCCAAGAAAGATTTCTGTAATGATGTGTGCTTCCGCAAACATATTATTTGCTGAAATAAACACTTCAGCTCCTCTCAGGATTTTGAGAAACTGTTCATTAAACTGCAAGGGAATGGCACAAGAATTCACTGAACAGAAAATAAATAGCCTGCTATGTAGCTTTCTCTCGAAGATAGAAAACTTGGAGATTAATGAGATTATGTTGGTGAAAATTGCTCCGTTCTTCCTAACCCAAACCAAATATAAACAAACTAATTGAAAAACACACCATCTCTGATGTGTTTTAAAGGCCTTTTAATTTTCTTTCCCCATTTCTGGGTGGAAAGTCAGTTTAAATTCCTTTCAAAATGTATATGATATTGAACGCACTTAGGAAAACAACATGGTGATGGGATGAGTGGGGTAGTTATCCCAAGCAGTATTACTGGGTTTATTACCGAAACAACTTGAGCCTAACAGCTTCTAGGAAATGAGCAATCAATGTGCTTCTCAAGCCCTTTCTTGGAAAGAGCTGTCTCCATGCAATTTTCCCATCTACATTTTTTGGTTTGGATGGATTGTTCTGCTTAGAATCCCCACCCTGTGATTATTTAGACCTAATTACTTTACATGGAGCCTCCTGGGAAAACCCGACTTATTATTTTGTTTTTTATTTGCCTACCTGTTGATTGATGAGGTTTAGGCCACTACCGAAGGAAGATAATGAACATAATCAGTATCAACACTCAACACATGAAAGGAACGAATTCATGAGAAGGCTAAAGTGTGAGTTATACATCCTGTTGTTTAGGACAGAGTAGTACAGTTATCCATTCAGAGGGGTAAGGGTTAGGAAGTGAAAGATAAAAGCATGTCTGAGAGTTCAGTTGAAAGAGTTGAGTTGACAGCCGACAGAAGTAGCATTTGGAAATTTTCTTTAAGCTACTTGAAATAAGTCAAGCAGAGAAAGACAATTATCATATGGCTTCACTCATTTATGGAACATAAGAAATAGCAGGAAGATCGGTAGAAGGAAGGGCAGAATGAAGGGGGGGTAAACAGAAGGGAGAATGAAGAGACAATGGACTCTGGGAAACAAACTGAGGGCTTCAGAGGGGAAGGGGGTGAGGGATTGGGATAGACCGGTGATGGGTATTAAGGAGGGCACGTATTGCATGGAGCACTGGGTATTATACACAAATAATGAATCATGGAACACTACATCAAAAACTAAGGATGTACTGCATGGTGACTAACATAACATAATAAAAAATTATTATAAAAAAAGATACTTGGGAAATACTGTATTGCTTCTCCCCAATTTGTATAATATGAATTATTACGTTTAGTAACATTTAACTAATTTTCTAAAAGTTTTCTCTGAAAGCTGGGAAATGTTCCCCTTTTGCCTCTTTGCACATCATGGAATGATAAGGCATTGAAAATTTTAAGTTGCTGCTAATGTGGATAAAACCAGAGCCTGAAGAAGGAAGGTTCAGAAATAAAGAGATAAGCATAGGGAGAGACAGGAGTGTGGGCCAAAAACAGCTGTAGCAGCTGCTTGGACCCCACCCTGGCTCCCTGAGGAGAACATTATCCTAAGGGATGTGGAAGGTCGAGGAAGGGGAAGGTCTTCGTCATGGGGAACGGATCTGTAGAAGTTTCTTGAGACTGCTGTAACAAATTACCAGAGACTGGGTGGCTTACAGTTCTGGAGGCCAGGAGCCTGAATCAAGGTGTGGGCAGAGCCACACTCCCTTTTGATACTCCGTTAAGAGAAAACCTTTCTTACTTCTTCCATCTGCCTTGCTTTCTTTGTCTTGAGACCACATCACTCAAATCTCTGTGTTCTTCTCATTGCCCCCTTGTCTTCTCTGTTTCTTCTCCAAACTGCCTCTGCCTCTCTCTTTTCTGTGATTGTATCTAGAGCCCAGCTGGACCATCCAAGATAAACTCCTCCTCTCCAGAGTTTTAACTGAATCACATCTGCAAAGGCCCTTTTTCAACTAACGTAACAGTTACCAGTTCTAAGGGTTAGGACATGGCTATATATCTTTTCAGGCACCAGGCAGGTCCTGTACATGATCAGTTTTGGGATATATATATATATATATATATATATATAGCTTCAGTTGTAGAATCCAAATAAGAAAAGGAAGCCCTCTTTTTGTTGCTTTATAAGCAACTCTAGTCCTGTTTAGATACTTCTTCACATTATTCATTAGTTTGGAATAGTGAGCCACAAGTTTACAGGCTTGGAAGGGGACTTACAGAGTCAAATTTGCCCACTCGACATGAGAAAATCGCTGACCAGTTACATGGTCAGTGACGAAGATAACAAGGTTCTCTGAAGCAATGGGGCCACAACCAAGGACGTTGGTCTGTTGCACTTTCTACTTCATTAGACTCAATGACCAAGACATTGCATACTACTTGGTTTAAGCAATTTGTTCTTGAAAACGTCTCTATAAAGTTTCTTTTTTTAATTGTCAATAAAACTAACAAATTTGGTATTTTTTTGTGATGAACCTGATAATTAAATTAATAATAAAGTACCCAAGTTATATATGTACAATAATAAATGAAATTGTAGTACCCTCTCCATAACGGAGAATATACCAAGCAAACCTTTCAAAGGCACTCACTTCTCATTTTTAGTTTCCTTATCCATGCAAGCATTTGCAGTATAACTTCAAAAGATGCCATTACTCTGAAGAAATGAAGGAATACTTAGTTTTTGTTTTTATCTTCTGTAAGGTCTATTACTAGCCCACTAGGAATACTAATGTGAATTGCTTTATAAGAATGGTTATTGCTCAGAGACATGATAAATATCAGATCAGAGCCTGTACTTTCATAATACTAAATTATGCTACCTATTTTCGGAATTTGGAATGCATGGCTTTACATAAAAGTACATGCAGTTGTCTTTTCTCATCATGAAGAACTTCTTTTGAAACCAGAGATAAAAGTGGATGTCAAAGTGAACCTTATCTCTCCATAGGAGGATTCTGATGTCTACAAGATAAAAACAGGGAATCCAATTAGAAAACTAATGAGAAAATATGTGTGTCTGTGAAGGAAAGGAAAAGGGAGGAAGGTATACAAGGATTGAGAGAAAGAAACAGACAAAGGAACAGGAGCATTATACATTCAGAATCTCAGGGGAAGAGAAAGGGTTCTTTAAAGTGCTTTGATGAGCCCATGACCCAGCTATGTAGCTTTTAATGTTAATGATCAAAAGTATTTTTGTGTGATGCCTCGGTAAATAAGTCTAATTTGGCTGAAAGCTAACTTAGCGTGATAAATTTTGTTATGGATTTGGCAGTATCCTTTGCACTTCCCACCCCATCTGAAAAGTTTTGAGATCAAGGAAGTAGATTAGTCTTTGAGAGTTAAAGTTTAATCAACACGACAGACATTAGGAAAACAACACCTGAAAAAAAATTACCTATCTTCCAAGATGCCAGACCTGATACAATCTGCCTGAAGTAACCTTTTACAGATAGGACGTGTCAATGTGAAATGGTTTTGTAGATGAGTCAGGTATATATAAATAGAAAAAAAAAAGTTATAGAGACACCTGTTTTTAACACGTTAACGCTGTCCAAGAAAAAGACTTGGCCCACAGACTTCAATATCTCCAGTCTATTGTTTAGTGGATTCACTTAGTTACTTATATTTAGGGGGGCAAAGAAAATATAGCCTCTTGTAAAATTAAAAAAAATTAACCATTTGAATTTTCATCATAAATACCTTGCTGAATTATTATGTATATGGGGATGGCAACTAAAGATCCGTGTGCAAACTGGTAATTTAATCTAATGTCATAATGAAAGAACCTTTTAGATAAATATTTAGTCTTAGAATTCTACCCTCTTCCCCATACCTTTTCAAGTTGACATCTGGTCAAATGGAAGGCGAATGACACGTGTCTTCATGGTGATGAGGGGCCTTCAGATTTATGTAGCGTCTTCTGGAATCTTGCTGCATCTAGCTGGTCTGGATTACAACCTAACTAATAACAGCTAGTCTGTTTCTATGCTGTGTCAAGGCATTTCCCAGATTTTTCCGAGCTAACCTTGGCTCCTGGTAACACAATAAGCTCCCTAAACTGGTCTGTTGGATTCTTAGTTTTTTTGCCTTGGGATCACTCTCTTCTTTGCTACAGGAGACTGCCAGGGGCAGGCCCATAGTCCCAACTCAGCTATCTTCTGGGAACCCATTGGGTGTATGGGAACATCTAGCTTTTTTTTTTTTAATTTTTTTTTTATTATATTATGTTAGTCGCCATACAGTACATCCCTGGTTTCTGATGCAAAGTTCGATGATTTCATTAGTTGGGTATAACACCCAATGCACCATGCAATACGTGCCCCCCTTACTACCCATCACCAGTCTATCCCATTCCCCCACTCCCCTCCCCTCTGAAGCCCTCAGTTTCTTTCCCAGAGTCCATAGTCGCTCATGCTTCATTCCCCCTTCTGATTACCCCCCCTTTCTTTATCCCTTTCTTCCCCTACCAATCTTCCTAGTTCTTATGTTCCATAGATGAGAGAAATCATATGATAATTGACTTTCTCTGCTTGACTTATTTCACTTAGCATTATCTCCTCCAGTGCTGTCCATGTTGCAGCAAATGTTGAGAACTCGTTCTTTCTGATAGCTGAGTAATATTCATTGTATATATGGACCACAGCTCCTTAATCCAGTCATCTGTTGAAGGGCATCTCGGTTCCTTCCACGATTTAGCTTGTGGACAATGCTGCTATGAACATTGGGGTGCATATGGCCCTTCTCTTCACTACATCTGTATCTTTGGGGTAAACACCCAGTAGTGCAATGGCTGGGTCATAGGGTAGCTCAATTTTTAACTTTTTAAGGGACCTCCACACTGTTTTCCAGAGTGGCTGCACCAACCTGCATTCCCACCAACAATGTAGGAGGGATCCCCTTTCTCCACATCCTCTCCAGCAATTGCTGTTTCCTGCCTTGTCAATGTTTGCCATTCTAACAGGCGTAAGGTGGTATCTTAGTGTGGTTTTGATTTGAATTTCCCTGACGGCTAATGATTTATAACATTTTTTCATATGTCTGTTGGCCATATGTATGTCATCATTGGAAAAGTGTCTGTTCGTATCTTCTGCCCATTTTATGATTTGTTTATTTGTTTCCCATGTATTGAGTTTGAGAAGTTCTTTGTAGATCTTGGATACCAGTCTTTAATCTGTAGCATTATTTGCAAATATCTTCTCCCATTCCGTGGGCTGCCTCTTAGTTTTTTTGATTGTTTCCTTGGCTGTGCAGAAGTTTTTTATCTTGATGTAGTCCCACATGTTCATTTTATCTTTTGTTTCTCTTGCCTTTGGTGATGTGTCATTAAAAAGGTTGCTTTGGCCGATGCCATAGAGGTTGTTGCCTATGTTCTCCTCAAGGATTTTGATGGATTCCTGTCTCACATCGAGGTCTTTCATCCATTTGGGAACATCTAGCTTTTTGTATACCATGCCACATGGGAACTAAAAGAGGCCTGGTGTTTGTCTCATTGCTTAGTTTAATTTGATAATGGCTGTTTCTGGTTTTGCTTGAGTGTAGTTCATAGGACAGCTGACTTCAGAATCCTTGAATTTTTTTCAAACTTTTTAACATAGCTCTTCTTTATGTGAGTTTGGCCATGAAGAAGGATATCCAGCATGTGTCTGAGTATCTGCTTCTCTAAGGACTAAAATCTTACCATCTTCTGCTTGCTCTTTGGTCAACATCTTAAAATAAAGCTTCTGTATCAAGGCCACCAAGCCTACATCCCAATTCCAAAATGGCAGATACAGGAATTCAGAGCATTTTTTTTTCCTGTAACACAATTGACCTTTCAAAACTATTGTCTTAGAGCAGAGAGAAGTGGATTATCTTTTTTTTCTCTTTATATTCTTGCTGTAACAAGCTGTCAACCCTCTTTTCATTCCCATTTAGGTGGACAGAGGCTTTAGGCGAACTCTAGGCATGTCACATGGTTAGGGATGCCAAAGAGAAAAATATTCAATAGTTCAAACAATAGTCCACATTTTCCAGCCCCCCATTAAGATGACTGCAGTACATTATGAGAGGGTCAGGCATGATTGGTGATACACTATCATGAGTTTCAGATACAAGTGAGGGATGGGGTGGCTGGCAGGCTCAGTCGGTTGAGCATGGGACTCTGATTTCAGCTCAGGTCATGATCTCAGGGTTTTGAGGTCAAGCTCCAAGTCAGGCTCTACACTCAGCCTAGAGTTTGCTTATCCCTCTCCTTCTGCTCCTCTCCCTGCTCTCTCTCCCTTGCTCTCAAGTAAATAAATAAATAAATTTTTAGAAAGGGAGAGACAAGTGAGGAAGAAGATAAATCTGTCATGTATTTTCCATCCTTGATATAGTTTGTATATAATTTCGGTATAAATTTCATTTCTTCTGATAATCTTAAGGGGTTTGATAAGCCTGCCCTGAGAAATATATTTTAAGGTTGAAAGTTTTCCCAGACATGCAATTGGGCTGGGTTTTAACAGTGTGTCTCATTCTGTCTATGTGGGTGCTGAGGTGATGGGAAGGCATTTTTGTGTGATAGTTTTCTTTCTCTTAACCATTAATTCTCTTATGTTATTTGAGATCATAAACACAATTTTGGAAACATGCCTTTGAGCATGAATTACTTGATTTAGTGGTTATATGACTTTGTTCCTGTACTTCCCTGAATCAATTTTTATTTTGTGCTTCCTCCAGATGGCCCTTTATTTTCTTTGTCTTTCAAAGGTAATCAACTTGAGATAGACAATAGAATACACTATTTGGGTGATGAAGCCTGTCAAAGTCTCAGTGTGGTTTTTATTATCATTTACACTTTGAAAGTAAAGGGTAGGTCCTCGGCTCTCAGTTCAGTTTTTGCCTGGTTCCTAGCTTTGGCAGCCCAGAAGATTTGTTTGTACGGATTCCAAAAGTGAGAAGAAAGTAGAACCGTTATCTGTATGTAGGCTGTGGCACATTCTCCTGATGTTTTATAGATTCCTAGTGTCCAGCAACCAAATTTAAGTATGACCTCCTCCTTCAGCCCTGTTGGCCTCATTCGTGTTCCTTGGGGCTTTACAATTCTGTCTTCTTTCCCAGCAATGTGGCTACCCTGGGTTTAGCATGGTTCGTTCATATCGCAATGGCATCTCTTCACACGGACCTTGACTGATTTCTCTAGCCAAGTTGCGCCTTTCCCCCCAGACTTCTTCCCATCAGTCATGTGGTATCAGATCATGGTTTTATTTCCACGGAACACTCCTCATTACTGTTTGCTAGCACTGCCCTAACAAAGCACCGCGGACTGGGTGGCTTAAACAATAGAAATGTATTTTCTCACAATTCTGGGGCTTAAGAGTTCTGAGATAGTTTCTTCTGAGGCCTCTTTCCTTGACTTGTAGATGGACATCTTCTCACATATGGTTCCCTCTGAGTCTGTCTGTGTCCAGCTTTCTTCTTGTAAAGATTCTGGTCATATTGGATTAGGGCATATCCTAATAACCCTCATTTTAACCGAATTACCTCTTAAAGACCCTACCTCCAGATACAGTCACATTATGGGGCACTGAGGGTGAGGATTCCCAGTATGAATCCAATGAATTCTGGGGGGGACACAATCAACTATTTATAACAACTAATAACTATCATATGATTCTTTCTTTATTAACTTCTTTTTTTCTTCCTTCCTTCCTTCCTTCCTTCCTTNCACCACCCCCTAGATTAGTGCCTGGCTCAGAGCACATGCTCAATGATCTTTATTTTTCATATAAATTATATGTGTTCCTAGGTAGAAATATGATATATGACTTTCCCCACATTCCAAAGACTTATTCATTACTGGCATTACTAAAATTCTCCTTGCTGCATCCCCTGATTTGCAAAAATAAAGAAATATAAGAAAATGATGGAAAGTTTAGAAGTGTCTTGTTCTAAGCTCATAACCTGAAATAAGTGGGTGTTCCTCAAGCAATAGCTCCCTTTTCTTTCTGTTGCCACCCTTTTTGTATGACGATTATTACAGATTTCTAGAGGCCAGCTCAGGTTTTCTTTCTACATCAGTAAAATGTAAAGCTTATTTTCTCCTTATTTTAAGAGGACATTTCCACTTCTGAATTGCCTTTAATACTAAAATGGCTTTGAAGTTATTCCTTTAGGCTAAAACAGGATTAGTATTATTTATCTTTTCTTTTCTTTTTTTTTTAAGATTTTATTTATTTATTTGACAGAGACAGCGAGAGAGGGAACAGAAGCAAGGGGAGCGGGAGAGGGAGAAGCAGGCTTCCCGCCGAGCAGAGAGCCCGATGCGGGGCTTGATACAGGACACTGGAACCATGACCTGAGCCAAAGGCAGACACTTAACGGCTGAGCCACCCAGGCGCCCTTAGTATTATTTTCCTGTACTACAAATGAATTCAGTTCTCCCGTTACATTCACTGGCAATATTGCTGACGTCACACGGTGCCACATGACCTAAATGATTTTGTTGCCGCTGGTAATTGTATGATCTGACAATGTTGAATTTGGAGTACAGGAAGGATTAAGGAAGCCCCCTTACACACACCATTTTTATGTCTGTGGAGTGGCTTACTGCAAAGAAACATCCTACCCCAGATGACTTAAGTCAGACTCAGGAATGCCCCTGTGACAAGGTCAGACATATGATTAGCTAAACCCTTTTCCCCCAAAGATCACTTAGAACAAAATGCTTGTTCAGCATACTTCACATTTCTGTCCTTCTCCCAGGCCCCAAACTTTGACCCACTCTCACCTTGAACCAGCACACAGCCTTTTGTGAGAATTGGCTGACCACGAGGTAAAACTCTGTCTTACCTACAGTCAGGTCATGCCATCTGCACTCCTCCTACTTTGCCACATGTGATGGTTACTTGAATGGGTCAAAAACTTGACAGGGCTAAAGGATGCGTGGAGTGCTGGTAAAACACTATTTCTGAATGTTTCTGGGACAGTGTCCCTGGAAGAGATTAGCACTTGAATCAGTAGACTGAATAAAGAAGACTGCCGTCACCACAGCATGTGGCCATCATCCAATCCCCAAGGGCCTAAATAGAACAAAAAGGCAACAGGAGGGTGAATGAGGTCTTGGAGCTCAGACATCCATGTTCTGCCCTTGGACATAGGTGCTCTTGTTTCTTGGGCTTTGGACTCAGACCAGAGCTTATACCATAGGCCCCTTGATTCTAAGGCCTTCTGACTCAGACTGAATAACCCCACTGCCTTTCCTGCTTCTCCAGCTTTTGCTCTTACATAGCTATCTACATCCTATTGTTTCCGTTTCTCTGGTTCTTTCTAGGATAATCTACTCCTGCCTTTATGTTTAGCTTTTGAGAAGCTTGCACACCTTTCATTGGAGCTTTCTCCCTATTGCAGTTTTCTCCCTATCCCATTGAAATAATATTTTCAAATCAAGCCTTTTGTTAGCTAAGTTTGCATTTTTTTTTATTTTATAAATATATCATTGGAACTTTACTTTTAAATATATAGTTTGAAGACAAGTAAATGCAATATGTGGACGTGGCTTTCAATAATCTGTCTTGACCTTTCTGTGAGCTCAGAAATTAGAAAATGAAGGCCACTTCAAAGGACAGGTTCACTTCATCCTATTTTGGTTTTGTTTCTGTTTGTTTTTTTTTTTAATTTTGTTTATTCGTTTCAGAGAGAGAGAGCTGGGTGGGGTGGCGTGGGGTGGGGAAGGGCAGAGTGAGAGGGAGAAGCAGACTCCCCGCTGAGCTGGAAGCCCTGACACAGGGCTCCAAACCCTGGACCCCAGGATCTTGACCTCAGCTGAAAGGCAGATGCTAACAGACTGAGCCACCCAGGTACCCCCATCCTATTTTTGATAAGCTTAAATCTGGTCTCAGTTATACCTACTCAGTTCTGACATTATAACACAGAAGCAGCCATAAATATAATATGTAAAAAAATGAGCATGAATGTTGCTTCCAATAAAGTTTTATTTACAAAAACAGGTAGAAGGCCAAAATCGACCCACAGGCTATTGTTTGCAAACTCCTGGCATAGAGTAATGCAACAGAAAATTGAATGCTGGGAGTTCAGGATTGAATTCCACCGAGCAAATAGCCTTGCTTTATCTTCATTTCTTTGCATGGAGACTAAAGATAAAATGCTGCAAGGAATTGCTTCTAACATGATGATGAACTGGTAAGATTTAAAAAAAATTTATACTTTTCTAATAAATTTGAAACTATTTATCTGTTACATAAATAATAAATGACAAACCTCATACTTATGCAAATAAATTTGTTTTGCTCTTTAAAAGATATCAAATTCATCAGAAATGAGGCCAAAAAGGAATTATAACATTTCTAGATTAAAAAGTCAGATTATTTATAGTAAAAGAAGATGGTGGAGTTTTTATAATTAATTTGGCAAAATTGGTAATTATGTCACATGGTCTGTTTACTTCTTTGAAGAATCCTTGTTTTAATTTTCTTTCATGAGTTAGTAAAGGTTCCAGGCTCAGTGTAACACAAAGTTTTGAAAATAATCATTTTTTCATTATTATGTGGGGTTTTCAGGTCATAAACCATCAAAGAAAAACACAGCTCTTTGGTTTTATTTTCTTAATAGAACTAAGAAATCACGGTCTGAAACTACTCAACTGTCTGTCCAGCACAGAAGATGAGCATCTGGTCTGATAGACACAGGATGACAGGCAGAGCTCACAGCTGTGACCTGAGAAAGATGGTCAGGGTTAGAATCCCTTCAACTGCATTCACAAATCAAGTCATGACCTTGGGCATATTCTATTTCACTCCGAGTCTCATTTTTCTCTTTTGTAACAGATTAGATTGTTCTTACAGGTTTGTGAAAAGATGCAAATCAGTTGTTGTAATTAAAAGTGCTTGGCACCTTGTAGAAACTCAGTTATTATTTTAGCTGAGATTGACAGAGTACTTATTGTCTAGTAGGCGTGATGCTGAAGTGCCTTGTATACATTTCCTCTTTTAACCCCCAGAGCAACCCAGTGGGGCAGCTCTACTGTTACTCCCACTTTACAGATGAGAAGCAAGTTCAGCCTGATTAGGGACTGAGGCGAGCACATCAAACAGACGATTGGTAATCGAGCTGTTTACTGAACATTTAGTTCTCTCCCCCCGAATCTGCAGTTCGCGCTCCTGACCGCTACCCCAGAGCAAAATGGCAACCTGGAGTTGTGTCATGAACATAGTGCTTTGTTTTGTTGTTTTGTCTTCTAAAACTCACGGAAGTTCCCACGAATGTTAAATTTCTGGATTCTCTTACATGCTCTGAACATACGTAGCAGCAACCATCTAGAGCTGAGAAGAAGTAGCTGGTTCCCCTTGGGTGAGGTGAATGCTTTCCAGTGTATTTCTACTCCTTACTGCCTTATGCTGGGTGGTCTTTAATCATTGCCTCACCTACTCCTTATAGCGCCATGCTCTATTCATGTTTCTTAATTTCTTTCCATCAGAGAAGTTAAGGGACAATCTTAAAATAGTAAGTAATAAAACTGCAGATTAGGGCAGGCCCTCCAAGTCATCTCATTTAATAGTCTCTAAATTTTTTGATTGCATGTTTCTATTAGAACTGTTTTAGGGCACCTGGCTGGTGCAGTCGGTTGAGCTCAGGTCGTGATCTCAGAGTCCTGGGATCGAGCCCTGCATTGAGCTCCATGCTCAGCATGGAGTCTGCTTAAGATTCTCTCTCCCTCTGTGCCTCCTCCCCCTACCTCCACTGCACTCTGTCTCTCTCACTAAAATAAATAAATAAATAAATAAATAAATAAATAAATAAATCTTAATAATAATTAAAAAAGAGATGTTTTGTATTTCTGCTTCTAAAAATATATATGATACATATAGTATTGTCAATTCATATTTTAAATATGAGTAAAACTTCATTTATTTAACCCTATTTTATGCAAAATATTTTTGAGTATTTTCTTCCTATACTCAGTTGATTGTGTTGCACAGCTCTGGAGCTGTATTTCCCCTTCTTCGGGATTCTCTAAGTGGTCTAATTATAAAAGACTGTGTCCTCTCTGAAACTAGATCTGGCATTACTGATTTCTCATGTGGTCTCTTTGGTTTTGCTCTGTAATACCCTGAGAATAGTAAAAATTTGATTTCAGAATCAAAGTTATGCTAGATGACAGAAATGTTCCAGCCAACATTGATTTTTAATTTTTTTTAATGGAATAAGCCTTATTCTTGTTTTGACAGGAATATAAAAAAATCAGATGCTATGTTATTACTAGTATGTTATTACCAGCTTGTCTTAGTTCTGTATAAGTTTTGAAGTAATTGTGTAAAGGTAAATCTTGTTTTTTAAAATCTCAGTACCTTCTTAGTTTTAGGATACTATTAGAAATCTCTGAGCAGTTTGAGGTAATGAGAGAAGAAAGACTGTTTTTGACTACTTTCTTAACTTTTACTTTGAAAAATCATGATGGATAATTTTTAAATTATATTTGCATTAAAATACTAATCATTAAAAAAAGACAGATGCCTTTTCAACTATTCAGAAAAAGAAGGTAATGATTTCCAACCGGAATGATTATTTACAAAGATGTAACATTCTATCATTTCTCAGTATTGGCTCGATGTTTCCCAAACAATTTTATCGCCCTTAAAGCAATTCTTTAATTGCTTTTGTTCCTTTAACTTAAGAAATTTAATTTTTGGAAAAAGTTTTGGCCCCATGGCCCCTATTGAATAATAGTTTATTTTCCCATTTTTAATTAATCAATGGTACATAAAACTGAATACTAGGATTTGATGTTATCACAACAGATTCAGTTTTATCATGTTAAATTGATGATATGGTTAAAAACAAGGAAATATGCTCATTTATCAATTTGGTATTTTTGAAGATAAATTTCTGTTTTCTTTTTTTGTAGTTGCTAGGCTTTGTGAATCATTAAAATAGTTTTAAACTTTTAAAAATTATTTTTGAGATACCCCTACCACTCAGAGTACTGGGGATGGATTCCTTCTTGGGGTCCACAGTCCCAGGAATTGGTCTTACAGTTTGGGATTACCTCTAAATAAGGGATCTTATACGTTTATAGTTTATTTGATATTACTCATCTCTAGTGCTTGGTCTGAATTTTGCTGTAACATTGTAATTTTTTACTAAGAGTTGTGAGGTTTAAAATATGTTTACATATATGAGGTAGAACGAACCAGTGATGCGTGATGACCAGCTACTAAACAGTGATGATTTCTTTCCTCTCAATCTAATTAGGAAAGGGTTTGGGAAATGAGCACAGAAAGAATAGTGGTCTCAGGTGGACTGGACGCTGCATAGAGTTTCCTACACAAATGAATCTTTTGTATCTTGCACCGATGAGAGGTTATTCAGTGGCTTCTCCTGTTTCATTCCTGTCTCCTATTCCCCAGCTTAAGTCTCTATGTTGCCTGTCCATATCCCGATTTTCCTACAAGATCTAGTTCTGGAAACACTTCACAGTTACTCAGTATGTCACTGCCTTCCATTATCTCCCTATTTATAGAATTATTAGGATTGTTAAGTGACGATGTTTCTTTCCACATGAGGTTTTAAAATCCTATATGGAATGGATCATTAAACAAAAAAGATTTGGGGGATACCTTTTTAGAGCTCCTAGCACTGTTCTTATTTTAAACTAAGTGAAGTCCAAAAATAAATTTTAATATTTGACTTAAAAAATGAAATCTTAATCAGTCTTTCTTTGGGTAATTTCTAGAGCACTAAGAATCTTGGTCACACCTTTCCTGTTGTGTGCTTCCTTCTCTAATTGGGTTTGATTTTTGTTCTTTATCTGGTTGTTTCCCTTGCTGATAAAGATCTATATATTCCTCCCTTTTCCCACACTGAGAGCATATTATTTTCTTCTCTCCACTCTCCCTCTTAACTTCAGTCTTGGCGAGGTTGATTTTAATTCTTCACTTTGTTATTTCCCAGTCTGTCCATTTTGCAGTATTGTCTTCTTAGTTTGCTGTCTATAAATAATGTGTCTTCAGTTTATTTTGATACTATCAAAGTATTTTTAAATGACCCAATTAATCAAATGGTGCAGCAGAAAATAGCAGAGGACCTTCCATTGTCCATTCTCCCCTTGTCCCCTATCATAGGAAGCCCATGTTTCAGCAGAAGCAGACACATGTCAGAATGAAAAGAACATTTTTCTGCCTTCATTGCAGCCAGGAATGACTGCGTAACTAAATGTAAGTATGTGCTGACTTCTGGGAATCTTAATGTATAATAGCCTGTTCTTTCCTCCATTTTTTTTACCCCTCTTTATTTCTGCCGTCCAAAACATAGACCTGATTCCTGGAGGTTCTAACATCCCTTGTGAACCATGAAGATATGACTACACCCTAAAGATGATAAAGCAAAGAGCTGGAAGGGATCTTGGTTCCTAAAGACTCCATGGACTAGAGCTACCGCTTTCCTCCAGCCTATTAAGCAATAAATTCTCTCTTGCTTTAATCAATATTATTTTAGTTCTCTGTTGCTCTTAAGTGATTCTAATTCTAACTGATATCCACAGCATTCAATATATTAATGTATAAAATACCTGAGTTCTCACACAAGTACTTTAGAGTTTCCCAGATAGGTCACTTACTCAGTAGAATTACCTTATTCTTCCTACAATAATCTCATGTGTGTATTATATATAATATACATGAAATATACATAGATATTATACACATGAGACATACATTCTAATATATATAATATATGTATATATATTAGTAATTTACTCAAATTTATTGAGAATTGTTTATTCATAATGAAATTAGAAATCCCTTATCTATAGAACTATGACTGGAATATGCCAGTTATTTACAATGATGGATCCTTTTAGAGCCACATCTCCCCAGTAACCTTGTTTTCAAGTTCTCCTTCACAATCATGAACAGTGTTTTCACATCTGTCTCCCGGGTCCTTCTTTATAATCTGAAAAATTTTAATTAATCCTTCAGTTACTTGAGTTGACTTGTATAATTGTTAAACTGCTTGACAGAGATGACTTGGCAGTTTTATAAACTGGTAATTGGAAATCAATGTGCTCTAAGCTTCCGGCAAAAACATAATGAACAAGCCACTCTATAGGGACAAAAGATTATACGTTAATACTATAAAAAGGTCAGAACTATACTAATTAAATTAAACCCGTGAGGCATTCCTAGAACCACCTCTGAATTATAATGTTCCTTCAGAGAATATAGGGTTGGGAGTGATAGTTGTATCCCACTGAGCTATTAGATATCGTGCATACATTTAAGTACAGTGTGGGCTAACAGTGCCTTTTAAAAAACACAAGCAAATATAATTAAGTGAAACAAAATTTCTGTTAAAAATAAGGGAGGACATTACCCTTTAGAATAATATTCAGATCTGCTAAGACTTGTAAAATAGAAATACACTCTATATGTATACTTTAGATCAAAGTTCATTTCTTTAGGAAGCCTCCCTATTGCTAGTACTTCCGTAACTGCTTATTTTTACCTGTTCTATAAAGCCTCACAAATTTTGTCAGTTAGTTGTATTTAGTTCTGTCCCTTCTGATCGAGTAAAAGTGTTCTTTGTAGCGGGGTTACATTTTTTTATATTCTTCAAAGCTCAGTGTTAGGCCCATAGTGAATAATGAGATAATGTTTGTTGAAAACACTGGATGAGTAAATACACGAGTGAATGACTTAGGAAATGACCCAACGAACTTGGAGAATAGTTCCGGTTTACCTTAAGCTTTGTGAAGGTTGATGTTAGTGAGGTGGATTTTTTCTTTTTGTGGAGTAAACATTTATCCAGTCAATGTTATCTGGAACTTTGTTTTAGTTCATTTAATCATCTCAGCAGTTTTATGAAGCAGATGATATTATTATCTCACGGTCTTTATTTAGTATACACACCACACATGCCTTTCTGGAAGAGACCCTCGGTGGGTCGCTATCAGTCTCCTAGGACAGGAACAGCTTCATTTCTGTAGCTGCCCCAGATGATTACCTAGACCACCGTTGTGACAAAGATTCTGGAGCCTCGTCTAGAAATGATGCCCTTGCAGGTTTTCCTGTCAGCCACGGGCATGGGCATGCGGGGAACGGGAGAAGGCATACCGTACTTCGTAGAAATGTATCTGGGAAATATATTCTTCAGTCTATTTTCATATTAATTGAAAAGCTCTCATTTTCTCATCTTCTCTGAGTGAGATTGGTATTTAATTCTTGGGTTTCCTTGTTGATTTCTGAGTTAACAGAATTAAACATCAGTCCTGTCTCAATATTAACACTTAACAGATAATGTAATCTTGAGTAAGTTACTCATAAACCTTAAAAGCTCTATTTCTTCCTTTCAAAAATGAAGTTAATAATAGTACTTATCTCATAAGATTTTTGTGATGATTAAATTTAAAATATATAAAGCACTTTGTATTGTGCTGGTTAATAGTAACTCCTCAAAAAATGTTAGCTATAATCATTTTATTCCCATATTAGTGCTCAAAGGTTTTAAAACCAATAAGGAAGCTTTACTACTAAACAGGTTTCTGGCTGTTCTCCCCTCAGAGGGTGGCCATGCTTCTAAAAGTGAGCAATTTCATGTAGAGAATTGCTAGGAAAGAGAAGCTTGACTTTCTAAAAAATAAATTGGAAAATGCCTTTGAGAGATGAGCTTTCATGACAAGTGTTTTGGAGAAGGGAAATAGAAGTTAAGAAATTCCAAAGTTTAAATTTTATAAATTCAAACACCTGAATGAGTTTTGTAATATTTTAAAAATTAAAACCAATGCCAGACCCAAGATATATCTGTGTGCTTAGTCCAGATATGTAGCAAACAGCTGGATACTGAGATGGGCAATCTACCATTTCCTCACACTCAATTTAAAGAGGGTAGGCAGAGAGCGTCCCTGGGTCTTTGTGAAATTGACATTCCGGATTGAAATAGATGAACAGGCCTTCCTGGGTGGGTACAAAATAATCTGATATAGTGTACATTGGCCTTAGAGTTTGGCTTGCATTTTACAGTAGATGCGAAAAGTATGTGCTCTGCTAAAGAAAAATGTTTACATCCATTCTTT
This sequence comes from Ailuropoda melanoleuca, assembly GCF_002007445.2. Classification (NCBI taxonomy): domain Eukaryota; kingdom Metazoa; phylum Chordata; class Mammalia; order Carnivora; family Ursidae; genus Ailuropoda; species Ailuropoda melanoleuca. Next base: position 12,558,601 of record NC_048220.1, on the reverse strand, counting down.
TAAATATCTGAAATTATATCTTGTACAGAGTTGGTGACCAGATTAACATGTATTTCTTCTAAAAGCTAATAGCAGGAAATGTACGTAAATATATTTTGTCACTCACTTAATAAAGTGTTATGAAGCCATGAAAATGATAATTATTTAGGTATCACTATGGAAAAATTACAATATTAAAATGTTAAATGAAAATATAGAGCAAAGCAATGAATATGAAATTTGAACATAATTACATAAAATATTTGCCTGGACAAATACTAGAAAGCAGTCTGCAGATATTAGCATTGGTATGCTATTAAGGTGGGGAGAGATGTCATAATTTTTCCCAAAACTTAAAGCAGTACAAATCAGTAAAGCTATTATTTGATAATTTTTGTTTAAAAAAATTAAAAGACAAAACAAAATGATTTTGTTGGGTGATGCAAAACTTTCTGTTACAAGTACATGCTGTATTAAAAATACAACTCTTAAATTTTACTCTAGTCTAACAATGTTGTGTGCACCTTTATTTCCAAGTAGCCATGTACCAGCACCTAAAGAGAGGCTTTAAATCTTTCACATTACTAAAGCCCCAGTTAGGATGGAAAGACCCCCGTCCTCCCAGTAATCAAAGAAGAATCTGCACTGATTCTTGAGGATTGTCTTTTACACAATTCCCAAAGTGTCTGATAACATATAAAAGACACTTACGTTGTGCATTGTTATGGAGAATAAGTTTTGCAAGTAAATACTGTGCTTTTATACCGCTATGAGATGCCCCCTCAAGAAACGTCATGAGGTTGAGTAGAGTGAGACAGAATGAAAGTGTGAGCGAAGAGCTTCTTACAAGGTAAGAACTACCTTGATGCCATGTCAGTCCCACCAAAGATTCAGAAGATGTTGGTACAAAAGTTTTGAAGTTTTGTTATACGCTGGGCTGCTTAGTATCAGTTATCACTTTTTAGTAAATCTGACCCAATCCAGTTTAAAGAAATAAAATAAATAGTTTGATAGAGAGTTCAAACATCTGACCAAAACACATTTCTGTGCTCTACTTCCTTGGTGTTGATGTGATTTTCAAATTGACTCCTCCTTGTGACCCCAACGTTGGCTACAAAAGTGCCAGAGGCTGGATAAATTACACATTTAGAACCAGCAGAGAAAAAGATATCCATTCTGATACTCCTGACTTAAAAAAAAGGGGGGGGGAATTTTAATCCACAGGAAATGTTTCTCCAAATCTAATTGATTCTGAATGACACATCCCCATTCTTGTGCCAATCACTGTGGCCAGGAAAATGGAAAGATAAGATTAATCTAAAGTAAACAGAGTTTTCTACTGGAGCAGGGAGTTGAATCAATGCTCCTAAAGAGGATGTGATAAAAGTATATTTTCTGATGTAATTTAAAATTATTTTGGTAGAAGAAAAAAATAACTGGATACTGAAAAGACAGCCCACAATAGTTAATTACAAATTACATAATGACCATATCCACTTTGGTAAAAACCAAAAGTTCTTTCACTGTTTAAAATAATGATGACTATCGTAAAACATTGTCTTATGGTGGTTATACTTTAATGCATAGAGTAGAGGACTTTATTAATTAAATAGTAGGAGACTTTCATACCTCACTTACATCAATGGGTGGATCATCCAGACAGAAAATGAATAAGGAAATATTGACCTTAAGTAACTTGTTAGACCAGATGGACTAAACAGTTGTATACAGAATATTCCATCCAAAAACAGCAAAATATGCATTCTTCTCAGTTCACATGGCAATTTTCCAGGATAGATTATATGTTAGGCCACAAAATATGTCTTAATAAATTTAAGAGTAATGAAATCATATGAAACATCTTTTCCAACCACAGTGGTATGAAACCAAATATTAATTCCATGAAGAAAGCTGGAGAATTCACAAATGTGGAGAGGCCAGACAACATGCTACTGAAAAATTAATGAGTCAAAGGAGAAATTTAAAAATACCTTGAAATAAACAAAAATGGAAATATGCCAAAAATTGTGGAATGTAGCAAAAGCAGTTTTGAGAGGGAAGCTCATAGTTGTTAATGCCTCTTTCATTCAACAGACAAGTAAAGTCTCCAATAAACAATTTAACTTTACACCTTAAAGAACTAGAAAAAGAAGAACAAAGCACAAGGTTAGTGGAAGGGAGAAAATGACAAAGATTAGAGTAGATATAAATGAAATGGAGACTAAAAAAACAATAGAAAAGATGAATAACATGTGGTTTTTTTGAAAAAAATTAACAAAATTGACAATTCTTTAGGTAGACTCACCAAGAAAAACAAAGAGAGAACTTAAATAAATAAAATGAAAAATGAAAGAGATATTTCAACCAATGCCACAAAAGTACAAAGGATCATAAAACCACTATGAACAATTAATTATACACCAACAAATTGGACAACCAAGAAATGGATAAATTCTTGGAAACATACAGCCTTCTTAGACTGAATTATGGTGGAACAGAAAATCTGAACAGACCAATTACTATTAAGAGATTGAATCACTAATCAAAAATTTCCCAACAAACTGAAGTCCTGGACCAGAGAACTTCACTGCTGAATTCTACCAAACATTCAAAGAAGAATTAATACCAATCCTTCTCAAACTCTTGCAATAAAGAGTGGAGGAGAGAACTCTTCCAAACTCAATTTAAGAGGCCAGCATTATCCTAATACCAAAACTAAACAAGGATGTCATAAGAAAAGAAAATCACAGGCTGTTATCTCTGATGAACATTGAAGCAAAAATCCTCAACAAATATTAGCAAATCAAATTCAACAATATGTTAAAAGAATCATACACCATGATCATGTGGTATTTATTCCAGCCATGCAAGGATCTTTCAGCATCTGCAAATTGGTCAATATGATATGCCACATTAACAAAATGAAGGATAAAAATCATATGATCATCTCAGTAGATGCCGAAAAAGGCTTTGACACAATTCAACATTGATTTATTTTTTAAAAAAATTGATTTATGATAAAAACGCTCAGAAAAGTGGGAATAGAGGGAACATATTTAAAGATAACAAAGGCCAAGTTGCCCACTCTCACCACTTCTATTTAACATGATATTGGAAGTCCTAGTTAGAGCAATTATGCAAGAAAAATAAATAAGAGCATCCAATTTGGAAAGGAAAAAGTGAAATTGTCACTATTGGCAGATAACGTGATGGTATATGTAGAAAATCTTAAATAGGGGCACCAGGGTGGCTCAGTCTGTAGAGCATCTGCCTTCAGCTCAGATCATGACCCCAGAGTCCTGGGATCGAGCCCCACATCTGGCTCCTTGCTCAGTGGGAGCCTGCTTCTCCCCTTCTCTCTCCCTCTTCCTGCCACTCCCCCTGTTTGTGCTCAATGGACACTAAGGAGCCAACAATAGACATTGGGAATAGGATAGTCTCTTTAATAAATGATGTTGGAACAACTAGACAGTCACATTCAAAAGAATGAAACCGAACTACTATTTTACATCATAAGAAAAATTACCTCAAAGTATATTAAAGACTTGAATGTAAGACCTGAAAGCATAAAATTCCTAGAAGAAAACATAGGTCTGGCAATTATTTTTTTAATCTCACATCAAAACCAAAAGCAACAAAAGCAAAAATAAACAAGTGACTACATCAAACTAAAAGCTTCTGCATAGTCAGGGAAACCACCAACAAAATTTTCGAAAAGGCAACCTATGAAAAAGGAGAAAATATCTGCAAATCATATATTTAATAAGGGGCTAATGGCCAAAATATATAAAGAACTCATACAACCCAATAGAAAAAAAAAGAAACAATCCAATTAAAAACTGGGCAGAAGATTCCAATATACATTTTTCCAAAGAAAACATACACATGGCCAACAGATACATAAAAAGATGCCATCATCATTAATCATCAGCGAAATGCAAATCAAAGCCACAGTGAGACACCACATCATATTTGTGAGAATGGCTATTATTAAAAAGATAAGAAATATCAAGTGTTGGGGAGGACGTGGAGAAAAGGAGCCCTTGTGCACTCTTGATGGGAGTGCAAATTGGTGCAACCACTGTGGAAAACAGTATGGAGGTTCCTCAGAAAGAATAAAAATGAAGCAGTCTGACCCAGCACTTCTGGGTGTTTACCCAAAGAAAACACTACACACTAATTTGAAAAGATATCTGCACCCCCATGTTCATGGCAGTATTGTTTACAATACCAAGATAAGGGAACAGTGTAAGTGTCCATTGAAGGATGAGTAGACAAAGAAAGTGTGGAGTGTATATACAATGGACTATTATGCAGCTTATGGAAGGAAGAATGAATCTTGCCATTTGTGATAACAAGGATGGACCTTGAGCGTATTATACTAAGAGAAATAAGTCAGACAGAAAAGACAAATACCAAGTGATGTCTCCTATATTTGGTATCTAAAAAAAGAAAAACAAAACAAAACTCATAGATTGGTGATTGCCAGAGGTAGGGGGTGGTGGGTGAGAGAAATGGGTGATGGGGGTCAAAAAAGTAAATAGAAAAAGAAAAAAATTTTAAATAAAGTGAAATAATGATTATCAAAAAACATTGTCTTAATATGGTTACGCTTTAATTCACATAGACAAGAAAGTATGAAATGGCTTTGTTGGATAAACTTAGTAATTATTTTTACTTCCTTTTAATTAAAAAAAGCTTCCTATGGGTTATAGGCAGCTCAGAGATTAGTAAAAGGGCTATTGTTATTTGTTCCTAACATGGACTGTTGATCAAATGTTCCACATACATATACTGATTTTAAAAAATCCCTTTTATATTTTGATCTCAGAATTTATTGTGATATAGCCTTTTTAGCTTATTTATTATTAATTAATTTTTTTCTAGTTCCCATTGTGATGTAAGCTCCATGAGGGCGAAGGCAGGAACTATATCTTTTTTACCTCTAGCCTAGTGCTGGCTCATAGTAGATTTGTAATAGTGTTGAATGATGAATGAATGAAATAGATTTAAAAAATACATTTGGTGTTGTTACGTTAGACTGAAACTTGATATATTATCTATGCCATTTTTCATTGCTAAAACTACCATGAATAAAAAGAAAAGTCTTCATCCACATTGTCACCCACTTTATTCTCCCAGATTTACAAATTCTTTGATGTTTGCTTTTAGGGGAAAAAAATTAATTCCTGGTTTAGTTTCTACTCTAGTAAATTACAGTCTCGCAGTTTTCTAGTGTAGTTCTTAGCACAAGATGTAACTGAAAATCAATTAAAAGGGTCATTCATAATAAAAAAAACTATAAGAATTTCTTTCTGTGCCTGTTAGAGGAAGATTTGAAGCTGCTTGTCTATCTCTGTTCTCAATATTCTTTATTTTCAGATCAGTTTTTGTTTTATATTTGTATACATATATTTTGAAGAACTTACCAAGTTAGATGAGAAAATAGCTAGTTGTCAAACATCCCAGTTAGGTGGTCAGCATTTTTTTTTTCATACTCTAAGATTAGAAAACAGATTGATTTATTAGTAGAATGTGATTAAGTGGCATACAATCAATGGCAGAGCTTAAAATAGGTCCTAAAGTCCTTGCTTCCGATTCACTTTCTTCTATATGTATATTTTTGAAATGTCACTGGCATTTGATTTCTGATGATAATAGACTTTAAACAACTTGTGTTTTGCAAATTTTATTTATTAAATAATTTTTGCATAAATTTAATATTGTAAGTTCACTTAGGGAATTTCTCTCTTAAGAAAGTCTTTTACAAATTTATTGAAAATAATATTTTATGATATGAACAATATTGCCTTAAAATAGTTATTTTGCAAAGAGTGCAAAGACAGGGAAAGAGTGTGAGATTTGGGGTAGAAATCCTTTGAGTTTAAATGCTGTTCTATTATTTATCAGTTGTTTCATTCAAGACAAATTGATCAAACCTTTTGCTTTCTAGTATCTTTTTTTCCTAGTTTCTTCATCTATAAGATAATGATAATAATCACTGCCTTGGCTGTGCTTGTGAAGATTAAGTTAAATAATGTTTGTAAGGTGACTGACATATATGGAGACTCAACTGTAAAATTCCCCCTTTTTAAAAAAGATTTTATTTTTTTATTTGAAAGAGAGAGAGAGAGCACAAGTAGGGGATGTGGCAGGCAGAAGGAGAGGAAGAAGCATGCTTCCTGGCATGGGGCTCAATCCTAGGACCATGGGATCATGACCTTGAGCCGAAGGCAGATGCTTCGTTGACTGAACCACACAGGCACACCGTAAATTCCTTTTCTTCTTTCTAGAATTTTAATAAATATGTATATATATATATTTGCTATATCAAAATAAAACAGGAAGACTGTGGATTATGCAGACCGCCAAGTTGCAAGAGAAAGAAGAAAGAGGAATACAGAAGAAATCAAGAAAAAAAACCTGGATCCATTTTTCTTTCCCTAATGTATTTCTTCCGTACCAAGTTATTTCCATGATTCATGAGATCAGGCTTTTAAATGGTAAGATCATTCAAGATTTTGAAATCTGCAATCTCTTTTGCTGGTTGTGGAAAATGTGTACGTGTTTCAAACTTTTTAAGTATTCATATATTCAGTACGCTTTATTCAGTACCTACTATGTGCCAGGCACTGCACTTTACCTTGGAGGTATAAAAATCAAGCTTCATTATCCCTACTCTTAAAGAACTCACAATCTATTTTCTTGGAAAGAGTGCACCTCCAATAGGAAACAGCCTGTTGTTTGCACACTAGGCCTTTGTAGTTTTGAATCCCTGATTGAACTAAGAAGCACTCCTGATTCCTGAGTTTAGCCTCTGATGGCCACCTTCTGACATAGATTTTCTTGTACATTCAGACATTTACATCTTAACTCAGACCAAATGCAGTATGGCTAGATGGAAGATCGGAATATATAATGACTGCTGTGATTGATTATATATGGTTTTCCGTAGAAGTAAACTCATAAAATGACTGAGCAAAAACCTTGGGTACTAAAGAGCAAGAAATTGGAAAATATTCATGGAGAAATCTGGATTTATAGAGTCATAAAAAAATCTTATTCCTATATACTCAGTATAACTGAAAGCCAGCACTACCCTCAAAATTTCAGAATTTTTGCCAGTCTCATCAAATAATAGTTTATCCCAGATAACAGATTATTATAGTTGCATCCTATAACTTGGTTGAGTTAAACTTTGGGTTTTATTTGAATCCACCTAAAATGTCATTCTTTCATTTGTATTCTGGAGTTGAAGGATATAACACTTTCCTTTCCTCTTATTTTATTTTTCCTTCTTTGCTTCCTTTTTTTTTTTTTTAGAAAACTAATACTTCATTATTGCTTTAAGAAAAAATATTTTTAGAAAAGTATATCCAACTTAATTCAGATTTTTACTTTTAGTCTTAGTTCTAGGACTGAGTGCTACTGCCTCCAAGAGAATGTGAGAGTAATTATAGCAAATGGTATTTTCTGTGTATATTTATGATATTTTTAAGGGCCTGAAATAGCCATGGGTATTAATTTCTACTACATCTGGTATTATTACAAATATAACTTAAGCAAATTTTTTCAAGAGAACTTACAAACCAATATTATTTGGCAGTTCAGGGAAATTTAATTATTTTTGAAGCATCATTTAAATCCCAAACATTAGAAATGTATGTGCAAATACAGTGCAGATAGGTGGAAGTAAACTATTCTCTTCAGAGAGGTTTTTAGAGAATTACTATTTGAATTTAAAACGTGTGTACTTTTTCATTGTATTGTCCCGGTGGCTTGGAATATGGGCATTTTCTTTCCCTGTAGGTCAAAGCAGATCTGAGAGCTGACTAATGATGGAAATTCTTTGATGTAGCAATTAAAGGAGAATCCTCAGAACTGTGACACACAGATAAGTGGCTTACACTATTGACAATTTTCACGATTCATTTTGAGGAGAGAGACAAGGTAAGGAACATGACAGAGCTTTGTTCTTCAGTCTGTGAACTTCCATGGGCATATTCATTAATCTGTTCGACAGGACTATTAAAATTGCTCCTCACAGCTTTATGAGAATTTCTTTCTGGGCACACAGATCTGTAAATTCTCTTGGCTCACTCATGCTTGGTTGTGTTGGGGTCTCTGGAGCTGCCACTTCAGATCAATATAAAATTAAAGGCCACCTTGGGATGTCTGGGTGGCTCAGTTGGTTAAGTGTCTACCTTGAGCTCAGGTCATGATCCCAGAGTCATGGGATCGATTCTTGCATTGGGCTCCCTGCTCAGCGGGGAGCCTGCTTCTGCCTCTGCCTGGCGCTCCCCCCTGCTTGTGCTCTCTCTCTCTCTCTCTAACAAATAAATAAATAAAATCTTTTAAAAAAATTAAAAGCCACCTTGGCTAGTGTAGCCACCTGTTTGAAATTTTGATTTTACCTCCAGCATTTTCTTGTCAGGATCAATTCATGTCCTGAAAGGGAGCCTTTCTGGTCAGTTTTGTTATTTCCCATAGGCAGACAGCTCTAGTTTTTCCCAGTTTTCCGGTAACACTCTTGCACTACTGACCCACTGAAGGAGTGGAGTGTATAGTGCAAGATATGGAGAATAATGGATCATGATACTGGAAAAGAAGGGAAAAGCCTTGGAGGACATATTTTTCCAAAACATCTGTTTTTATTTTTTGAGGGCTTTAAATGTTTTTAGCATAAAAATCCAAGGGTAAGTCATTGTTAAAAAAAAGAATCCTGTTGGTGATTGAACAGAGAATGGTATAGGGTGGTTCAGCTAAAGACACAGAATAATTAATAGTAAAGATCTAACACCTGACATTTTACTTCCGTGTCTACAAGTGCAACATGGCAGTTCTTTGTGTAACATTCAGTCATGAATACATACAATATTAGTAAATGAATATCCACAATGACCATCCACTACAGCGCTGTCCCTTTTTAGTTTTATGGATGGTGCCTTTGATGTCTTACCTAAATTCACTCTACCTAATTGGAGACTGCAAAGATCTTCTGCCGATTTTTCATCTAGATGTTTAGAACTCTAAGTTTTGCATTTAACTCTGTGGCCCATGTCCATTCTGAGCTAATTTTTGAAGATGGTGCAAAGTAAGGGTCAAGATCCGTTCTGTTTGTGTATGTTTGTGGCTGCTCACTGCCATTTGTTGAAAGGAATATCCTTTGCACTGCGCATGTGTAGAAAATCAATTGACGGTGTGTGTAGGGGTCTATTTATCGAGTCTAAATTCTACTCCATTAACCTGTCTGTTCATTTTTCCTCCAGCACCATACTGGATGGATTACTGTGGCTTCATGCTAAGTTTTGAACTGTGGTGGTTGCTCTTCTTCAAAAGCGTTTTAGCTATTTTACTTCTTTGGCTTCACCATATAATTTTGGAACCAGGGTGTCAATTCCCATTAGAAATGCTGCCAAGATTTTAACTAGAAGTATTAAATCTATAGAATAGTTTCCAGGGAATTGACCTTTTAACAGTATTAAGTTATGTAATGCACGATCATAATATATTTGCTTGTACGTTGTTTCCTTAGACTTTTAAAATTTCCTTTGTCTGTTCTGCAGTGTTTAGGATGCAAATCTTGCACTTTTTTAAAAAAAGATTTTAAGTATTTAATGTTTTCTGTACCTTTTAATTCCAATTTACGACTGTTCATTGTTAGCCTACAGAGTCACGGTGGAGTTTTGAATATTAACTGTATGTGGCAACCTTGCTAAACTCATAGTTTTAGTAGCTTTTTTGGTAGACGTAGACCCTTTGAGATATTCCACAGGGACAAGCATGTTGTCTCCAAGTAGAGACAGTTTTTTTCTTCTTTTCTAATCCATAGGCCTTTTTTCCTTCTTACTTCATTGCACTGACAAGAACCCCCATAATGATGTTGAATAGGAGTGACGACAATGAACATCCTTGTCATGTTCCCGACTTGGGGGAGAAAGCATTCAGTCTTTTGCTATTAATTATAATGTTAGCTGTAGGATTTTGGAGAAAATTCCCTTATCTTCTCAGTTTGATGAAAAATTTTAACATGAATGCATGTTGAACTGTGTCAGTTTTCTATACCTGTTAGGGTGATTTTTTTTTTCCTTTAGTCTGTTGATATTGTGAATTACACTGATGAATTTCTGTATATTGAACTAGTCCCCCTCCCACTAGATTATAAGCTCCACAGGGACAGGCAGCGCTGTACTTGAGCTGGTTCACACTAGCTTGTGAGAACTGTCAATATGGAATTTTGACAATCAGTTGTTAAACCTTTAGTAGATGGTGGGAGTATTCATACAATAGAAGTCTGCAAATATTACCAATCAGGCTTTGCTATCTCTTGTTTTTCTGGTTATTTAATACTGCATACCCAACCATCCCCAAAGTTAATGACTAAACAACATTTATTCTGGCTAGAGATATGCCATGTGACAGGGGCTAGTGGCCACCAGTGTCTATGTCCACGGGTTCCATTCAGTGTCAACTGGGCAAGATGAGACCTAGGGGCTGGACTCATCTAAAGCTTTTATCTCACATGTTTGGGACCTTAGATGGGAAGACGCGTGTGTATGTGTGTGTGTGTGTGTGTGTGTGTGTGTGTACGCATATGTGCATAGAAATATTTTATAGGGATTCAAGGTGGAGGCGGAAAATTGTGTATATGGCTCCATGGAGATTCTCCGGGTTCTCAGGCTGGTGTTCCTGCTGCTGCGTGCCAACCTTTTCTCATCTGTGTTCCTTGTAAATGTCTTCACTAGAGGGCAGCTCATTGGAGGCATAAGGGGCAGGAACTGGTCTCGTTTAGATAGGGAAGCCTGTGGTGGGACTTGAGGCTCGAACAGCTGAGATTATTTAGGCACGTCTATTTCAGTGTAGCTGCTCCACATGATCTGTCTGGCGTGACAGCCTTAGGGTAGCCAGGCTTTTCAGATATTGACTCAGGTTTCCTTAGGTGTATATTTCAAGAGTGATAAAATCAGTCGGAAGCGGTATCATCATTTATAACCTAACCCCAAAAGTCACAAAGTATCCCTTCTGCTGAAATCAGAAGCCCTAGATAGAGACTCTTGATAGAGGGGGTTCATCCTCACATCACAAGAAAACATGTGGGTTGGATTTATAGATGCAGAAATATATGGAAAATACAATCTGCCAGTTCACTAATGCATCCTAAATGTCTATGTCAATGCTTTGTACAAAGGAAGGACTCAATCAATATTTGTGGAATAAATAAATAAATCATTCATTCATTGTGCTCAGCACCATTAAATGGAAATGAATGTGTCATTCTGCCTGGAAAGATCATGGTCTGGGAAAGACATAGAGGCTCATCCTTCACCCCCTGAGTAGACTGATTTAGTTTTATGGTAACCCAGGCTATTCATTGCTGAGATTTCTTATTCTCTTTACTACTGTCATAGTCTGTTGGCTCCCACTCACAGATAGGAATAAATAGGGAGTAAAAAAAGTATTATGTAATTTTATTTTTTCTTGAGAAGTAACTGGAAAGGAAATGAAAAACCCTTCTCAGTGAAACATAATAAAGTTAAAAGTTTTATAATATTTTTATCTCACTTTAGTCAAGGGAAAGGTTTTTTGTTTTGTTTTGTTTTTTTCTCCACATAATCACCTCCCCCTTTCAAGAGTCCAAGTTGTTCAAGCTCTTGGCCTCTGGATAACACGTTCTATACACAGGGTTGGTCTGATGGAGCACATGGAGGGAATGAGTAGAGTCCTATCATCTAACTGAGCCATCACTGATGAGCTAGGCATGACTGTTGGCAAGCGGTCATACCAGAAGGTTATGTATATAATAACACAGCATGAATCCTGCTTGGATTCCTGCCCTCGATATGGTTGGTGCTATTGTAGTTTCTGTCTCTTGTTGTTTTATCTGTGTTATTTCTCTCTCCTTAATTTCCCCAGTAATTGGCATCTTTTTAAAATCTTGGCTCCAAAATTAGGAAGAGAGAACATTTGCTGTGCACCACACTAGTTCCCACACTTCAACTGATAATTTTTGAGTTGTGTAGTGGAGTGTTCGTAGCCTTCAGTTTTGGTTTTAGAGTCTTTTGTGGTTCTATAGGCTGAGGAGGGTGAAATGGGGAAGTCAGTGAGGTGAGGGTTTGGGGGTATAGGGACCCTGGTTAAAACAAGGAATTCCCGGACCGGTAATTAGAGAGATTCCCAGTGAGTGTATGCATGTGCACTCATACACTCTCCTACTCGCATATACACACAGTATCAAGATACAAGAATGTTTTCTTTCTGTGCCCAGCCATAGGATTGCCAATTAACTTATCTTCTAAGGCAGAGCATGTCTGAGAATTAAATAAGGAACTACTGGTAATTATCTGCTGATGACAAGCATAACCCAGTACTGTACTGGGCCAGCTGGGGCTACAGTCACCCTAACTGTAACCCAATCATCTGATTCACAACTTCAAATAGAAATGACTTCCAGAATCAAAAGGTTTTTTTAAAATATTAAAATCCTTCATGGTTGGTCATCTTTTATCAATTTTATGTTAAATGTCCTGCAAGAATCGTATTGGCTAGTTGAGCAGTGATTCAGGTGTTGCTAGGCAATTTCTAGTTGAATAAAGTTTTTAAACTTTTTTAAGGTTTATTTATTTATTTGAGAGAGAGATAGAGAGAGCACAATTGGGAGGGGCAGAGGGAGAGGGAGAGAGAGAATCTGAAGCTGACTCCACGCTGAGCCACAGAGCCCAACCTGGGGCTCATCTCACCACCCCAGATCACAACTGGAGTGGAAACTAGGAGTCAGACACTAAACATAGAGCACCACCGAGTTGCCCCTGAATTTTTTTTTTTAAATAAATCGTAATAGGGCATGCATTTGCTTCTCAGAAACAGTTCAGAAACTATGGCAAGAATGAAAGAATATGACATTCTTTGAAACCATCTTGAACCAAAACAAAATGTCAGAATGTCGTCTTTAAGAGATTTCTGTATTTCCATGATATTTTCAATGTACTGGCCAAGACTGCTATCTCTAGGCTCCGACACCGGTTAAGTTGTGTGGTCTTGGGCAAGTTATTTGACTTTCTGTGTCTTCTTTGCTGCAATAGTAAAGTTGGGGTAATTCTAGTACTTGTTTCAAATGGTTGTTGTGAAGATTAAATTGCTTGATATGTAAAATAAGTACAATACTTAGCACAGAGTAAGTGCTTGACTTAGCATTGATTATGAGATCCCTTGCTTCCATGAATGGCATTACTACCCCTAGTGCTCTGGCACCTGGAAATCATTATCATAGTCTCTTTTATCACTCATCACTAGATGTCCAGATAATTGCCAATTATTAGTGTACCATTTGCTCAGTGGGCTTTCCTCACTCCCATATTGCTTGTCGTCTGTGTGATATCCACAGGCTGGACCACGAGACTTTTATAAAATACAATATAAGAAACCACTTTTCGATAAATCCTTCCACTAGCTCCTCATCCTTGGATCAGCATTATTGGGACCTTCAAAACTTGGCTTCTGCATACTTAATTCCCCAGCCTTATTTCTTGCCACATTTTCCTCCTACTAACAGTCCAGCCAGACAAACCTTCTTAAAGCTCCATGAAAAAAACTGCCTCATTCGAACATGCCTTTTGTTTGGGTTTTTCCTCTTTTCCCTTACTTTGACTCTAAAATGTCTTCTTATTCTTCAGGGCTCAGCTTAGCTGTTTGACTTAAAGAGCTATTTGGCCCACTTAAGTGAGGTTAGGAGCCTTCTTGCTGCCTCTCCACATGGCCAGTGCATCTTTTTCTCAGAGCACCTTCTAATAAGAATACAGACAGTGCACGGTCTGATGCTTCAGATAGAATATAAACTTCTGGGGAGAGGCTGGGATGTTCTTTGTCGTGTTTATGCTCCGTGCACAACATATGGGATATCATGTCTATTTGAAAGATGCCAGTTGAATGAATGAGTGAATACAAAATGGCGGTGTTGCTTAATGAACTATAGGAGGAGGTTTTTGTATTGGTTTCTTGGCTTCTTAAAATAACAATGCTAGTATCTTTTTCCTATCAAGTTTAGCCTTTTCTAAAATGACCTTTTAAAAAGTGGGGGTTTTCTACTTAGACAATCCTTACGATGAAATCAATTCTCATTAAATTTGTAGAGTTGTTTAGAGATAAGGAGACAGGGGAGCATAAAAAGTTAATTAAGGAAACAAGAATTCGTGGAAATGTTGTGTCATCCCTATAATTGCAAAGAGAATTGAAAATACACTAATTCTTATGCCTTGTTGTTGTATATATATTTTTGCTGCATGTACTATTCCATTAACCTGACTTCCCTTGTCCCGGAGCCATATTTCCATAGAGAAGCCTGAGACAGCTTTATGTGGCACATCCAGCCAGACGGATGCCTAGAAAGAGAGAACTCAAGTTTTCATCTAGCAGCAGTAAGAATTCAAAACTATAGCTCGTGATTACTGGACAACTGAGGACTTGTTTTTGGTGTATTTAAAATCCTTTTACTTTATTTCAGAGTATTAATAAGCAGGAAATTTTGCCCTGTTTTCTTTAAGGAATCCCTTCCCATTACAGAAATAATTCTTTTTGTAGGAAATTTATAAAAAATATCCATTCCTCTAAGGCTATGCTGTCAGTCTGTCTGCCGCTAGCACATGAGGCTACTGGGCACTGGAAATGTGGTTAGTCCAAATTGAGATGCACTCTAAGCATGAAATTGCAAAGGCTGTGTTAAAAAATGTAAATTATCACAATTTTTTAGTATATCTTAATATATTTTATATTTAATTATATTTTACATATAACTGATACGTTTATGAAATAATATTTTGGATATCTTGGGTCAAAAGAAATATCTTATTAAAATTAATTTCACTTTGGGGTGCCTGGGTGGCCCAGTCCATTAAGCAGCTGCCTTTGGCTCACATTGTGATCCTGGGTCCAGGGATCAGCCCTGCATCTGCATTTGGGGGCTCCCTGCTCAGTAGGGAGCTGGCTTCTCCCTCTCCCTCTGCCCCTGCCCCTGCTCACACACTCTTTCTCTCTGTCTCTGGACTAAATAATAAATAAATAAATAAATACTTTAAAATTAATTTCACCTCTACATTTTTAAAGTGTAGATACTAGCAAATTTGAAATTATGTATGTGGCTCACATTATATTTATATCGGACAGCTTTGCTCTAAGTGGATCAATTTATAGCTTGTTTTGTATGCATGGGGTCCTGAAAAAGTTTGAGGTAAAAGGGCTTCAGGCCAAGCACTGCTGACGAAGTTAGTGAATACATTTATGTCGTTGTGTACCGTAATTAGTCTGTATTTTAGGTTAATGCACATGGGTAGAATTTTTCTTCTTCTCTAGGGATATTTTTTTCAAATATATAAATAGTATTTTTTTAAGTAATCTCTATACTGGGGAGCTCAAACTCATGACCCTGAGATCGAGAGACACATGCTCTACCAACTGAGCCAGCCAGGTGCCCTTAAGGATATTTGAAACATGTCAGTTGTCAGTCATATGACCTAATAGTGTGAAAAGTTATAGTCTACCGTTTGTATCTTGGTCAGAGATTTTAGATTTCTTTAAATCTTTTGATATAAAAATCACGCTTCTGAATCTTCAACTGAATTTGTACTTATTTATGTTATTTTGTCTAAAATCTCTGAGGGAAGTTGGAAAATTATAACTTCTATTGCACTAACGTTGGCTCTTCACTGTCAATTTCTGTCCCGTCCTTGGGAACAGGAATCTGGCTTGGGGACGCCCACCAGGGAACTTGGTGGGTTGGCAGGGACTTACCTACGAGGGGCGATGTGTGAAGCAAGGCAGCCTGGGAGTTCTGCCAGGGGAAGCTGAAACCAAAGCCCAGCAGACAGCCCAACTGTGCTGTTAGTAAAAAGAATGACAGATTCTGCAGAGGTTGCAACAGTTGGGGACTATGGAAACTACACTAGACTGAGGGTAAACAAGGGTGGCAGACAGGCCTGGAAAATCCCTTGAGTGTGGGACCAGAGGCAGATGGTGTTTTTATGGGGTATCAGTGGCACTGAGCTGCGTGCAGAGGGGTGGGGAGGTCGTTAGACACCAGCCCATTTCAGGCAACCAATGATTATTTGTATAAGCTTAATTGTATTTGAAAATAAAATTTGTATTTGATCCAAAAATAGTGAATTTAGTTTGTGAGTGGTGTCACGCCATTCTTCTGCATTCTAAAATTGAACTAGTGGTTGTATGTTAAAAAAAAAAGCCATGGCTGTGCCCCACATAAGGATGGAATCAAATGCAATCTTTTGCTTCAGATTTCTTAACTGAGCTCTCTTGTATTTGCTTTTCATTTCGGCACCATTGTCAAGTGTCTGTCCTCTGAGTTCATTTATACACAACACATGGTTTTCTGAAATAGACAATAAACCACTGGTTTGGAAGCTTTTCAGTGTTGTACTTCCGCAGCCACAGAAAACAACTACAACAGTCATTTGTGTGTGTTTGTTCCATTTTAAATCTGTTTAAATTTTCTCTTCTCAGGGCTTTAGTATAATCAATTTGCGAGTGCTAATATTTTGGTGCCTTAACCGCTCCTTGGTAATTACTCTAAGCATGATGTAAATTACCTACCCTGGTTATCTCTAGAGGGGTGAAGTGATTGAAAGCAAGTGACTCATGGAGTGTGGTAAGGAGAATGCAGTTGAGCTGGGCGGAGTATGCTTTGGGTGAGTTTCCCATCAGTGTGCTGCTTTTTAATTTGGGATAGAGTTGCCGAGAAGATAAATTTTTATCCTTTACAAATGGGAGAAGTTCTTTCTTTACTGACGATACCTCTATGAGGTCATGGAAGCACATTCACAGAGACATTTTCCTCCTTAGAACTTTCAGGCGGAGAATGAGGAGTTAAATATTCTCCCTCACAAAATCAGATACAGGCTGAGGAGACCAGTTATCAAACTTCTTCATTTACCTATGAGCATGATGAGGCCAAAGCAGAAGTCAGAAGTTCTAGAACCATCTCTCTGGAATTTCATTAGAGACTCCCCTGCTGCCAATCTTGTTTCTATGTTTCCCACACCACAGAATCCTCACCTCTCCAAGTCCCCTTGGGTCTCTGGTTTCCCACTCCAGTGTCTTTGCTTTCACTTCTCAGCATTGAGGACACAGATGGGTACACTATGGTGACCCAATTCAAGACTGACCACAGATTGGTTTTGTTCACTGTCTGTGGCTAAAGGCCAGGAAGAAGGGTACATAGGCTCTATCGCTCGGTTGAGAAAGCATGGATTCTAGAATCACACAATGATTTGGTTAGAACATGTGCTCCAATACTTCTTAGTTAGGTAACTTTCTTAACTTCTTTATGTCTGTTTCCCTATGAAAATGGAATTAAAAATAGCACTTCTCTTAAAGGGCTGCCATGAGGATGAGTGAAGATTAAATGAGAAGTGTTGAGCCAGTTCCTGGCATGTGATAATTATTAAAAAATTCTGGTTAGTCTTGTTATTGAAGAAAAAGACTATCTCAGCTCACTGTCACATCTTCTCTGAGCTCCTTCTGGGTACTTCCATAGGTGGACAGGGTTATAAAGACAGTTGGGTAGTATGCGGTGTATTGACAGTAGGCGGTTGATGGATAAAGACAATCTGAGGCTGTCTTCGGGGACATCCTCATCTCACATACTAATGAACACCATAATAAAAGCCTGTAACTATCATTAAATTTTTGTATATGCAGAAACCCCATGGAACTCAGTTATTTTTAATGAAATCCCCACTTTCTCAAAACATAAATCATGAACAAGTTTAAGCATTTAAGGCTGCCTTAGAGACCATCAAAATGTGACTCTACACTGACTTAGACTTATCAATTTTATGTATTCATCTTTTCTCTTTTAATTAAAAGCTGGTGGACAGTCAATCATGCCATGAATTGTACACTCCATCACTTCTATCAAATGCCTTTGATACGAGACACAGAAACAATTTCCTGATTGGAATTATCTTTTGTTGTGTTGGCATGATTTCTGTTTATCAGATTAAATACTACAAAGAGAAGAGTATGTGGTGGATTGAATGTCATCTTCAAACTTGATGAATCACAGAATAGCAGAAAAATAAAGCCTCAGGAATTAACAAGAACACCTGATGAAAGAGTCAACTGAAATGACCTCATTTGTTTCAACATTCCAGAAAAAGTACTGGCAGTATTTTATGTTACTAAAATCATAAATCTTTCAAAATGGAGGGTGTATGAATTTTACAAATCTGCTGTCATCTCTTATTATTAAAAAGTATTTTTAGATCAATTAGCTCCAGAGATTTGCAAATTTTGATTGAATATTTGATGACTAAAGGATGGTAAACTGCTTTTCTCTGTTTTCCATTTTTAGAGATATGAGCCACTTGTCCCCATAGAAATAAGACTCCATTTCGAGAGAGTAATAGATAGGAAGACATGGTAGATAAAAATGAAGCCTTTGAGTCAGACATTTATGGTTAGAAAATACTGTGTGCTCTTAAGCAAGTTTATTAGCCTTTGAGCTTCGCATTTCTCGTTTGTAAAATGGATTTGATAATAGAATGCACCTTATAGGGATTTTGTCTGATCTTAATGAATCCATCCATGTGTAGGCCTTAGAAAAATTTGTCTAATAGTAAGCTTTCTGCCAATTAATGTTATCATTATTGTCAATATTATTGCTATTATTGTTATTCCATATAAAGGAACTTTTTGAACTTTCAGAAACTAATTCTTGTCTATTCAAGACTTACTTTAGGATTCAGTTCTTAGTTGTTTGTTCTAAAATAACAGGGTAAAAAAAATGAGATGACGATATAACAGACCAGAAGTTTCTTCTCACCATTAAAATGAACCAACACTACAATTCTGATAACCAATAGTAATTTTAAATACATATGCATTATCCTTACATTATTTGAATTGATAGCATATTGTTACACGTCTTGAGAGAAGTTAGGGATTAATATTGTTTAATTTCCTAAGTGTTTTTTATTTTTTTTTATTTTTTTTAAAAGATTTTATTTATTTATTTGACAGAGATAGAGACAGCTAGCGAGAGAGGGAACACAAGCAGGGGGAGTGGGAGAGGAAGAAGCAGGCTCATAGCAGAGGAGCCTGATGTGGGGCTCGATCCCATAACGCCGGGATCACACCCTGAGCCGAAGGCAGATGCTTAACCGCTGTGCCACCCAGGCGCCCCTCCTAAGCGTTTTTTAAATCTATTTGAATATACTTATCACCCCTCCCTTCTGGTCCCAAATTCTACAATTCTGAGTATAATGATGAAAGTACTGGGGCATCTGGGTGGCTCAGCCGATAAGCATCTGACTGTTGATTTCAGCTCAGGTCATGATGTCAGAGTTGTGAGACTGAGCCCCACATTGGGCTCTGTGTTGCGTGTGGAGCCTGCTTGAGATTCTCTCCCTTTCTCTCCATCTGTCCCTCGTTTCCTTCTCTCTCTCCCCCTCTCTAAATAAATAAATAAATAAAAGAGAAATTATTGTATGGACTCTAATTCACAGTAATAAATTAACATTGTATAATTAACTCTAAGCCAAACTCAATAAAAAGCATAAAGCCTTCAATTATACAAAGAAAAATAAGATTTAAAATATAGGGAATTTTATTTATGATAAAAATCTGTAGTATATAAATTTTTAAAGACGTTCTCTACTAAGTATTTAAATTCGACTTCCACATATTGTGCACAGGGGAGGGAAGTTATTCAAACATATATCTACTTAATTTTTAAGTATATATTTTGTTTCCTTACTTATGTTGTATATATCTCAAAATTAGGAAGCTCAAGGTATGTGTAACCTAACTGGAAAAATGGAATGTATACTTAAAAGGTATATAGATAGTTTTATTCAATAAGCGGCTAATGTTCTTTAAAAAAAAAAGGTAACTTTAAAGTGGTATAAATATTGTATTTTCTCAAATGTGTATTATTCTACTTAGATACGTTTAGTTCGGGGAAGTATACATTGCAGGCAAGGGAAGTGATGAGAGCTGAGCCTGGATAGTAGAGATATATATGCGTTGTGTGGGAGTAGTGTGTAGACTAGTGTGGATGGAGCAGAAGGTTTGGGGGAGTGGACAGAGAGCTTCAAAGTAGGATGGGGGACATATTGCTGATTGCCTTGAATACCCGGTAAGGATATATAGCATAGTTCTGCAGAAAAAGTGGAATGGTTACAAATTTTTGAGAAAGAGCATAACATATGCGAAGTGTTTTTGCTGAAATTAATCTGGCACCAATTTTTAGGATCAATTGGATAGGAGAGAGAGTGGAGTCAAAAAGCTGGTTGAGCTTGGTTTAGCAGCAGTAAAAATATAGACGAAGGAATAAATGCGAGTGTTGTGAGTTCATGAAGTACAAGTATGACCATAGCCATCTTTGTACCCTAGGTACATAGTATACAATAAATGCTTAGCCTTTTAAATATAAAAACTTGATTACTGACTAGGTGTGTTGGGAGCTTAAGAGAGAGGTAAGTCAAAGTAATTCCAGATATTCAAGTCTGGGTGATTGAAAATAATACTGGCGAATGGATTTGTTTGGGGGTTAGCTGATTTGGGGAACGATAGCAAATTCAGTTTTATAAATTTTGAGGTTTAGCTTAAAAGAAGTCAGTGACTATACTGAATTGAATGGAGAACATGTGAACACAACCACTCAGATAATGGAAGAAGATTTTAAAAAATTACTTTTGGGGGCGCCTGGGTGGCTCAGTCATTAAGCATCTGCCTTCGGCTCAGGGCGTGATCCCAGAGTCCTGGGATCGAGCCCCACATCAGGCTCCCTGCTCCACTGGGAAGCCTGCTTCCTCCTCTCCACTCCCCCTGCTTGTGTTCCCTCTCCTGCTGGCTGTCTCTCTCTTCTGTCAAATAAATAAAATCTTTAAAAAAAAAGATTTTAAAAAATTACTTATGAGACTAGTTTCTCTATTTTAGAATTGGAATTAAAATTCCAGTTAGAGGGATACCTGGGTGGCTCGGTCGGTTGAGCGTCTACCTTTGGCTCGGGTCATGACCACTTTATTAACTATGATTCAATATGATGATGACACAACTGGCACTTTATTTATATATTATATGCCACATCTTCTTTATGCCGTCAGCTAGCAATGGACACTTAGGCTGCTTCCATATCTTAGCTCTTGTAAATGATGTTGTGATGAACATACGGGTACATCTATCTCTTTGAATTGGTGTTTATGTTTCCTTCAGATAAATACCCAGAAGTGGAATGGCTGGATCATATGGTAGTTCTATTTTTAATTTTTTTGAGGAAGCACCATGCTGTTTTCCACAGTGATTGCACAAATTTACATTCACACCAACAGTGTATGACAGTTGCCTTTTCTCCATATCCTCACTAACACGGGGTGGCTGGTGCTGGAGGGGGCACTGGCTAGGGAGTCCTGGAGTGCACCATTGTGGGATTGGCTTGGCAGAATGCTGGGGGCTGGAGCTGGCGGGGGCCCCTTTGGTGGAGACAGCTGGATCAGGCATGGGCTGAGATGTCCCACTGTGTACTGCTCTGTACCTCCTTGAGGGGCAGCTGGAGCTGGAGCAGGAAAGTGGGGGGCATCTGCCTTGGGAGGATAGCTGCAGCTGATTTGGCTAGGGGCCTGGAGTCTGACTAGAGCATCTGGACCCTGCTTCTGTATGTCTTACTAAGGTGGAAGGGGAATTTAAAAGATGGGGCTTGCCAGCATCTCCAACTTGAGAGAGAGAGTTCTAGTAGTTCCCTCATCTATTTGGGGGATGATCTAGGATTAGAAAATGTATTTCCTTTACTTAGAGTATAGTTGCCCTTTAAACCACCGGGTTTTTGCTGTGCAGGCTTGCTGTGGGCAAGTCTGTGTGCAGGTCCCTCAGTGATATTCCTTTCTATGGTGGGTTGTAACATTAGGGATGGGATTCCTGTCCTTCCCGTGTCTCCATGTCTCTACCCTTCTCTGTGTGGTCCCTGTAGTATTTACTGTGCGAAAGCTGTTCAGTTTGCACTTAGTTCATCTTCAAGAGGAATTGGTTTATATGTACTATAATTTATATTTAAAGTTATAATTATATAATAATTATATTTATATATTATAAATTATATTTATATTATATGTAAATTAATATATATAATATATTATATATATTTGTATAGTTTATATTCAGTATGTCCACAGGAGGAAGTGAGTCCAGGGTCTTCCTACTCTGCCATGTTGGACCACCTCCCCCACAACTGGCATTTTAGAAAATAAGTAAGATAGAAAACAGATCTTCAGAAGTAAAGCATTACCATTCACACACCATTTCTAAATAAACACACATTACCAGAATAAATGACTTAGGCAAACAAACTATGTTTTGGGATATATTTTCACAATTATCTGTTATCTGACACAACACAGCCTCTAATTGCTCTTCTTTAGTGAGGAAGAGAAGGAGTGACTAAGAGTCATTGAAGAGTCATTCCTTTCTCCTGGAAGGGCTCTCTTAGGGCCTAATTCACAGAGATGGTTGTTCAGTTACCTTCTTTATTAAGTCATTTATAATATCACATAGTGATTCCTCTCTGCCATATGATATTCTTTTCAAAAATATCAATATTAATATAGTTTTCAAGTTTCCAGGCTGGCTGAAATGACTTGTAACAAAAGTAAAGAAATTTGAAACAACAGTTTTGTGTCCAATTGAAGAAGACCAAAACTTCAGGGGCACCTGGGTGGCTCAGTTGGTTTAAGTGGCCGACTCTTGATTTCTACTCAGGTCGTGATCTCAGGATTGTGAGACCAAGCCCCTGTCGGGCTCTGCGCTGAGCATGGAGCCTGCTTAAGATTCTCTCTCTACCTCTCTCTTTACTTCTCCCCATGCCCCGTGTGTGCATGTGTACAAGCTCTCTCTCTGTCTCTCAAAAAAAAAAAAAAAAGAAAGAAAGAAAGAAAGAAAGAAAGAAAGAAAGAAAAGAAAAGAAAAAAGAAGACTGAAGCCTCAAATATTGGGTTAACTGATTAATAGTAAGTTTATTATATGATATGGTATCTTGTTATACTCATCTTCTTAATGAATACACACACAATTTACTTTTTCAAAAGAGTTATGTAAGCCCGTGGAAGGGGTAAAACTGTTTTATTTCAACAGTAATTACATTGTCTTCATGTACTCTAAGTTGTGTTCTATGGTGATAGGTCTACTTAAATCAAGGAAGGAAGTGACTTTCAATATCATCTATTTTTTTTCAAGGTTTCATTTATTTATTTGAGAGAGAATGACGGAGAGCTCGAAGGAGTGTGAGCATGAACAGGGGGAAGGGGAGAGGGAGAGGGAGAGAGAGAGAGAGAGAGAAGCAAGCTCCCCTCGGAGCAGGGAGCCTGAAGATATGGGGCTGATCCCAGGATCCCAGGATAGTTACCTGAGTCGAAAGCAGATGCTTAACCCACTGAGCCACCCAGACACCCTTCAATAGCATCTATTTTATGAAGACAGTAAATTTATATCTCTGCCTTTGATCCTCTGCCCTGAACTCCACACTCATATATATAAGTGTTTAAGCTCTATCTCCTCTTGAGTGTCTAAAACAAGGTTATATTTGAAACAGAACTCTCCATGTTCCCTTACAAACCTATTCCTCTACCTCTTGTCTGTAGCTCTGTAAATGGCTCTTATATACACACACCCTGTTGTTGAGTTTCTATAATCCCTTCAAATATTCTGCCATTGGGTAGAACTGGAAAATTCCGTGGCTGTTCTTTACAACTGTGACTTGAATCTGAGGGATTTCACCATTTTTTCTCTACCATAGTAACATCATATGTCAGCTGAGATAAAGATACCGTGTTTATTTTCCTGGAAACTATCTACTCTCTTTTCCTAATCAGATCTTTCAATCATATGATTTGGGTGGGATTAACTCCACTCACACGCCTAACCCAGTCAGGGAAAGGGATCACATTTTCCTGATGTCCACATTCAAAGGTTGACAAGGGAATTGGTTGGTTCAAAGAAAAAAAAGCCTGAGACTTAGTGCAGGAAGAGAACATATTCCTGCTCCCCTATACTGTAGCTAAAGAAACTGGCTAAAGCCAGTAACGAATTTGAGAACACAAGGCTTTGGGGATTTAGGTAAAATTCACATGGTAGAAAAGAGTGGAGATTCAGAATGAAATTGGGAGCTTATTAACTTTTTGGGGCAACTACATCTTTAATTTTTCAGCTACCTGAGCCCCTAAATGCCTTGTTTTCCAATACTTTCAATGGAAGGCAATTTAATCAAATAGAGATTAAATTTTCTGCTGCTTCCTTATGAGGAATAATTTTTTGAACATGTGTATATTTAAACAAATTGGAGCCAGATTTCTTATTTATTAGTCATCTGTTACCTTCCTCCTCCTGTGTTACAAATGAAACTTCATAATTTAACAGGATAAGTGGAAATAATCTGAAAATGATAAATAATTTTATGGTTAGAATAAGGCATCAGATTGGCATTTCCTATGAACATAGTTGCAATTTTAATGAATAATGGTGATTTTATGCTCATAGCAAAACACAAGGACTGTTTCATTCCTTGATTGAGTTAACATTCAGTGTCACCAAGTTCGGTTTGTTTGCTGCAACAGCCCTGTGTCAGAGGGCATAACTGTTGGTAGCAGCTCAAAGATGGTGATTTCCAGCATGCTGAACATTCAAATTCAATTTGACTTTTCCAAACCAATTTATATATGTAAATATTGGAAATATTACCTCAAACTCTCTTAGCTGTAGTGCTAAGGAAGTATGTTCTTTTATATAACATAAAAAAAAAGAAATCACTTTATATATTCTTTTACTATCTATTGTCACTATATATATTATATATACATATATATGCTTATTTATATAATCATTCTCCTTATGCATACACATAAAATATACATGCACACAATACATAATATTTCTCAATACAAGTATATTTACCTGAATATAAGCTATTTTCTAAATAGTTTCCTTATACAAATACACATAAGTTGTTTTTATACAACTGTTCTCCCTATGTAAATACACATAAATCTGATTTGGAGACATCTTATTTGAATAATGGGGCACTGACTCTCTAGTACAAGAATGTTATCAAGTTAAACTAAAGTTATAAGGAAAATTGTTCAATAAAACTTTTGATAATTTTTTGGGAATCAGACTAAAACGTAATGTGGAAAATAGATATGTGCACGCAGGTACTCAGTAAATCTGTGGATAGTTGTGGACAAGACAGATTATTGTAAGAATAAAGATAGAAAAATTTGTTCAATGAGTGTAGTAGTAGAGAAATTATGGGAGACTTTTTTCAAAATATTTTCTGTGATAACATTGTCACCTCAAATTTTCAACTAAAATAATTGATAGCTATAAGAAAATTTCTGAAAAAATTACAAATAATCGGCATTTTTATTCCCCAAAAAATGTTTTAAAAAGGGGTAGCATTATCACATTCAGAAGATTATGAGTTACTATATTTGGAAGGCAGTTATTTCATCCTCTAATGCTATTTGGTCATTTCCCTGTGATATTCAAGATAGTTAAGCTGCTGGAGAGATGTTCAGCATCGCTCATCATCAGGGAAATGAAAATCAAAACCACAATGAGATATCACCTCACACCTGTCAGAATGGCTAAAATCAACAACACAAAAAACAAGCGTCAGCAAGGGTGTGAGGAAGAAGGGACTCTTGTGCACTGTTGCTGGGAAAGCAAGCTGGTGCAATCACTTTGGTGAACTGTATGGAGGTTCCTCAAAAAGTTAAAAATAGAATTACAGTTTGATCCAGTAATTCCACCACTGGATATTTATCGAGAGAAAATGAGAACACTAATTTGAAAAGATATACACATTCCTATGTTTATTGAAGCATTATTTACAATAGTCAAGATATGGAAGCAACCCAAGTGTCTATTGATAGATGAATGGATAAAGAAGATGTGGTAGGAGTCTATATCATATATGTATATGATATATACATATATTACTCAGCCATAAAAAAATAAAATTTTGCCACTTTTAACAACATGGATAAAGGGTATAATGCTAGGTGAAATAAGTGAGTCAGAGCAAGACAAATACCATGTGATTCCACTTATATGTGGAATTTAAGAAACAAAACAAATAAAGGGAAAAAAGGATAAAAAAAACCCCCAAAAACCTCCACTCTTAAATAGAGAAAACAAATTGATGGTTGCCAGAAAGGAGGTGGCTGGGGGGATGAGTGAAATAGGTGAAGAGGATTAAGAGTTTACTTTTCATGATGAGCGCTGGGTCATGTAGAGAATAATTGAATCACTGTATTGTACAACTGAAACTAATACAACACTGTATATTATACTGAATTTAAAAAATTAACTAAGAAAAAAAGGTAAATAAGCTACATGTATTTGGTGTCTCCTGACAGCAAACTAGAGTCACCATGAATGTAGTGACTCCTCCAGGAAGCTGAGCTGTGCTGGCTTCTTGACGGTTCTACTGCTCTTTTCCCCTTTTGACATTTTTGGGTCTCAGAAAAGATAATAAAATTGCTAGTCTGTAAAAATAAGTAACAGTTTGGAGTGATTAAATAGAATTGAAAATAGCTCAAAGCCATGTTTTACATAAGTAATAGAATACTCTTCCCCAATGATAAAATGAGCAATGAAATAATCTGCCCCAACAAAAAAATAATTCACAATCTAAACCTTCTAGAAATTTTCAGTCTAGGATAGCTGATGTTTCCCTAATTTTAAGGTAAAACATAAACACTGAAAAAAAATCACAGACATCTATTCAATTTTTTAAAATTTTAGTTGTTAATTTTTCTCTTTATGAAAAAAACAATATACGCAATTTTAAACAATTAATACATTATTTGGTATTAGAAACTGGACCACTACTCTGGTTTCCTAATCTCAATTACCCAGAGGTGATCCAAGTTACTGGTTTCTTATGTATTCTATAAAAATTCTATATCACACTTTATATGTCTTTCTTCAAATGTGTAAGTCTATCAGATAAATTTTGCAGTGAAATTTCTAGGTCAAGGAGTGTTTATGTCAGGGATGGCTAGGTTATGTTGTAGTAAGCATGAGCCCCAAAGTTTAAAAGACAGAAAATGTAAGAGTTTAATTCTGACTCATGCTACATGTTCGTCGATGGTCATTTGAGGTCCCCTGTACTGCCCAGAGTAATGAAACAGCCAGGATTTGGAACATCACCGGTCAAGATTAAGGTATGGATTTGATCTTCATTTGTGGATTCTTCATTTGCAAATTCACCTTCTTGCTAAAGTTTGTCTGGAACTCCCAAGGCAGTGCTCAGTGCTGCTGTGGTCTTTCACAGACGTGCACAGAATGGGAATTATCCATTCTCTTATCCAGTGTATTTTTCCAGCTGAGGTCAAACAGCATTACCCTCTGCCTTCTTGTTTCAGCTCTCAGACTGTAATAAGTAGCTTTTGTTGTGGCCTCTTTAGTGACACTTTTTCACATTTTTTTCCTGTGTTGTTCGTGATTTTTCTGTTTAAAATCTACCCAAGCATGGATGGTGCTGAAGTGCTTTCTCCTCTTCTGAAGCACAAGAAGGCTGTGACGTGCCTTACAGAGAAAGTAATGTGTGTTAGAGAAGCTTTATTCAGGCATGAATTGTAAGGCTGTTGGCTATGAGTTCAATGTTCATAAATCAATAACACAGTACATCTAGGAAGAGGAAGAAGAAATTTGCCCATCTGTACATGAGGCTGCTCCAGAAAGTGCTTAAGTAACAGCTATAGTGTAAATATCCAAGCTATACAGTCATCCCCAGAGTTATGGAAAGTATGGTTAAATTTGTGGATTCTTGAGATGTTGACCAACAGTTGTATTGACAGGTTGACAAAGATGTGACCAGAGGCTCATAGGAATGTAACACCATATTTCTCTTAGGAACCATAACTTAGTATTTGCTACTTGGTTATGTGTAGACTTCACAGGACATAATTAATTTGAATCATGAGAATTGACTATGGCTTGCATTTGCTCTTAAAGCTCAGAAATGACACATGTCATTTCCGCTCATGTTTCATGGACCAAAGCAAGTCCCATGGCCATTTACTGAAAGTGGATAATGGTAAATAGTAATGCATCTACCAAAAAGGGTCTGAACTAGCCACAGCTCCTTCAAGCAGGCTGTATTCCTAACAATGGTTCAGAGTACCTATTTCCCTAGACACTCACTACTGATATTGGTAGTGTGTCAAAATTTGGTCAAATATTGCCTTTCTCCACATACTGTGTAACTTCCTGTAAATGCATAACTAACCAAGGACAAATACTCCTCTTCTTTTGAGAGATTTCTCTGATAAATTGTTCCTCCCCATGGTCATTTGTTTGGCTTGTCATACTGCTTCCAACACTGTCATGCATGGGGGGAAAATTGGGAAAATATTACTTCTCTGGTTGGCAAAATAAGATGACCTATATTCATAATAGTATATTTTATCTAAATAATTAGTAGAGTCTCTTAGATTTAACCTCTCGGGTGTATATCAAATACTGGTCCTCTGTGTCAATTAAATTACAGAAGATGTATACAGAGTCCTTGAGAAGCCCCCTTCATTTAGATCAATGCAGGAGGAAGGTTTCTCTTTCTGTCTCCATGGGGTGGTTCTAACTCACTGACAAAGTTCTCCAAGGAAATCCTCTCTGACTATTCAGTCCTCACTTTCTTTATCTCTCTTGCTGTCTCTTTCTTCCTTCCTTCCTTCCTTCTTTCCTTCCTTCCTTCCTTCCTTCCTTCCTTCCTTCTTTCCTTCCTTCCCCTCTCTCTCCCTCTTTCTTTTCTTTCTCTTTCTTTCTTTCTTTCTTTCTTTCTTTCTTTCTTTCTTTCTTTCTCTTTCTTTCTTTCTTTCTCTTTCTTCCTTCCTTCCTTCCTTCCTTCCTTCCTTCCTTCCTTCCTTCCTTTCTTTGAAGTGGCTGACATTGTAGGATCCAAGAAATATATTTCTTATGCTCTAGTTCTAGCATTGTACGATATATGGGTACTTGGCACCTGCACTGTTCTCAGCCTTCAGAGCCTTAGCCAAATCCAAGGTAGAAAGATTACCATTTTATTTTCCTAATTTTTTTATTACACTGTCATATTAATTTCAGTTGGACAACACGGTGGTTCAACATTTAGATGCATTGTCAAATGATCACCACAATAAGTCTAGTCATGAAACATTGTCATTTTCAACTCCTATTGCATTTGTTACGTAAGGATGTGCTGCATCCCTAGACTTTTTTTTTTTTATAGGATTGTACTTTCAAACTTAAGAATTGGTAAAGGCTTTTTGGATTTCCTTTAATATTACTTGCCTAGATTGAATTGAAGGATTTTCCCTTTTTTGATAGAGACTGTAGCATATTTCATAAAAAGCATGTCAGAACAGTTCAAGTATGATTCAACTGAAATTAAAAACCTAGAGGTCAAGGCCAGCCTAAAGATTATGTTAATGGAATGAGTTTTAGATTTGTTGAAGTTCAGCTAAAATTCATATCTGCAGTTTGAAAGAGGCTGTTGGCAGTAAAACTCACTCCTTAAGTCTTTCAACAGAAAAGATTATTTTCCTTACAAATTAACTACTCCTTGCCAAAGGCCAAGTAAATTGATCTAATGAGAATTTCAAACTTGTGTCTGCTGGCTCATCTGTTGTGTACCAGGATAAGAATTTATTTTTATACAACATTCAAACCACTAGACTGCAGACTATATTGTAATTGGCTTGTGCACAAGTGCTGTCTCTCCCTTTCATATTGTGTCTTTCTCTGTCTTTCTCTATATAGTACACACATATATACATATATAATAAATTGTATATATTTGAAATAGAATGTATTTGAAATATATATATTTGAAATAGAAGAAAAAGTGTTTCAGATGTTTAGAGAACTCTTCTCTCTCCTTTAGGATGCTTTTGACTGATTTGTAGAAGGGCGTGGGAAAATCACTAACCACATTAATATTTAAGTTCATAGGTAGAGACAAATTCAGTGATTAGTAAAGATAAAAGGAAAAGTTTCTCTTAATTTTGTAATGGAGTCAGTGGGTGGTGGGATTTTATCGGGGATGTTGTTAATGGATAATGAAAAGGAAATGGGAGCCTCTTTGCTTTTTTTACTTCTACTGGCATCTGCAAAGTCATCGTGCATTTCACTGACATTCAGTAAGCATCAGTTGAATTGGAACTGGACAGCAGAAGAACGGCTTCGACATGGTCACTGGAGTATCTAAATCATTATGGTAGCCTACTATTGGCCAACTTCCTTTCATCCTCTGCTCCCCAAAGCAGATCAACTTTGGAAACAGCTTAATGTGTGTAAGCTAAAGTGGTTTTGCTTGGCCTGCCAAACTTACACTGACCCTACACATTGCCTCCATTTTCAGGCATCCTTGTCATGGTTAATGGCTTCTCATAGTCCTGGGGAATGTGGACACAAAAACTTTATCAACCTTGAAAATTATTAGCTGGGCACATGGAAGGCAAATTGTGAACTAGATATTGGGATTTATGGATTTTTCTCCCTCCCGGTATACATCAGGTTGTCTGGAGAGCAAGAAAAAGCACTTCTCACGTTCATGCCCAGGCATTCAGAGTGTATGGCAGGGAGAAGAAAGAGGCAAAACTTGAGGGAATATGACATTTGTTATGTTTATCTCCACAACATGGATGAATGAAGCGAGCCTTAAGGACTTTGAAGCTTTTTTTTTATGATCACATGGAAAGATATTATTCTTTTTACAAGTTTCCTAACTTTATTCTTATACAACACTGGATTGTAGATCTTTAGAAGTTACCAGAGGAAATGGCAGTAAACCTTCTTTTCAAATGCATGTTTCCAGGAAGTATCTTAGAGTGATTAGCATTCAGAAAGAACCGAATAATTTTTAATTTATCAAGGATCTGTAAGATCACCAGCTGCCCTAATTCTTTATTCAGTGGATAAGGAAATTGCTCTTCCAGATAACTAGAGGATTTGTTCAAGGCCACACAACTAATTTGGAGGGCCTTCTGATTCCTAGGGTTTTCCTTTTTTATTACACCTGCCACTTTGGGGATTGGAGTTTTTTTCCTTCTGCCAATTCTGCTAATTCTTAGCAATGAATATCTGAGTCTCTTAACACTATAGAAAGAGTTTAAGATCTGTGCCCCAACTAGTCCTGTGTTTGAATTTCAGCTCGTGCATTTACCATCTGTGGCTCCTTCACTGACCAAGTTTCTTATGAATCTCCAGTAGATTAGTAACCTGCAAAATGGATAACAACACCAAATGGACGGCTGCTATTGTATGAGACAATGATTACGTAATGCCACTATATAAAAGGCACATAAGACCTAATATAGGTTTTATCCATATGTATTTATATTCTTTATATTTTTGTGTTATACCTCAAGCAAGCTATCTTACCACCAACGTGAGTGACATAAGGCAGAGAAGCTTTTTATTGGTTTTTCTGTGAACTGTATCAGAAAGTCATTGTAAATTCTAACGAAGCAAGTATGGGTGTAGACTGTAAGGTTGACAGAACAGGAATAGCTACAGGAGCAAATCAGAGAAGGACAATTTCTTGTCACACAGTGGGTTATGGTCTGGGTGAGTAGTCCAGTCACCGTGGGTCCCCAGCAATGCAGTTGTAAGAACTAGGGTCCTGTGCCAAGCTCCAGGTTCATCAGGAAATAAGGATACTCGGAAGGTGGCCAAGGCAAAAATGAAGTTTCTTGATATTCCAACATGTAATGAAGGAAACAGGAAATACTGAAGTGTGGAGACCACACAAGCTAGTCCTCAGTGCTTATTCCTAGAGCAGTGTATACTGGTCCTATTGACAACAGTATCCATGCAGGTGAGGGGACTGAGCGTCCTGACCTGAATACAATCCAGCAAGAATCTTCCCTGGAGCTTTGAAAGGGGCAAGCCTCCCCACCCTTCACCAGAGAGGATCAGCTCCTCCTTGCTCACAGATGACGGGAAAGACTCCCAGATAACTCCGCTCCAAAGCTACGGAGGCTCTAGATTTGCCGTGTGTGTGTGTGTGTGTGTGTGTGTGTGTGTTCACATGTTAGGACAGGAAGGGACCAGTGAAGAGTGTGGGACAAAACAATAGTGTTATTTCAAAAATAGAATAGTCTGGATCTGCTATATCTGCTTCCACCATAGTACTTGGCTCTGGTGTTATTACATTTAGATGTGTGTGTGTGTGTGTGTGTGTGTGTGTCTGTGTGCACGTAAATATGTATACTATATGTTTATATATGCATAAAATATATACATGTATATACATATGTATGTGTGTATAAATATGTATAAGATATATAAAATGCATATATATAAATATGTATAAAATATATATAAACTCCATTTTATACTTAAATATATATACTCCATTGAAACAAAGACAGAAGAGTTTTTAAGCACTGGGTTGAGGTAGTGAAAAAAGTACTGAAGGACTTTATCAGGTTGGTTAAAGTGGTTAGACCGTCTGTGCTTGCCAGTGGAGCTTGTGAAAGTTAGGATCCCATCCTCTCACAGAGATTGAAGACAGGGGCTCTATCTTTTTTGATGACTGCATTTCAAAGGGATGGCTCCCAGGTCTAGAGAAAGGAAGTCCTGAGTCAAAAATAAGCTGGGAGAAGATTTACATCTCAAAGGACAGAGAAAAAAATTTTAATTGTAAGTTTTCCAAAGTAAATCCCCTAAAAAATAGAGGTCAGCATCTTTAGTTAAGAAGGAACCTATCTCAGGGTGCCTGGGTGGCTCAGTCGTTAAGCATCTGCCTTCAGGTCAGGTCATGATCCCAGGGTCTTGGGATCGAGCCCTGCATTGGGTTCCTGCTTGGCAGGAAGCCTGCTTCCCCCTCTCCCACTCCTCCTGCTTGTGTTCCCTCTCTCGCTGTGTCTTTCTCTGTCCAATAAATAAATAAAATCTTAAAAAAAAGAAGAAGAAGAAGGAATCTATCTGAAGCTTAAGCTGAGGGGAACATTAAGGCCATCTTGGTTGATATATATATATGATAGGATTGGTAAACTTCAGAGTGAGTTGGTTAACTTCAAACATGAGTCGGATGCAGTGAATATTCTAATTTTTATAATCTGTAAACATTTACATTTATTTTTATTATCTTGCTTTCAAGAAAGATTTAGTTTTGCCTATCATCCAAAAAGAAGACAGGAGGAAGACCAATCAAGCTTGCAGTCAAGGGAAGCCCATAGACTTAGTTGATTAATGGCAGTAAAAGCTTCACCTTCTTGAACAGCACTGAATCCTTCCCCTTTCAAGCTCAGGTATTTAGAAGCCTTATGCATCATTAATGTTGGACAATACACCATGAATCATGAAAAAAAACCCAAAAAACGGAATTAACAAACACTTTGTCAGGATTTTTGCAACCAGAACTAGAAGTAATGCAGGCAGAAAAAAATATATACATATATATTTATATATGGATAAACAATAAATAGGTAGTCACAAGAAGTAAAAATAATTAAACGCTAACTAAAATAGCACCTGATTTAGCAAGAAGAATAAAACCTGTGTTTTAAAATCTTAAAGCAGAAGTTAAAGATTCTGAAACAAATAAGAGTGTCTTGTTTTTACCTTTTAGTTCAGGCTGTCATGTTCCCAATGTCTTTTTGCATTTACTATAGTGCTTTCTCTACTTTCTCAATATCTGTGAAAAGAAAGAAAAATGGTTAGAAAGAAGGAGAGAAGAGAAAGGATTGGGGAAATACAATGGTCTCCAGACCAATGTGGGAGAAAGAACACATCTTACTGTAGAGTAGGCATTGGCAGAATTACATGGATGCAGGTAGCAGGAAAGAGAAGAGCGAATCCAGCCAGATTTCACAGACTTCTCTAGTAATTTAAAACAGAACTTAAGACGCATCTCCTCAAGATATAAGAAGGCTCATTTTTGTGATTATCTCCTGTGTATCTTGTGAGAGACTTGGTGCATCTCCCGGGGGGGNCCCCCCGGGGGGGGGGGGGATTTACAGTTCTAGTAGCTAGCAGGCTCTGGATCTTGCCCTACAAATCAGAAGGTTGGGCCTCTAAAGTTTACAAGAGGACCCGTTAAGGTAAAGGGGTGGGGAACCAATTGCCTGCTTCCTCTTTATTAAGCAAAGAAAACATTGTCTCCGTTTGTTTGCCAAGGAGTTGAAGGCAGATCATTTCTTTAAGAAGGGAGAGGGGGAGGAAGGTCAGGAGGGAGGGAGAGAGAAAGGGATGGGAAGATAGGTAGAAAGGGGGGTGGAGGGAAACCAGATGGAGAGAAGTATGCTCAGATCTAGAAGCTGAATCATGAACCGCAGGAAAATGCTCACCCTTTCCTTAGCCTGGGTCGGGAATTTCCCAAGAGGAACAGGCTTCTATTTCTTGACTCCTGTGAAAAGACCAAGACAAAGTACCCAGCTTTAGGAAAATGTTCCCTTGCCTTCTGGTCCAAACCTGACAGAAGGGGCTAGGGTTTCTGAATAGGTTGCACGTGATGTTGTTGATGTTCTGTTGAGAACGATTCTTTCTCTGGCAAGCACTGGGGCCACAGCACATGAAGGTTTCTGTACCTGCTTTCTAGGGCGCCTGGGTGGCTCAGTCAGTTAAGTGCGTGCCTTCTGCTCAGGTCAAGATCCTGGGCCGAAGCTCCTTCTGACCTTCACCCCTCCTGCCCTCTCTCTCTCTCTCTCTCACTCTCTGTCTCTCAAATAAATAAATAAAATCTTAAAAAACAACAACAAAAAGGAAACAGCTTCCTTCTCCATTGCTCTTTTATTCCCCATCCACTGCTCATTCCCTCTCTCCCCCGTCACCGAGTCTCTTTCTATAAAGTGGCCTTAATTCTAATCTCACGTGCAGGACAGTAGCGCAGTTCATGGCTGGAATCTGCCAGTGGGACATTCAGAGGGCGCTTGTTTTACTGTGCACCCTTGAATGGGGAGCATGGGCTGTGTTGGTCCTTCAGGGGTTTGTGATCTCCCAACTGAGATGAGGTTTAGAAGGAATGAATGCCTTTTCTCCATCGGACAGGGACTAGGGTGGTAACACGCTCAAATTTCCAACATCATTTCAAATTTGATGGTAACGATTGCAGTCATTTGTTTTCATTTACTAAAAAAAAAAAAAAAAGTTTTTTTTTTTTTTAAATCCTCAAACACCTCATTGTCCAGAAAGATAAATTTTCAGAACCCGAAAATGTGGTTATCCATGTCTTTGTGATATTATTTTCTGGGTGGTTGTAGAAATCCAAGAAATTGCTTCTGTAGATACACCAATATGACTTATGGAAAAAAGTTTTTGCCTGGTAGCAAAACAAGAAGTAGTCGTCATTTAGTTTATTATATTCTTTTCTCCAACGAACCCGTTTTTGTGCTATATTTCCTCTAGAGGGACTGATTATATTTTTGAAACCGTATATGAAATGCAGATTTACTTGACCCACTTGAAGACCTTGTTTCATAATTTCTTTATCACTAATAAACTCATCTTCTATTGAAAATGAAATCTTAGTTATGAAATGTAAGTGCTCTGCTTTTAGAAACTCTGTCCTTTGCTACGGAAAGCAAGAAATTCTATTCATTTTAATCTGTCTGAACCACCTGTTCCTTGAAATTTCTCAGTTTGGTAGGCTGCCAATGTAATTCACCAATGTGGCTATATTACAGATATTTTTTATTTCGTAATTCTCCAAACAATTTAAAAACTAGGCCAATTTTTGAAGTAAAATAAATCCCCAAGTTCAAGCACAAGTGAAGCTTTTCAAACAAAGTAATCTTTTCCCTGTCCTTTTAGTCAGGTGATTAAAAAAAAACACTTCTTTACTGTACATAGTGTCCCTTCAAACAAGCTTCTGACATTTGCACTTGACTGTCAATTTGGGTTCATTAAGTGCCCTTAAATACAGTGTGCTTGTTTCCCTTACTAATAAGAGAGCTCTGATTACGTATTTCCTTTTTTTAAAAAAAAGAGTTTATTTATTTATTTGTCAGAGAGAGAAAGAGCAGGAGCAAGGGGAGGGGGAAAGGAAGAGGGAGAAGCAGACTCCCTGCTGAGCAGGGAGCCCAATGTGGGTCTCGATTCCAGGACCCTGAGATCATGACCTGAGCTGAAGGCAGAGGCTTAATCCACTGAGTCACCCAGGCACCCCTGATTACATATTTCTACCAGAATTTTTAGAAAGCTGTGTTGCCAGAATCTTAGAGAGAAAGGGTTCTGGCTTAGCACGATCAGCAATAAGAAATTTTATCTATTAGCTAAATTGGAAGGAAATCAGAAATCCTGGGACTACTTTTGTTTTCTAAAATGGCTACTGCCTGCTACTGAAATGAAAGAAATAAGGAGTGTGTCTTTGAAATGCCAATTTTCAGGAATTTGTTTCAGGAAATAGACCTTGTCTCAGAGATGAGAGTGTCCCTTTTCTCCAGGTGACCTAGGTGTTTCAGCTTTTATGTCAGATTCTATTGACTGGGCTTCAGGTTTTATTGGTACTTTGGGTATTGGTTCTTCTAAGAAAATCGATAAACTAAGTGAACAAAGAATGCACATTTACAATCTGTGGAAATTAGCCAAAATTCCCCAAATTAAGAAAAAGTCTTAGATCAAATACAAAATATTTAATCTGGAGGACAGTAGTCGGCCTTGCCATATTCATCCAATTTGTGCAATTTT
Organism: Ailuropoda melanoleuca; assembly: GCF_002007445.2. Classification (NCBI taxonomy): domain Eukaryota; kingdom Metazoa; phylum Chordata; class Mammalia; order Carnivora; family Ursidae; genus Ailuropoda; species Ailuropoda melanoleuca. The sequence goes on along the minus strand of NC_048220.1, from coordinate 12,521,956 downwards.
TCTAGTAACCATTTTTCTCTAGGACAAATGACAGCAACAGTAAAACTCAACGAATAAAATAGAAAAAACAATGCATTTCTGAGGTCTATAAAAATACTCATGCTTGATATTTTCTTTTCTATTCAGACTCCTATTAATATAATAGACATCTCACTTCCTTTAGTGTTTTACACACACACACACACCCATACACATTTGCCCTCACAAAAATACCATATATTTAAAGCAAAGTAATGTCTAAGTCATAATACACAAATACTCTTAAGCTAAACTGATAGTAGGTCTTGCCATTCAGTAGCCACACTGAATTTACATAATGTGTGATAAGTAGAAACCCCGGGTAACTAAGAGAGACTTACCATGAACAGTGTTAAAGAAAGACATGTGGGCAGATTAACCATCCGATTTCTGTGCCTTACCCGACATGGAAGGAAGGAAGGAAGGAAGGAAGGAAGGAAGGAAGGAAGGAAGGAAGGAAGGAAGGGAGGGGAGAAAAAGAATCAGAGGTTTTTATTTACCTGGTAAAGGTAAATGACATAAAGAAAACCCTTGTTACCTGAAAGTAATTGTTACCTGATACAGTCACCTATAGAATCCAGTGAAAATAGAAATTAAAATTTCATTGTGACTAATGAAAAAACACTTAATTTCAATCATATGTTGACAAATAAAGCAAACTCGCATTTATTGTGGATATACCAAAAATTTGTTCTGTTTAAAATATTTTATAATTAAAAATAGAAATACCATATGATCTAATAATTCCACTACTGGGTTTTTGCCCAAAGAAAACAAAATACTAATTTGAAAAGATATATGTGCCCTATTTTGTGTGTGTGTGTGTGTCTCATAAATGTTTAATTACTTGATTTAAACAGAGAAAAGAAAAAAAAACCCTGCAAGACAGGCTTGGCTTTAAGATTTTTTGTATTCAGTTCTTTCTATTTTCACATCATCTCCAATTAGCTGATCCACATAAGTGACAACTGTAGAAGCCTGGATATCCATCAACATGAATGAAGGGATAATGTTTGTTTCCAAGGCATTATATGCTCCAGTGGCAGAACCCGGGTTAATGTAAAATTTATTTTCATGCTCAAATGCTTCAAATTTGTGTGTGTGTCCTGAGATAAGGATGTCCACCTCAAACTGTCTCTGCAACAGGGCTAGGCTGGCCCTGCCTCCCCATGGAATACCTCGATGCCCATGGATCAGACCAATTTCGAACTGCCTAACAGTCACCACTTTCTGTTCTGGATAATTCAACTTCTCATCAAAGTCTCCTCACAATGTGAAGTCTTGAGATAGCCGTAACTGTCTTTGGTGCAAAGGTTTCCAGTAAAAAGAATGTACTGAGTCTTTTCTGGCACCAGCATTTTCTATTTTTATTTTTTTAATTTAGCCAGGAAACTGTTGCACTGGTGTGGGATGTGCAAGTGTCTTAATACCAACACCAACATCCTGTCCCCAGGCTCAGCTCAGTCACCACAACCACCGCCGCCATCTTTCTCTGTGCCCTCATTTTTATGGTGGACTTTGAGTGTAATTTTGCTGACAAATTTGTAAGACAACACATTACTAATGTGTTTTACTTTTGACTTCTCCCATGGGAACTTAGAGACTACAACTTTTCCAAAAAAAAAAAAAAAGGAAAAAAGAAAGAAAAAAAGATCCAGGGTGCTGGATGGCTTAGTTGGTTAAGCCTCTGACTCTTGGTTTTGGCTCAGGTCATAATCTCATGGGTTATGGGATCTAGTCCCCAGTCGTGCTCCATGCTTAGCGGGAATGTGCTTGTCCTTTTCCCTCTACCCCTTCCTCTGCTCCCTCATGCTCTTTCTCTCAAATAAATAAATCCTTTTTAAAAATCCAAGAATTTTATAAATTTTTCTAAAGGTCACTATTGATCCTTTGATATTCCAATCATTGTCTTTGTAAACACTTTTCACCATTCTTACTGATGCCCCTTTTCGGTTAACTGGTATAATTCGGTTAGATCATCTTTTGTGAAGAGTTTCCATATGATTCAAGTCATTCTCCAATACAAATTTTATGTAATCTCTGAAGAGATTTGCAAGTTTACTTTGAAATTACTTTGCTTTTTTTTTTTTTTTCAGTTTTATTGGCTGATGTTTAGAATACTGAGCTACCCATGGGACAATTTCTGACAAAGGACTCAATAAGTTACTCACTAGTGATAAGCCACAGAGGGGCGTTTGAGTGTAACTTTAATATTTACAAATATTCAGTTAATGGGTGTATATTTTCAACTTCTGCAGCTGCAGAGACTTGTGAAATGAACACTACATATAATGGGTAATCTCGGAACTTTAAGAAATCCAACAGGACATAAAACCTACTTTTTAAATGATAACCAAACAGCTGTTATAAAATAGAAATTCTAGCAGCAGTTGCCAAAGCAAGATTTATTTGACCTGCTTTTGCTGCTTTTCATCTGCAGCTATAGGTTTAATTAGTTTATAAAGGACGATAGCTCCCATTACTGCCCCAGGTTCTTTTGAGCTCTTTAGTTTTAAATTGTAATTATTTAACAAGCCAAAATATTCATTTCAGAATGCAAAAGAGCTAGTGATGATTAATTATGTGAGGATTTAAAAAAAATTGTGTACAATATGGACAATTTTCTTTTCACAAAGTTGTCATTATCTTATAAAATATTTCATATTGTAAATTAATTAGTTAATCATGACATAGTGATTTCAAAAAGATAACTAATGGATCAACCTTAGAAAAACTACCCGGCAACCAAAGGAAATTGTTTTATTTTAATATAAAGAGAACAATACTCAGAAACAATTTAAATATTAGCTATCTTTTAAAAGGTACTAGTGGGATATATAGGTTTAAGAACTAATGGTTCCATCTTTCCTAATACTACCTCCATACTTACGTAATTTTCAAAAAATGATGAGCAATATAAAGTTCTTCTTCCAAATGATTTCTTTGTACATTTTCTTGAAAAATGAAAGTTCATTTTACCATTTTTAGGCTATAATTATGTCCAAAGTGATGAGAACTCAAAGCTCATGTGTGACTCACACCCTGAATGAAATGAAATCAAACATCATGAATTAATTATAAAGGCTACTTCCAGGTCAATACATGGAATGAATGCATAGAGAGAGACATGTCTCTCTGTCCTTTGCCTCCTAAAATGCTGAACTCATTTAGCTGGCAGGTATTAACATGAAATTTATGGTTTTATTTCATCTTGCTTTCTTTAGAAGTATATTTTATTCATATCTGTACTCCATTTACAACAACAATCAACAGGAGATGCAATTAGGTGTTGATTTTGATGGTGCAGACCCAAGGCAATACTAATGGCCCCTGGATTCCCTCATTATCTGGGGTTTTTAAAAAAATTTTTAAACAGAGCTGAGAGCTCTAGTGACTTGCCTCCAATTTGAATTTCCTCTTTAACTAGCCAGATCCTGTTTAAAATGCTATAGCACAGACATAAAATTGCTTATGTAGGACAGGAAGAAAGAAAGAAAGAAAGAAAAGCTACCCTGTATCAACTTTAGTCATGGCAACAATAAAATTCTGATCTTGAAGCTTTTTTCCGTCCACATGAGGCCATCCCAGGTAATATTCTCCACAAAGTACGGACTTCAGGTCTTCTTGCTGTGACTGGAAATTGTTGGGTTGCGACATTCCAAGGCTCTCTTCTGGTTGTCTTGGTGAGTTTGGGTTCATTCCCTTTATTTTGATGTCATCTTCACTGTGACAGATACCCGGAAGGGGATGCTGGCGGAGAGTTCTCCCCATTTCTCAGTCATTTCCCATGTGCCACTCTTCTGTGTGCTTCCCCTTTTAAGAGTAACTGATGTGCGTTAATTTGGGAGGAAACAAAAGCCTTCAATTTGCTCGCCTTGTCCTCTCTGCGTCTCCCCTTCTTCCAAAGCAGATGGGAGTAGTCCCATCTGACTCTCAGCCATGTCTGTGAAAGGTACAAGTAAAGAATAACAGCGCTCTTTCCTGTCTCCGCAAAACATGGTTTCAGAGTCCTTCCTAACACATCACTCCAACTGATTGAAGTTGGCACATGGAAGAAAACCAATTTGCCATGGCATTTCCTGAGATAGCCTAGAGTCTTCTATTGGCTCTACCCAACGTATAAATAGGGGCTATCACAAAATGGTTTGTAGTAGGCTACGTCACTTATCAGTCATTTATTTGATATAGGAATGCCTTTTTGTTTTTGCACAAGACTGATGTATAATTGTGGCTGCAGTCCCAGGGTGAACCAGAAAATCTTATGAAATCATTTATTGAATTGTACTTTTCAAATAATCCTAAGATGTCATTTGTGGTACAATTTCTACAGGAAAATATATTTTAAATTTTATCCCTGGTCTCTAGAAATGCCTCTCTGTGTATCCATTTCCCTCCTTCCTTTCTTGGCCATTTTGGTTTCTTCGAAATTTCATTTCATCATTCATGTGCTTGGAAGCACCGGCTTTTCATACACATTTTTCCTTCTGGAATTGCAAAAGTAAATTTTGTATGTTTATGGTTAAAAATATAGACAATTAGGGGCGCCTGGGTGGTACAGCGGTTAAGTGTCTGCCTTCGGCTTAGGGCGTGATCCCGGCGTTATGGGATCGGCTCCTCCGCTATGAGCCTGCTTTTTCCTCTCCCACTCCCCCTGCTTGTGTTCCCTCTCTCGCTGGCTGTCTCTATCTCTGTCGAACTAAAAAAAAAAATATATATATATATATATAGACAATTAGACTTTTTTTGTAGTGAAAGTGTGATAGGCATAAATTTAATTTGGGGTAAAAATAGGTTGAGATGAAGGAAAAGCCCAAATAAATAGTTTCAGGTATTCGATTTAAAACATGTTTGTTAAATTTTTATCATTAATAGAATCTAGGCCAGTTTCCATCAAATAACATTGTGCTTAAGGGTTGCTTTTACCACCCTCTCTAGAATGTATACAGGACCAACTCCATGAGTTTAAAAAGGTACAGTGTAGTGAACGTAGCCAACAGCATTGTAATAGCATTGTGTGGTGACTGATGGCAGTTACTCCTGTGGTGAGCATAGCATAACACAGAGATGTCCAGTCACTATAATGTCCATTTGAGATTAAACATTGTGGATCAACTCTACTTTAATTTTAAAAAAGGCCAAAAAAGACTGATGGTTGCCTCGCACACCTGTCAATCTTGCTAACATTGTATGGGTGGAAACGTGAAGTTAGGAACCCATCCGAGGTCGCGCTAGAACCACCATCGGTAGGCAGAATTCCTCCGCGCAGCTCCGTGAGTAGGTGTCTTCTCCTGCCCCACATCAGCTTCATGTAAATCTTCAAACTTTATTCTCCTAGCATTTAAGTCTCCAATCTTTCAGCAACACATCTGGGTGGGACTTGGAGGAGGAGAGGTAGACTAGATCTTCAAACAGAATATCCCTTCTTTGGAAGGACTAACATTTTGTAATCGCAATTTCAGGAAGGTTTGTGTCATTTCTAGATCTGTTAGCCCTGCAGATTTTGCGGGTGACTTTGCCTCCAGTCTTTCAGGGGAGATGGCGGTTATCAAGCACTAACTCTTGGATATAACTTAATCTTCACCTTGAAGCCTCGAGAGAGTTCTATCCATCTTGTTGCTTCAGAGGAAGCGCACGACCTCTTCACGTTCTTGGTCTGCGTCCTTACAGAGCTCCATGTAAATGCTCTCATTATCATCCCTCCTGTGTTTAGTAACTTAAGATTTCTTTCTTTCCACAGGCTTTTCCCCTTCTGCTTTTCCTCATTAACAACAACAACAAACTACAAAAAAACAAAGTCAAACTCATATTCACTTATAGTTAACCATTTACCTACAGCCGCGTTTATTTAAGTATCACGAAGCGGCCATTTACTTGCCAGCTCTGTGCGAAGTGCACCTGTTAGTGCCATCCTAGCTGTCCTTCTTTTCTTGGCTCAATGTATGAGGCACCTGAACTAAAACTGTTTCTTCTGAATTCCTTTATAACACCATAAAATGGAGCTTCCTATTTTATCCACTATTGATGCCTTTTTCCTGTCCATTTCTATATACCCTCTAAACAAATTTACTCTTTTGATTCCTCAGCATTTATCCTCTTCTCTTCGTAGAATTTGGCACTATTGAATACTCTTCTGTTTTTTTTTTTTTTTGAATACCCCCATGATTTGGGTATTTTTCGCTATTTATTTTGATTCTCCTTAAATTAATGTCTCCCCTTTGCTATTTCTTCCCCTTGAACCTAAATGTGAACATTCTTCAAGGCTTCACCTTTGACTTTTGCCTGTCTTGTTATATTGTTATCATTGGTTTACCACTGTTGCTATGACGTCCAAATATATATCTTCAGATGTGATCTCTGACCTTTGTTCCAGGTCCGGGTTTCCAGTTGTCTTTCTCAATTACTCCATTTCTCTTCCTGCCATCAGTTGTATCATCTGAGTAATCCTATGTCTCCACAGATTCTGGAGTCAGTGAGGTCATACTGACAAGTAGTAACTCAAATGTCAATGGCTCTTACCCCCATGTGCATAACCCAGGACAGCAGTGCATCCCAAAGTCTCCCAATTGTCTCTGGGTTTCCCTGGATATCCTGCATGTGTTCAATATAAGTGTCCTGTCTTGTTCTTTTTTTTTTTTTCTGGTTCCCTGACAGGTGTTCAGCATCCACAAAGCACCTTGAAGGAACTGCCTCTGTTAGAGATGCCCTGAGTGAGAATCACTTTCCTGCCGGGTGCCGCGCTGAGCACCCATCTCTTCCATTCTCTCTTCTCTTAACCTTGTTTGAGTTTTCTTCATTGCTTTTATTGCTACCAGATGTTTTATTTTGCTTTTTTAAAATTGTCTAACTCTTAATAGAAAAGACTGTCTGATTCGCTCTTCTGTTCCCAATGCCATCAACAGTACCTGGCACTGGAGAGGCTTCATAAACACTTGTTGAATGAAAAATGAATAAATTAATAAAGAGCTAGGATAACAACCTAGAATGCCAAGGCAGTGCCATTTTCCCTACTAGTTTAATTGGTTTGGATACACTTTTGATCTGGATTGAAAATTAGGAATGATGTCTATTTCAAACCTCTGTATCATGTTTACTACCCAGACTTCAAACCAATGCTTCTGTGCTCCACGCCCTCATAGGTTCCACATGCCAGTCAAGGGCCAGTCTTGCAAGAAGACTATCCCAAATATGGCAGTCTCATGTCTACCATGTGAGCATAAGAAATGAAAGCCAGTGAAGAAAACGTCAATAAATTTTTTAATTATAATTAACATACAGCGTTATATTAGTTTCAGGCGTGCAGTATAATGATTCAACAATTCTCTACATTACTCAGTGTTCATCAAAATAGGTACACTCTTGATCCCCTTGATCTATTTCATCCATTCCCTCCTCTCACCTCCCCTCTGGCAACCACCAGTCTATTTTCTTTCCTTAAGAATGTGGGTTTTTTTCTGTTGTTGTTTCTTTATTTGTTTGTTTTGTTTCTTAAATTCCACATATGAGTGAAACCATGTGGTATTTGTCTTGCTCTGACCAGCTTTTTTGCTTAGCATTATACCCTCTAGGTCCATCCATGTTATTGCAAATGGCAAGATTTCATTCTTTTTATGGCTAAATAGTATATATATATATATATATACTATATATAGTATATATATATAGTATGTATATATATATATACTATATATAGTATATATATATA